>NC_072801.1:12294545-12597575 GCF_028583425.1 Eublepharis macularius
TATACAGGCAGATCTATAGAAGAAGCTATTGTACATGTGCAAAGCTGCTTGGCATGACAGTCAAGGTAAGCCAGAAGCAAAAGCATTGTAATATGATGAGAGATTCTGTGTGTGCGCACATGTGTGTGTACACCCACACAAATGGATTATCATTGTTTCCCAAATTGCTATCTATGTGAAGGCTCTATAACAATCAAAGGCATCCCTTTTTCTGATATGGAACTAGCACACATTATGGGGTATTTTAAACAATATTTTAGGATCTTAAACCAGTGTACACAAAGGTCTAGATTCAGCAAAGGTCCTGAAAGAATGTGGGGGGAGTAATGGCCCCAGACTTACCTGGATGGCGGGATTTGCAGCCCGCGGGCAGCGGCGGGGCATGAGGCGTGGCAGCTGCTATGTCCGGATCTCCCAGTGTTCCTTGGGAGGCCTGCAGCCCAATAGGTTTAAACCTTGCCAGCCAATAGAATTCAAATCCCTGGCTGGCCAATCAGGGACCAGTGGGGATGAGGAGGTGGCAGGCTCTGGACCTGAGGAAGGAAGTCTTCACTCAGGTCCGGGGACTGTGGATAAATTGGTTACTCCTGCCCCTTTCCCCATCATTTGGAACCAGCCAGCAAAAGCCCATCCTCCACTCCCTTTTCTTACTGGTTGTATTTAGCGGGTTCATGATTGAGGAATTTGTTGTTTCTAAGTTTTCTTCGTCACAGCTTATGGGCATTTTTGTATTGGGATCTGATCCCTTTGGGGGGAGATGGGGCCTGTGGGCTCTATCTCCTCACTGAAGGGGATTCCCATAAGGAATCTTGGGGTGAGTCTTGGAGGTGCATGCCCGGATCGAGGGCTGCTAGGGCAGACTCACTCCCAGGTGGCAGAGGATTCAGGAAGGGGTGTACACTGATGTGATATCCCACAGACTGCCACTCCTTGTCCCCCCCCCCCCCAGCTAGGGTCTGAGGGGGAGTCATTGACTGGCAGGCAGGTCAGTTGATGCTTGGGATCTGACCCCTATGCATTGCCAATGCTCCTTTTCAGCTGTAATTCCAATAATGTTTTGGCCCTCTTTGCTCCAATTGCTTGTGTTGGGTGTTTATTTCTCCATACCCTCCTACTCTCTGCTGCCCTTCAGCACTGGGCTGCAATAAGCATTGCTAAACAAAAGGTTTTTATTGAATTATCCAAATTAAATAACTGTTACAAAAAAGATGGGGAGAGAGAGAGAGAGAGGGAGGGAGATTTTTAAACAGAAACAGAAAAACCCCAAACCTTTCCCTAACAGCTACCTGCCTATAGGGGAAAACAAAAAGGGGAGAAGCAAAGACATACACACCTGACCTCGACAAGGGAGGGGGGAGAGGTTCCTTGGTTGTGGTGAAGCAGTGTCCGAGCTTGAAAATTGACTAGGCAGAAGAAGAAAGCACAGCAAAGCAGGTTGCAGAGAGGCCAACGGTGATTTTGTGGTAATGAGTTCCAAAAATTGGGGCTGAGGGATAACCTTTTAGACCTTTTTGCCAGAAATAGGTTGGCCTAGGGGTGTTGCCATCTAAATGGGAGAGTGATAAAAATTCAATGTTCCCAGAAATTGACTTGTTTGAAAAGGAAGTTCTGTTAAAACTATTTAGGGGAGTTTTCCTGGTTTACATAAAAGCATAAAAATGCTTTATGGCTGGGTGATTGACATGATCAGGGAAGGGCAGAAATTCTGTACAATTGTTAAGATATGGCATGTGTGTGTGTGGGGGGGGAAGGTTTAGGCTGGAATCAGTCGATTGCTTATTGTTTGGGAAATCTAGGTAGTTCATTAGGGTCAAATTATTCAGGAGGCTCCTAAGTCCTTGGGGGAAGAGGCCCTCTGGTTGAATCTCTCTTGGGATGGGCTCTGCATGTCTGATGGAGGAGCTGCCCTGGATTCTGTTACGCCCTTGTCATCATGACACGCTGCTATTTAATGCAGACTCCATCTTTTATTTCTAGGCCCTTGCGGAGACAAAATGGGGATCAAAATGGGGGTTCCTGTGAGATATAGGTCCTGGGGACATCAACATGACTAGTTTGAATGTGGCTCATGGCTTTTTGTTTGTTTGTTTCTTGAATCAAACCATACTTTGGGGTTCTGTCTAAACTGGAGAACAATGGCTTGCCCTTCAAACCAAGGTTTCCCATTCTGTTTTGGAGCATAGAGGGCTAATCTCCAAGCTCAAAGGATCTTACTGGGAGGCCAAAGAGGCTCCATGGCAGTAACCTCCCCTATTCTTGGCTTCCAAGCGGTAGAGAATGAAGAGGAAGGGTGCTTCCTTTCCTTCATCCCAACTGTCAGTGCATAGTAGCTGTGCATTCTGTTATGGACTGCAAACATTTTCTGGTACTGTGATGATCTGAAACTTTCAGGCCTATAGTTTTAAGCGGTGTGTGCATGGTGTTTTTTAAAAATTAAACATGGGCTTTCCTGCATACTTTGAGCGTCTTCTCAATATACAGGAAATACCTGCCCTTTCCTGCCCCATATGCCCACACACACATTAACCACTTTGTTAATAAGAAGAATGATAAGCCATAGGTATAAGGTCCTGTTGGAGAGCAAATAGAGCATCTCTTTTTCAAAACACTCCTCAGTTCCTAGCTAATAGTCTTTCACTTCCAAAGATGTTTAAGAATTTCATACTCAGTTTCAAATTCATTGTGGGTTACATTTTAATATGCCCATCAAAAATAAATGAGAGTGAAAGCAAATACTTAGAGGCTGCAAATTCTTACAGAGAATTTGAATAAATCCTCATCAAGGAAATGCATGCTGAATGAACCCCATGAATTTAACCTAATAACACTTATTCAGGCTTTTTAATGATTTTAAAGTAGCAGATTTATTATAACAAAAAGGAAATAAGATTTTAAATATTACAATAAATTCATTAATTAAGAGAACACAGAAGACGATTGTTATTGCATCTAAGAAACATTTATATTAGACCAAAATGAGCAGACTTAGATCTAAAATGAAGGGCCCTGAAGGTGACATGTATAATGCAATGAGTTATTTTGTGTATTCTTCATGAGTGAAGTATATATTTTTCAGTAAATGCCAATGTAACATGTATGTATCTGCAATACAGTTGCCAGGTACCCTCCGGGCAGGGGGGCGGGGGCAGACAGACCTAGCACTCACCTTTGTGCCTGTGAGTTCCTGGGGTGGTGCGATGTCATTACACAGGGACCGGGAGCAGTCCTGTGCTTCACAGCAAGCAGATTTGGACCCCAAATGTGTGGCCTCAAGAGCACACCTGGGAGGCCTCTTTCGCTGCCTCCTCCCCTGCCATCCAGGTGAGTGGTGGTGACGAGAATTGGAGAGTGGGAGCGGGGGATCTTCTGCCCCCACCAGGGGACCTAGGATCCCTAATTTGCAGTGATTATGGAAAAAAGAAAGCGAAGGATCTCAAGCATTCGTTTGAAGAAGAAACGTTTGTTTTATGTATTGTCGAAGGCTTTCACGGCCGGAGAACGATGGTTGTTGTGGGTGTTCCGGGCTGTATTGCCGTGGTCTTGGCATTGTAGTTCCTGACGTTTCGCCAGCAGCTGTGGCTGGCATCTTCAGAGGGGTAGCACCAAAAGACAGAGATCTCTCAGTGTCACAGTGTGGAAAAGATGTTGGCAGGTCACCACCACTCATATGCAAAAGAACCTCCTCAGGATACAGTGAAGCCTCCCGCCATTAGCATTCCACACCCTGGGAAACTCTTACAGGATGACTCAGCCCAACCCCACCCCTCCTGAGTAGATATAAATGACCTGCCAACATCCTTTCCACACTGCGACACTGAGAGATCTCTGTCTTTTGGTGCTACACCTCTGAAGATGCCAGCCACAGCTGCTGGCGAAACGTCAGGAACTACAATGCCAAGACCACAGCAATACAGCCCGGAAAACCCACAACAACCAAACGTTTGTTTGTTGTAAATAACTTTCAAAGCAGTCCTGAGCAGAGTTATACTTGGGTTTAGAAGGATGTAACTCTGTTTAGGATTGTACTGTTTGAGCCTGGGTCAATGAAGGGCTGTCTTTATTTTCCTTTCCTGCCAGTTTACCTAATCAGAGAAGATTTGTTGTGGAGTGACTAGGGGTCGCTAGGCTGTCTTCATCATGAAATTAGCAAAACTAAATTTTGAGCAGTTATTTATATAATTTGCCTCCATGTGATAAGTGTATCTTCTTTACTATATGTACAGTCTCTCTAGTTTGATGTAGTGGTTAAGAGTGGTGGGACTGTAATCTGGAGAACTGGGTTTGATTCCTCACTCCTCTGCTTAAAGCCAGCTGGGAGACCTTGGGTCAGTCACAGCTCTTTCAGAGCTCTCTCAGCCCCACCCACCTCACAGGGTGATTGTTTTGGTGAACCGCTCTGAGTGGGCATTGTTGTCCTGAAGGGTGGTATATAAATTGAATGTTGTTGTTGTTGTTGTTATAATATTTGAAGTTAAAATAATTGCTTTGATCACTATAACTACCTGTCCTTGTCTTTATGCCTGGTGTTAGATCTCTCTGGGGTAGAGTATCCTGCCCTGCCCTAAGAGTTGCTCCGTACATTTGAGCATGCTGCTTAGATGGTAGGGTCTAGGACCCTACTGAAGTGAAAAATCTTGAGCTTTTGATGCCTCACAAGTTGAGGGTACTGCAGCATTCACAGTTATGAAAGCAGTGGAAGATAAGCAAACTGGAGAAGCAGCCCAAAACAACAAGAAACATGCAAGTAACAGACTCTTGTCTGTTCTCAAGTGTAGCAGTGAACATCCTTCAGTTTTGTTTTTGCTACTGCTATTTAATTGCCCTGACCTGGATAGCCCGGCCAAGCCCGATCTTATCATATCTTAGCTACTAAGCAGGGTCACTCTTGGTTAGTAATTAGATGGGAGACCTCCAAGGACGACCAGGATTGCAGAGGTGGGCAATGGCAAATTATTTCTGTTAGTTTCTTGCCGTGAAAACCCCAGCAGGGGTCGCCTTAAATCAGCTGTGACTTGATGGCACTCTACCACCTTCACTGCTATTTAATTACCAATAACCTCCCCCCAACACACTTTTTTATGAGTGTACTTGTATGGTACATATGTTTGCCAATGCATGTTTGTTACATTTTTACTCCATGGTCTAAAAAGAGCACGAATGCTGCCAGCTTCCTTACGCAATTTCTGATGTTTTGTAGTGGGTGACATCAGAAATTGCATTTTGTAAATGGGAGATGTTGGAAATTGCACGAGGAAGCCAGTATCATTCCTGAGTGTCGCACTATTTTTAGACCGTGGGGAAACAGCCAG
Source organism: Eublepharis macularius (assembly GCF_028583425.1). Lineage (NCBI taxonomy): Eukaryota > Metazoa > Chordata > Lepidosauria > Squamata > Eublepharidae > Eublepharis > Eublepharis macularius. Next base: position 12,299,855 of record NC_072801.1, read on the forward strand.
TTTTAGGTGTACACTTTAAACATCTTAAGCACCCACACAGAAAAGTTACCAATAAAACATTTCTTTTTACTAAGCTGCATTTTCTGTAAGTTGGTGTGAAATTATTGAATATTTGCCAGTGTTCTTCAGATTATAGGCAAAAAAAAAATGGGATATATATAGATGCCCTCAGTAATGAGGATATTTGTGATGGACTGCACGTTTTAAAAAGTCTGGAAGTGCTGTACACACAGCTGCAGGACTAAGGACTAATCCCTTACATATACAGAGAGCTTAGAGTGACAGGCTACTCCAAAGCATTTGATTGGGTAGCATGAGCTGGAAAGAGGAGGGTCTATTTTCAGTCCTAGAAGAGAGAGGAATCCAGTGTGAAGAGTGGGGAGATGGAGTCCTAAGGAGAGCAGTTTTAACACCAGCAGGAGAACTGGGGAAATTTGACAAGGAGGTTTTGGATGTAGGAGCAGACTCCCAAATGGTCTATGTAAAGGGGATAGATCTTCTAATGAGAGGAGATTTTCCCTACCCAGTCAAGCAGGGAGATAGCTCTGGAAAGAGAAGAGATCCCTGGTCGGGTGTGGTTGGAAACTGCCTGTGGAAACCAGATTCAGTTGTTGATTCAGTCAACAATTGAAGGAAAGTACTGGTGTGTGAATAGAAGGGGACTGGGGTACTAGAAATGGATACCAGCATTCCTAACTCTAGAAAAGAAAGAGAATACTAAAAGAAAATATACTAGAGTGCTTGGGGAAAAACAAGGGAACCAAAGCCTCAAAACATAAGCCTTTAAATATCTGTGAAGAGCTTAAGAACTAAAGTTTGTGCATGTTCTGATATTACCTAAGAGATATATATGTTGAATTACCTGATTTCACCTGACCTTTCTCTTCTAAAATAAATAGTTATTTTTAAATTTTAAAAGCACCTCTGGTGCCATTTCTGCTGTTTAAGGATGAGGAAACATCATATCATTATTCTCATTTGCATTGCCATAGCATTGAATAGTCCACATCTGGGACTTTGCTTACAAGCTTCTGAGAAATTACCCTTAAACCACAGTTGCTTTCCTACTTGTGAGGCCCTGAGAGCTGTGTGCTCTCACTTTTTGATCCATTGGAGCACTGACATCCTAGGATCCTTGGGGCAGGGGGTCATTTTCTGAATTGACCTGAGAGTCCGTTTCTGTTGATGAACCTCAATGTGACACTCATCCTGGTAAGATGTTTGACATGAGTGCTATGTGGTTTGGCTGCCAGAAGGAGTAGCACAAGCATTGGCACATTTCTTTATACATAAGATAGTAACACAAGAAAATTAACCAAATAGGATAATGTCATCTTGAGAACACGACTGATGTCGTGGAGCTGAAATACCTCCTCTGTAACTCAGTGAAAAGTCTGCACGATCAAGGTGTGTTCCATATATCCTTTGAAACTCCTGTTTTACTGAAGGGGGCAAAGTGATAACTGGCAGCAGATCATGAGCATCCTGAAAATATTCAAACACTTAACAAGAGAATCAGCTACTACATTAGTCATCACCAACATGTCTGCTGTCAGATACATAGTGGTAGCATTTCCTTGTGTCGCATTCCTTTCAGCATCATTTTTCTGTCTGGCTATAATGTCTTTGTCTCTGAAGGCCCTGACCCATCCACTGAGCAAATGCTGCTGTTTTAGCACTGAAATCTTGGGGGTTAATGATGTAATCAGGTTCTTTATGCTGATTGTGATATTTTTTTTTAAAATGCTGATTATGGTACTTAGAAGTACATACACATGTGTATGTACACACATACACACTCCTATACAAAATCTGAAGTGGTGTAACTGTCCAAATTTGAACACATTGTGGAAAAAGGAAACAGGGAGGAATGAGTCTTGACGGGGAAGGGGAGATGGTCCTGATAGAACTGATTTGCAGAAAAGCAAGGTGGAACCTATTTTACGAGGTTTGCAAGAAAGAACTCCTATCCCTCACTATAATATGATTTTTATTTATTTTTTATTTTATTTATTTCATTTACGGTCAGTGAACATTAAGAATCATCAACAAGTGGTTACAATGATCCCCCCAAAATGGAAAACACATTAAGTTTCTGATATATAAAATATAGAATATAATAAATACATCAAAAGGTTTAAAATACACATTAAACTTTAAAATTGTTAATATTGTCCTTAAAAGGAGGCAGCATAAATCTCTATGTACGACCTAAACATAAACACAAAACTTGGCTATAAGCCTAATTATAGATGAGTTTTCATCTATCAAAAGTTTCTCCAAGCAGGCCTTATCTGCAGAAACTGTTGGTCTATCGAGAAAAGGAGAAATAATCTTATCTTGTAATTCCTTGTAAAAAGGGCAGTGAAAGAAGATGTTCCAATGATTGCACTTCACTCATAGTGCAAGGGCAAAATCTCTCTGCATACAGGATCTTTTTATGTCTCCCCTCCAGTATCATTGATGGCATAGCCACATGTTTAGTCAAGGTAAATGCCCTCCTATGCGAAGGGACATAGAAGCTGGGCAAGTTATTGAGCCTTGGTCATGGCTTTCTGGATTTCATGGGGGCCATAAAATTCGGAGATTTCATTGTCTTGTTGGCTCTATATTTCAAACTCTTTGCTTAATGATGTGTTTCACCAGGTCTTTATTTTGACTAGAGGTGGGCACGAATCACAATACGAAGCAAAAAAACCCACGAACCGGGCCGATTTGTGGTTCATGAAAACGTGGTGTGTGGGGCTGCGTTTTCCATGAACTCCATGACTTTTCTGCCCAGTTCGTGAGTGTTGTGAGTGGTTTGAGAAGCCAGACAGGCTGGCGCCACTGAGGGGTGTGTGAAACTGACAGTCCTGTTCTCCTGCCACCGGTGAGTGGCAGGAGTGGCGTGTGTGATTGTGACAACCCCGTTCTTCTGCCGCCGCGAGCAGCAGGAGAAGGAGGCTGTCTGTTTCAAATGCCTGGCACCGGCTTCAGCAACCGGTGCCAGGCGTTTGAAATTCCACAAACCACAAACCACAAACCAATTTGGGAACTGGGAAAAGATTGTGGAAGTTCGGGTTCCTTGTTTGAGGAAATGTGATGAACCATGAATCACATGGTTCTTTTTTTTCAGTTCGTGCCCATATCTAATTCTGATCCAAGAAGCTGGTAGGCGAAAGGCCTATTCTTCCTAAGTTACTTTCCACCAATCACATCCACCTTGGCTGATAGGAAACTTGTTTTATTAGTGGAAGGAGGCCTTTTTGATTTGTATGAACCTTAAGCCACTGGAAGACAGATAGCAAGAAGATTCTAGCCTTGATTCTCATTTGGCCTGTTTCTAAGCGAAGGAGAGCATTAGACACACCTGGAGGAACCTGTAAAATAGCACAGAGAGACTTAGATTGTGTCTTCTCAGGGGAACGCAGACTAGCGGCTGAGATGTCCAAATAAATGCCATAGAGGAGCTGTGCTTATAACTTTAGCTTGGTATTGCTTCAAAACTGCTGGAACATAGAGTGAAAAAATCTCAAAATAGCATACACAGATCGCTCAGCATGCTCCACCATCAAATTACAGTGAGCTATGTTTGCCCAAGTTTCCTCCAGCACCACCCCCAGATAAGTAAATTTATTTATTTGTTCAATTCTATAATGCGGTATGAGTTTGCATTCTAAATGTTGGCTCTTCATTTACTTAAAAGTTCCATAAATGTTCTCATTTCAAGCAAAATTTCTGGTGTTGGCAGTAATTGCTATCTTTGACTGTAAAAAGTGTGTGGAGGAGGACAATATAACTTTTGCCATTAAATAAAGAAAGTTGGCGTGTTTGAACCTTCAAAACTACTGACACAACTTTTCTGTAAAGGTATATGATTTTATTGTGTTATTGATGGAATTAGTTTTTTTTAAAAAAAATACTCAAATGCTAGTTGGTTTTAAACTAGTAGAAAGTTGCTTCCACTAATGAACTTCTCACTTGATGTTGAATATGGTATAAGTGAGTTACAACTTTTGATGTGAAGGTACACCTATGGACGTAGTAAGAACTCGGCCGAGTTGTCAGTCATTGAGCAAACTTCTGTTGCCTTTCATCCTGATTAAGAAATAGTAAAGAATCCAGTAGCACCTTTAAGACTGACCAACTTTATTGTAGTATAAGCTTTCGAGAACCACAGCTCTCTTCATCAGATGCAAGTCCCTCTTAATCAGATCCTGATTAAGAGGGTCTTACAGAGACTGCAGAATGGGATTATTGGAATTCCATGACATGGACTGGCCAGGCCTACTTTGGAATATTGTGCTGATCAAAAGAATATTGTGCAGCTGTTGACACTAGAGAAAGCTTTATGAAATAGAGTTCCATTTCAGTCCTGAAAATACATTTATCTTCAGACACTCTGAGATACATGGGAAGATGTAAATGTGACTGCAGCTTCCATACAGCAGAGATGGAGTGCAGGATGTACTAGAATGTTGTTTCTGAACAAAAATACTGTGTGGGTTCTTTTTTCAGTATGATATGTCATTGGTTGAAAGCCAAGATCTCTGCAAGATTGGCTTTTCATAATATAGAATGGCTTTAATTTCGTATATTTTGGTGGAAATGCATACGAGGCATAAGTTTCTATTAGGAAGCTTTTATCTATTTAGTTTTTAATAGAATTTTGATTTATTCCCCAGATGCTACCGATAGTATTAAGCTCCTGTGATTTCAAGATATCTGCTTTGCTTTCATTTAAACTTTTTCTGTCATTTCGGTTCTCCTTTATAAAAAGGTGTTCATATAAACATAACTGACAGGAACGGTATATGATCAATTTCATGTTTAAATCTCCCTTGAGAGATACTTAATATTTTTTCACGTGCCTTTCATTGAAGGCATTGCCTTTTGAAATGCAAAGACCATATCTGTTTTTTAAATTTCTAAATAGATTGTTGCTGCCAAATAAATCCATGTGAATTTTGTTTCAGTGGTGTGCACACTGCAAGATAAATTAGAACAGACGTCAGATTGTAACTGAGAGTGATGAGTTGCCATCCTCTTGAAGTCAATGGCATGAGACTGGTGGAGTCTGGCAACAGCCAAATGAACCATGTAGATTATGCTAAGAAAGTCCTGTTGGTTTGGGTTTAGCCCAATAGTATATATTCTATGGCTGGTGCACCCGTTTCTGGAATCCTGGTAAGGAAGGCTATGTCAGATGCCTGTGAATCTGTTGCTCATTAGAATTACAGGTGGTTAGCTGTGTTTGTCTGTAACTAGTAAAATCCAACAGAGGTCTGGTGACATCCTGAAAGACAAACAAAACTTTTTTTCAGCATAAGCTTCTGAATGCCTGAGCTCCTTTCATCAGTTGTAAGAAAGATTATGCTAAAAAAGAAAGTCATTTCCATTGGACTCCTGTTGGGATTTACTATTTACAGCCAGTGGCAAGTTTGGGGAATCCATAAGAGAACAGGAATCCCTTTTATTTGTGTGCACCGAAGGACAGCAGTGTTTCAGGAGGTAAAACACAAATGGCACTGATATGAGAGGTTAAAATGAAGGGTTGGGTACAAGGAAAAGATGCTGATGGTTGAGATTTGTTGAGCGCAATAGGTGGACAGGTTCACAGTGTGGAATGCAGGTGCTAGACTTCCAGAATGATAAATTAAGGGCCAGGACCAACACGAATTGTAATTTTTTCTTCAAGACTTTTTTGGATTTAAAGTTACTATCCATTCAGTCCTAAGTGAGTGGCATCTACTGAAGCCCATGGACTTCAGTTGATTTAGACACGTGTACCTTTGCTTAGGATGGCTCTGTAGGTTACATGATGGCTGTCAAACCACTGCTAAAATGAATTCTGTTCCAGAGAAATGCTGGAAGTGTGGCAGAAAGAACACGAGTCCCCAGTGGCATTTCGGAAGGTGTTTCTTAAAATTTGAGCATGAAATCTAAGCCCAAGGCAATCAGGAAGGGACTAAATGGGTGGTTCTTTCAGAGTTTGACTCTAAGATTTTAATGCTCCTCTTCTGTACAAAATACTTATTGTAGATTTTTTTTATTTTAATGTGTAGTGATTAATATGTTGTTCCAATGTGGGATACCAATTTAGCCTAGTATTATATATTGACCTAAGCGATTTAATGTTTTGGAGGTTTTATTTGCTCTGTAAGAAAAGACTGAAAAACAGTCCAGTAGCAAGATGCTACTGGACTTTTTTTAATTTTGCTACTACAGACTAACACGGCTAACTCCTCTGGATCTAAGAAAAGACTGAGAAATTCACATTTACACCTTCAGGTATAGATAACTGTACAAAGAGCAGGAATTCTCCAAACAGTTGCATGAGCAAAAGCTCATTCATGCTATGTGGGGTAAAAAATCCATGGAAAATACGGTTCAGGAATCTGAATCTGTGTGAAACTTTCTCATTTCCCGTTATGTGGTCTTTTGTAGCTTCTATTTCAAAGCTGGTAAATTACGGCATTATTGAACAATTTGTCATTTACTTGGGTACCTCCCTTCCAGCTTTATATAAACAATGGCACCAATAATAATATAAAAATGAGAACACAAAAGTCTGCCTTGAAATGATCCCCCACCCCACCCCTTACCACGACAGTGTTGTCTTTAGATGTGTCTGTCTGTTTGAAATCAATTTTGTATGTCAGGAAAATAAGTGAAGATTCTGCCACATGCTGTCAAAGACCAGAACTGGTAGTGTTATTAACACCTTGGTGCTGAGCCACCTGCCATTCATCCCCTTTAATTTACATCATCTGTGTACCTGTGTGCTTCATGCTAAGCCCTGTGTGATGATTGCTTAGAACAATACAGCTGGTAACAGTTCCAGGAGCTCTTCCTAAATATTTAGAAGAGCATTTCAATGCCTAACTAGTATGAACTGATTTCTGTCTTGTATATTGGGACTTCTTGACTGATGACTGCTAGCTTTTGAAGGAACGTAGAGCAAGGGTGACTTGGCCCTGTGGATTTGATAATATCGCCTTGACAAATGCATACAGAATTTTGCCTTTTTGTTTTGCTTGCAGTGACCACAATTGCACTTATTTTTCTCAAAGGAAAACAACCTTCAGTTATAGATTGTTGACTTCATTATAAATGTGCTTTAATGCAGCATTGTGTTGCTTTGCTAATGCTTTTATGTAGTAAATCTGTAAAAGTCTTTTGGCTGTCTTTTAATCTATGCTCTAAGCGTTATTGTTTTGGAGAATCTATCCTAACCTACACCAATTATTATTAGCAAAATATTTTTGCTGAAAGGAGTAAGGAGGATACTATTACAGATGCACTAGAGAGGGTTCCATAGACAATCGTATTATCTACAGATAATGTTGTTTCTTTCATGTTTCCTTTTCTTTATCATGCCAATAACTTAAGATTAAGTTGTCCTTTTTTTCTTTTGCAAGATGCATTACAGCTGTGTAAATGAGCATATTGTGGCCAGATGCTGCAAGCTGTTGAGGAGTGCATGGATAAAAACATAATGCATTTTAATTTAACGTCTTTTGCTTTAATTGAAAACGTATCTGTTCTTGTCATTGGCCTTCTGAATTGGCTTTTGTCCAGTAAGTATTTTCTGTAATCATGAAACATGCTAATTTAATCTATTTGCACCTGAAACCAATTTCAGAATTAGCACCTGTTAAGCATTGCCTGAGGATGTTAAGCAAACAACACAGAATGCAACTAATTTGCTTTTTAATGAGCAAATAATGTGCTATTCAGTCCATCTTACACCATCCACAAAGGTTTGTGGTTAAATACATGCTTTCAGTGCTGTGTGTAACTATAGGCAGTGCTAGGTCTTATATAATTAAAAGTGATCTAATATTATGTGAATGTAGGACTAAAAAGAATTCCCAGACTTGCTTTTTTTAATGTCCAGAATGGGGATGGTAACTTCCTCGTATCATCATGACATTCTGATTCCCCCCACCCCAGTCCGTATTGCTGACTGTTTAGATAAGAAGAATTACTTGGGAGAGCAACCGTCACCCCCTTGTCCCTCTGAGTACAACCGTAGCACATTGACTCATCAAAATACAGTCCTGCACAGGTTGGGCAGAACATAGATACAAAAACTTGCTAACAGAGATATCATATTTTAAATGTTTGTAATGAGTTATTAGGAGGAGGCTGTGGAACTGTACATATCTCCACCCCATTGTGTTATTGCCGCTGACAGTATGGATAATGCTAAAACATTTCCTGCAGGGAAAAAAAATTCAAGGAATATATTTAACTTTATTAACCCTTCCTTCTTGCACATTATTAAATCTTAATCACACCCCTCTGAAATTAGCTGCCACTAAGACTTGATTGTAACTCAAGAACAAAGCCCCCCCCCCCAAATGCTGAATTGAAAGCTCCCTTTGGCTATGCTATCTGTACAAATGTTGTTTGAGGATTTGGTAATAGGTATTGGCAAAGCCAAAAGAACAGGCATAGAAGGTTTAACAAGGTGTCTTTATAAATGAGATTGTGGAAACTAAGGCTTCATGAAGTTTGCATCGAATAAAGAGTAAGCTATCTATTTTACCTTGTGGTGGTGGTGGAGGTCACATTATGAAAAGATTTCTTCTGAAGAATAAGAAGCACCTGTAGGGACACAGTGAGTGGAAATTTGCCTCTTGTAACAGAGTTGGGGATGCTGCAAACTTCTCAGCAAGCATGTTCAGCAGGCTAGCATGGCACTTTTGACATTTGCAATCACTTGTCAGCTGATCTCTTACCTTGCTGCTGTCTGACTTGAATAGCTGCCAAACAAGTTTGCTGCCATGCAGTAGTTGTGATGGGGGAGTTTAATTTCATTCTGCCTTGCAGGCCCTTTTGCACCCACAAATAGTGTTGCCAGGTGTGCAGTTTTCACCTGGACTGTCCAGAGGAAATGGACTGAAAATACTGAACACCTGGCAACCTTAGCGGCGCGTTACCTCCTCAGGGCAGGAGCTCCGGCTCACCTTGAGCCACAGTGCTGGCTGCCACCTTCTCCTGCAGCAACATCTCCAGCACAGCCTCCATCCCCACTTCCTATAATAGCTGCTGAGCAAGTGCAAGGATTGTGTTGCCTCAAAGTGGCAGGACAGCTCTGGAGAGCCGCAGAGGAGGCAGGGACCAACACTGTTTTGACTCTGGGTTAGAGCGTAGCTGGTGGGCAGGAGAACACTGGGAGAGAGGAGGGGAAGCGCACCTTCACTTGGAAAGTGGGAGGGGGTACATGCATGCACAGTCATGCTACTTTTGGCAAGGACCCAGAGTGGGTGGGACTGCTCACCTGGTCTCACTCAGCCTGCCCTGCCCCCAGAGGGCCTCTTGCCGCCCGACCACCTCTGGTCCTACAGCCCCAGGCTGCCCGCCCCAATGAGACTGTGCCCATCATCGATGGCATCAGCACTCTGGACTTGCTGGGAGGTGGCTGGCTGGTGGTGCGATGGACAGCTGGCAGCTTGATAATGCTACTTCTGGAAGTGATGTAATTGTGCCAGGCCCAGAAGACCCTTCCTGCTCTGAGTACTGGGGGCCCTCCTCTCCCCTGTGTCCAGTGTTTATGCAGGGGCCATTTCGCAACCCTACCCACAAAATGATGTGTGTATGTATATGGGGGGGAATTGCAACTCCCATAAGGATGCGAAGAAATGCATTCACACAAAGGAATGTCAATAAAAGACTTAAACTAGCACCAAATGGTCAGACTTCTTTTAAAAAAAACTGTTTATAGTTACTTTTGGGTGAGAGGGAGCTCAGCAGGAATATGATTCTATAGACAAACCTTCCATTTCCTCCGAGGGTACAGATGTCAATAGTCTGGAGATCAGTTATAATTCCAGGAGACGACCTGACCCCATCTGGACATTGGCAGCAATGTACTTAGGAGGGTGTTGCACTACTTACAGTTGATCTCTTGCACTCCTACTAGGCTGTGTGAGAATGTGCATTTGTAAAATGCTACCCACTGTGCCCAGCTCAAGGATTTCCCATTAGTATGTGTTTATTTTTATTTTATTAAAGTTATAGTCTGCTCTCTCCCAAGTGGGCTCAGAGCAGATAACGTATATAAAAATATAAAACCACATTCATTAGATAAAATCAGGGCTTTTTTTCAGCTGGAACACGGTGGAACAGAGTTCCGGCACCTCTTGAAAATGGCCACTAGCCATGTGACTATTTTCACCAAGGTTGATTTAAACTTTAAAAAACTCCCCCCTAGTTCCAGCTGACCCAGAATGATGTCATTGTGCGGTCCTGAGTTCCACCACTGAGTTCCACCACCTGTTTTCCCAGAAAAAAAGCTCTGGATAAAATACATTCAAATCTCAGTTCCACTAAGTAACATCTTCTGTGCAGCAGTTCATACTTTCCAACCCATACAAGCACATTCCTGTGGGGTAGGAGATGGCAAGCTATTTAAAGTGAGTCAGCAGAAACCAAAGTGCTGGTCATCTCCATCCCCTCTAGATGACTCACCCACTCCTCAGTTAGAACTATATGCCTGGCGGAACTTCTCTGTCTTACAGGCCCAGCAGAATGATGACAATTCCCGCTGGGCCCTGGTCTCAACAGAGTTCCACCAGGTTGGTGCCAGGGCCAAGAAAGCCCTGACCCTGGTCAAGGCCAGGTGAACTTCTTTGGGGTCAGGGACCCCCAGAAACTGTTTATGAGCTGAATGGAGCACCCTCTGGGGAGCATATGGTGAGAGGTGGTGCTGCAGGTATGTTGGTCCCAGTCTGTTAAGAGCTTTATAGGTTAAGACCCAAACCTTGAACCTGATTCAGAATTCCACTGGGAGCCACTGCAGCTGGCACAAAACAGGTGATATGTGACCTATACGGCACCCCTGTAAGGACGCACTGCTGCATTCCGGACTAGTTGTGGTTTCCAGACCAGACCCAAGGGAAACCCTGCCTAGAGTGAGTATTAAGTGGGCACCTCAAGGACATCTCATTTACCTCTCCCTCACCATGCCCACTTTCCCTTCCCTGCCCCCATAGCCTGTCCCCCATTTCCTGTTTCCTTCTCACTTTCCTATCCACCTTTGTATGTCTCCTGTCTTTACTTCTCCCCCTTCCCTCCTGGAAGTCACTTCCCTATGGCTCAGCTGCATGGTGGGGAACCTGCAATGACTTGCAGGGGGTGCTTCACTTTTCCTTGTATCCCCTTCCCCACACTGTTTCCTCTTTCCTTCTTCCTGGCAGTCTCTGTATGCTTAACCTTTCCCTGTGTCCTTCTCGAAACCCTCTTAGAGACGTACTTTTTATCTGCACACCTCTTCATCTATATTTATTAATTTACTCCATTTATATACTGTATTTTTCCACATTGGAGACCCAAAGCATTGGAGACCCAAAGCAGCTTACACCATTCTCCTTGCCTCCATTATCCACACAACAACCCTGAGAGGTAGGTAAGGCTGAGAGTGTGTGACTAGATCAAAGTCTCCCGGTAAGCTTCCGCAGCAGAATGGTGATTTGAATTTGGATCACCTGTACCCTACTTTGAATCTCTAACCACTGCACTACAATAACTTTGGGGTGGGGCCTGCTGTTGAACGGTAGCAAGCAGTTGGACCTGGCTGAGTCATGCAAGTCATGTGGTATCAAGTTGTCCAGTACTTGTTTCTGGGCCTGGTCCCAATGAGTCCTCCCTCTAGGGTTGCCCGTACCCTGCTGGGGGTGAGAGATCCCCTGTTCCTGCCCTCCACCCCTGCTTACCTAGCCGGCGGGAGGAATAGGTGGGGGAACACGCCTCTGGGTGCACTCTTGGGCAGCGTGGCACATTCCCGCAAGCCGCAACTGCCCTGATCGGGCCTGGATCGGGCCCGAATCGGCCTGGATCATGCCTGAATTTGGTCGCTGCAGAGTGCAGCACCACTCCTGTGCTCCACAGCAGCCCAATCCGGGCCCAAACTGGGGCCAAATCAGCCGCATTGGGCCCAAATTAGCCCAGATCAGGCTGCTGCAGAGTGCTGCAGTGCTCCCATGCTCTGCAGTGGCCTGATCTGGCTGAATCGGCCCAAATCAGGCCCAGATTGGGCCCAGATCGGCCTCTTGCAGAGTGCAGGAGCACTCCCAGGGTGGCCTGTGGCCTGCACGATGATGTCACTTCCCGGAAGTGACATCATTGTGCAGACCACGAGTGCTCACACATGAGGAGGAAAAGCAAGGTAGGCGCTGTCAGACTGTGGCTAAATAAGGCTCTCACTACAGGGTTCCCTTTAGAAGCAAACACAAGTCCATTGTTTGAAAAAGGAAACTTTACTGCAGAAAAGGTCCATTATAGTCCACTGTCCTGAATAGGAGACTCAGGATGGTACATGATCATTGTTACCAATGAAGAGCAAGCATAAGGTACAGAGTAACAATACCCATCTGGATTAGCCTCCCCCCACAGTTCTCAAAACAACATCTCTCAGTCCTGGGAAGCTGCTCTCCTTCAAGGCCAATGCTTGGTGGAACGGTGTTAGACAAAACAGTCTCCTCCGGTGGGAACGCTGCCTGGGAACTGGTGCACCTGGGAAGAAAGCACTTAGACACTAGAAGCATTAGAAAATGGAGTCAGTACAGTTTAGATATACACTGGACCTGACATTCTGCCCCCCTTAAAACAGATCCCCCCCTGGTTTATATGGGTAGCGAGTATGAAAAGCTTTGGTCAATCTAGGAGCATGAACATGTGCAGAGTTCACCCATTCATCGTAACCAGAATCAAAGTCCTTCCATCTAATGAGGTAAAAAAGCTGATTTCGCTTGAGTTTAGAGTCCAAAATTTGTTGTACCTCATAGTGTATTTGGTCGTCAATTAAAGTTGGAATGGGTGGAGCTTTGATGTGCCATTTGTTGTCGGTGGGAGCTCTCTTTAAAAGACTGACATGGAACGTATCATGCACATGGCGCAGGTTCTTGGGCAAAGTTACAGCAACAGTCACTTTATTTATTATCTTGCGCACAGGAAAAGGTCCCAGGAATTTCAGAGCGAGTTTGCGGCTTGTCTGAGCTAGTTTCAGGTTCTTTGTGGAAATATACACATGATCTCCAGGTTGTAATTCCCATTCGGCCACACGATGGCGATCTGCGTATTTTTTGTAATCCAGTTTGGCTTTTTCAAGGTGTTTTTTAATAAGAGTCCACTGTTGCGCCGCCTCCCCCCACCACGAAGATACATCTGGCAATTTAGAGGAATGGAGAGGGGGAGCGTCCAACGGGAAGGGATTGAAGTGAGTTCCATAGACAATTTTGAAAGGGGCCTCTCCCGTTGAAGCGTGTACACTGTTGTTATATGAGAATTCGGCTAGAGGGAGAAGGTCCACCCAATTATCTTGTTGAAAATTAATGTAGCAACGAAGGAACTGTTCTAGTATCTGGTTTGTTTTTTCGGATTGTCCGTCGGTTTGTGGGTGGTGGCTTGAGCTGATGCCTTGCTCAATATTTAACATTCTCAAAAGCTCCCGCCAGAAGTTGGCAACGAACTGTCCGCCGCGATCCGAAATCACCTTGGACGGAAAAGAATGTAATTTTACGATGTGTTTTAAAAACAAATCCGCTAGTTTTCGAGCGGAGGGTATAGCAGTACAGGGGATAAAATGAGCTTGTTTGGAGAACAGATCTACCACAACTAAAATACAATTATGTCCTTTTGAAATAGGTAGATCAGTGATAAAGTCCATAGATATTATTTCCCAGGGTCTGTTTGGCGTTTCCAATGGTTGCAGGAGACCCGGAGGTTTTCCTTTTCTGGTTTTGGCGCTGAGGCAAATGGGGCAGGAACTAACATATTGGGAAATGTCTTTGCGCATGCCCGGCCACCAGAATTGCCTTTGGATTAGGTGCAAAGTTTTCAGATACCCATAATGGCCAGCAGTGGGAGCATCATGACAGCGCTGCAAGACCTCCAGCCTGAGGCTGTCTGGGACATAAAACTTGCTCCCAGCTAGCCAATCCCCGTGTGGGGATTGGGTCAGTTTGTTTCGCGGAGCTTTATCCCCCTCCTTCTCCACTTCAGTTTTAAGTTTCGATTTCCACTCCTGGTTGGGCGGGAGGGGCGGCTTGGCACGACTGCGAGTAGTCACCACGCCCCCAAGTTGCGTAGGCGAGAAGACCGTGTCGACAGTCTCCTCCCGTTTGCTCTTATGTTGGGGCATGCGCGATAGGGCGTCCGCCAAAAAGTTAGTTTTGCCCGGGAGATAATTTAGAGTGAAGTTGAATTTGGAAAAGAATTCCGCCCATCGCAATTGCTTGGCATTCAGTCTGCGCGGGCTTCGGAGGGCCTCCAGATTTTTATGATCTGTCCAAACCTCGAAAGGGTATCGCGCCCCCTCCAGCCAATGTCTCCAATTAGTAAGGGCTGCTTTTACTGCAAAAGCCTCCTTCTCCCACACATTCCAATTCCTTTCCGCCTCCGAAAATTTTCTAGACAAGAACGCACAAGGCCGCAATCTTCCATCCTCCCCCTTCTGCAGTAAAACTCCCCCTATCGCCGTATCGCTGGCGTCGACTTGTACTATGAAAGGGGATTGTTCGTTGGGGTGGGAGAGGATGGGTTCCGTTACAAATTGCTTTTTTAGGCATTCGAAGGCAGTTTGGCAATCGGGGGTCCATTGTAGTTTGGAGGAGGGTTTTTTAGCTTGGTCCCCTTTATCTTTTGTTTTTAGCAATTCTGTTAAGGGGAGTGTGATTTGGGCGAAATTTGCTATGAAGTCTCTATAGAAGTTGGCAAAACCCAGGAAGGATTGCAGTTCTTTACGGGTGGTGGGTGTTTGCCAGTCTTGGATCGCTTGTATTTTGGCTGGATCCATTTTTAGACCCTCTTGGGAGATACAATATCCGAGGTAAGTGAGTTCGGTTTTATGGAATTCACATTTGGACAGCTTGATGGGCAGTTTATTCTTCATCAAGGTGGCCAGGACCTTTTGTACCATTTGAACATGTTCTTCCTCGGTGTCCGAATAAATTAAAACATCATCAAGGTACACCACCACCCCTTTGTACAGAAATTCGTGTAGAACTTCGTTTATCATGGACATGAATACAGACGGGGCTCCCGTCAATCCAAAAGGCATAACTAAGTATTCATATTGTCCGAGGGGCGTATTAAACGCGGTTTTCCACTCATCCCCTGCCTTGATACGAACGTGGAAGTAAGCATCTTTTAGATCTAATTTCGTAAAGATCTTACCTTGGGCCACGACGTTGAGAAGGTCTCGGATGAGCGGTATAGGATAGGCGTTGTTGGTGGACACTGCATTCAGTCCCCGGAAATCCGTGCACAGTCGGAGTCCCCCATCCTTCTTTTTCACGAAGAGGACCGGAGCGGCGTGGGGGCTATTGGCTGGGCGGATGAACCCTCGTTGGAGGTTGGTGTCGATGAATTTCCGGAGCTCTTCTCGTTCATGGAGACTCATGGGATAGAGTCGTCCTTTGGGCAGTGAGGCTCCGGGTAGAATTTCCACCGCACAGTCCGTTCGTCGGTGCGGGGGTAGAATATCAGCTTCCTCCTCAGAAAAAGCATTTAGAAAAGGCCAATACGGTTCGGGTATTTGGTTGACTTCTTCTTGGGTGAGAAGGGCCTTTTCAGTATGAGTTGGATCATCGCCCCAGTTTTGGTTCCAACGGTGATTTTTACAGTTGGCATGGCTGAAGGTAATACATCCTTGTGCCCAGTCTATGTAGGGATTGTGATTACATAGCCATTTGCTGCCTAGAATTAACGGGTACTTGGCAGTAGAGCTGATGACGAAGGACCTCCTTTCCCAATGTTGTCCCATGCCTGTGATCACTGGGATGGTCTCAGTTGTGACAGGGTTCATGTTGGTACCATCCATTTGCTCAAAGATTACTGGATTTTGTAAATCCCGAGTTGGTAAGACTAGTCCATTGACTAGAGCTGGGGCGATGATGTCTCTCGAACAGCCCGAGTCAATAAGAGCTTGCACCTGAATGTGCATTTTTCTCTCTGGGTTGATTAGAGTCACTGGCATGAATAAGATGGACCCAGGCGGCAGGTTCCGTGCAGGGACTGGCTCGGGGCGGATCTGTCGTTTGGGCCCTTTTACGACAGATCCATCTCGTTTCCCGACTGGGGACTTTCTGGATTGACTTCTGCGGTTGGGGAAGCGGGGTCATATTCCATAACTTCTTCCGCTTCCAGCCCTCTCTCTGAGGCTGGCCTTTGGGAAGCGCCGCGGCCTCTATTCGCTCGTGGTGCGGGAATCGGGCGTTGGAGAGTAGGAAACGGAGCAAGGGTTGGACGCCGTAGTTGAAGCGGAGGTCTTTGCACAGGCCGGTAGGGGCATTGTGCTGCAAAGTGACCAGCTTGTCCGCATTGCAAACACAGCCCTTGTTGCCATCTAGCATCTCTCGCTCCACGGGTGGCGTAGCCAGCTCCCCGTCCTCCCTTCTGTAAAGTCAATGGTCTTCTTTGACCCGTTTGTTGTTGTTGTTCAACCAAACGGACTTCCAAAATGCGATTCTCCACTTCGCAAACAAGTTGGATCCAACCTAACAACGTAGGGGGATTGTCTTGCATGAGGGCTCTGTCCAAAAGTCTCGGGTTTAGTCCTTGCTTGAACAGAATAATCTTGGTGGACTCCTCACACCTAGGGCACTTGGCTGCCAACTGCCGGAATTTTGTGACATAGTCTCTTGCTGACATGCTGCCTTGTTTGATGGCTTGCAATTCTGTTCGGGCCCTGGTTTCTTCTAAGGGGTCTTCATATTGTGCTCGGATAGCATCCACCAACCCCTGGAGAGTATCGAGTTCTGGGGCCCCAACATTGTATAGTCCTACATACCAGTCCGCTGCCTTGCCTTGTAAGCGAGATCCAAGATGTTCAATTTGACTGGCCTCACTGCCGAAGAGGTGTCCCCACCGGTTGAAAAACTGTACCACTTGCACCAAGAAAAATCCTAGTTTGGAGGGATCCCCATCGAAGGTGGCTTCCAGTTTCACCCAGCCCATCGGGAGTTCTTGTCTCGGAGCAGGCGCTGGGTAGAAGTCCATCGGCAGTCTTAATTGCGCCTGGGGCGCGGGAGGAGGTAACTGGGGCCTCGGTTGGGGCAACGGTGGCGGTTGTACTGGCGGCGGTTGTACCGGCGGTGCTGGCAGAGGTTGCCGTGGTTGGGCTACCGGGGGTGGTCTCGGTTGGGCCGGAGGCTGCAGTGGCGGGCGAGCAGGTGGCGGCAGTCTTGGCCTGGCTGGTAACACGGGAGGCGTTGGCTGTAGCTGTCAAGGTGGAGGAGGCTGGTGTGGTTGAGTGGGGATCGGCCGCGGAGGAGGGGGTTGGAGATGTCGTAGTGGTGCGGGCCTTCCCGGTTGATTCGGGGGTGGTAAGGCGGGCTGGTCCTGTGGCTGCTGCAACGGTATGAGCTGCGGTCGAGGTGAGAGGGGCCGCAGCGGCGAAGGTCGGACGGGTGGAAGGCCGCGCGGGCTTGCCCCTCCGGGCGTCGTTATTCTGGGAAGCAAAGGCTGGCCTCGTGGCGCTGGTAGACCGTCCCCCGAAGGTTGCCCGACGGGAACAGTTTCCCACGGTTGACGAGGGGCTTTCTCCTCGGATGGAGCCGGGTGTGCTCCCGATTGGTCCGGCTGGACCGTTATAGAAGAAGTATGGGGGGGTATCACCGGTGTATCACCTGGCTTTTCTTCCCCTTCCGTAGGCCGTTCAACGGGAGTCTCGTCTGGCGGCACATCCCCTCCCGAGTTAGGAGGTTCGGCGGGAGTCTCTCCGGGTGGCTCAACCGGGTTATCCCCTCTCGGTGGAATTTCGTGCTGTTTGGGAAATTCCTTGGGTTGTTCTCCCGATTCGCCAGGGTAGGTGCCCCCCTCTCCGGTAGGTGACGACCGTTGCTGGACTCCCTCCACCGGATAGGAGATGACACTTTGGAGGGTAGCTATCTGTACCGCCATCTCTTCAGGAGACAGTCTCTCTCCTGCTCCCATTGCCGAAATTAAATGAATGGCATGAGCCAAACTTTCTTCCATATCCATCAGTTTAGCTTCTAACTGTTGCATTCGACTTGGCCCCGGTTGCTCCCTCATGGAACCTCCATTCGTTGCACTCACCGGGGAGAAGGGGCCCCAAGGAGGAGGGTCCCCTTGAACGACTCGCGATCTCGCTGCTAGAATTCCCTTGGCCAGACCCGTCACTGCCGAGATGCTGGTATCTACCGCATAGGTGCGACCTTGTATCTGCTCCCAACTTTGTTCAGGAACTTCCGTTGACTCTTTCCACGGAGCAAGTTCGGAATAATCCCAACTCAGGGCGCCGCGGCGGGACGTGTCCCCCTCCGTCTGCTCGAACGTCCTGTTCCAATATCGCCATGGTTGGCTGCTATCTAGCTCAGGGACGGTTTCTAGGCTTCGGCGCCCGTCCATCGAAACTCGTGGATGGAGTCCACCTGCCCGGCGCTCTCTCGTTTCTCGGGGTCTGGCTCCCCACTCCGACGGGGTGGGTACCGAGATCAAGGGGAGAGCGGTCGCCTTCGGCCTTGCCCCGAGGTCGCCTTCGGTCTCGTCCCGAGCACCGAGGTCGATGAGGGGCGGGGTGGAAGTGGAGGCTCCGGTCCCGTTCCCGGCTGCTCCCAGCTCCTGGGAGTCTTGGGCTTGCACTGGTTGATTGTCGGGAGACGCATACGGATCAAACAAAGGATCCCTGTCCGGGACAACCTTGGATTCCGCTGGGCCCGATTCCGCTGGCCCCTTTCAGACATGATTGGTAACAAAATGTCAGACTGTGGCTAAATAAGGCTCTCACTACAGGGTTCCCTTTAGAAGCAAACACAAGTCCATTGTTTGAAAAAGGAAACTTTACTGCAGAAAAGGTCCATTATAGTCCACTGTCCTGAATAGGAGACTCAGGATGGTACATGATCATTGTTACCAATGAAGAGCAAGCATAAGGTACAGAGTAACAATACCCATCTGGATTAGCCTCCCCCCACAGTTCTCAAAACAACATCTCTCAGTCCTGGGAAGCTGCTCTCCTTCAAGGCCAATGCTTGGTGGAACGGTGTTAGACAAAACAGTCTCCTCCGGTGGGAACGCTGCCTGGGAACTGGTGCACCTGGGAAGAAAGCACTTAGACACTAGAAGCATTAGAAAATGGAGTCAGTACAGTTTAGATATACACTGGACCTGACAGGCGCCAAGCTTCAAGCCTCCTGCCTGGGGGCTGGGGGAACCTGGCAACCCTGTCTCTCTCAAAGACCAAAACAGCCCCCAAAAGGGCCCTACCCCCTACCCCTGCCTTTTTCTGACATGAAGCAAGCCTGGAATATTGGCTAATGGTTGCCTGGCAACAGACACTGAGGACATTTGAGCATTTTTTAAAAAGCTACAGGTAATCCTTTTATCATTTTATGGGTTTTTTTAAACCCCTCAATGTATTTTCCTTAGGTTTCAGATTTTTCTGCAAACCTGGGGCATTTTCCCATGTCTGTTCATGGCTCCAGATTTAAATATCCTCAAATCAGGCTACTTGGCTATTAGTTAGTATACAATAATGCAGAATTGAAACCTTTATACAGGGTAAGTTTGCCAGCACATGGCTAGCAACTGTTCTAAGATGGGGGAGGTGGGGACTTACATTGTTTAACTTTCAACATGATTGCATCATTTCCGAGTCATGCCAACAGTCTTGGGCATGATGGATCACTGCTATGACTTAATGTAAAGCCAGTTTGGTGTAGTGGTTAAGAGCACGGGACTCTAATCTGGAGAACCGGGTTTGATTCCTCACTCATCCGTTTGAAGCCAGCTGGGTGACCTTGGGTCAGTCACAGCTTCTAGCTCTCTCAGCCCCACCAACCTCACAGAGTGTTTTGTTGTGTGGATAATAACATGCTTTGTAAACTGCTCTGAGTGGGTGTTAAGTCATCCTGAAGGGCGGTATATAAATCAAATGTTGTTGTTGGTGTTGTTATGTAAAGCATCTCCACTTTTTAAATGTTTAGGGATGACAATTTTAGTTTGATTTTATTTGCATTTTAGTGGTTTTTTAATATGTTGCCTTAAAGTTTGAAGAAATTAGCATATTTCACTGCTGCATTTTTATGTAATTTACAGAATAAAAACACATTTACATGTACAAAGGGGGTCCTGATTGGCCCATGCTCATTTTATTACTTACGTGTGGTATCTTTGCCTGTTTATGGATTTTACTTTGGGCAAAAAGGTGGTCTGATTTCATTTAAAAAAATAATCATTTAGATTTTGAAACTTTTTATTACCTGCTCAGGGGCTACAATGAAGAGACAAGGATGGAATGTAAACACAAAAGAGTCTTGTAAACATGTATTCATTCATTCATTCAGATTTCCCTCAAGGAATGAATACATGCTTACAGGGCATCTCCTGCACTTTTATTACAGCCTTGTTATTTTTCAAAATTATTATTCTTCATGTCTGCATGAAACAAATAGTCCAAGTAGTTTGGGCGATAGGAAGGCAAACTAATATATGTGTTACATTCAAAAGACTGCCTGAGTAAGGTTGATTGTTCAGGCAGGTCAGCAACACATTCCTGCTGAATTCAGAAGTCAACTGATGCTCATTAGAAAATATTATTTTCTGTCCTTCCTTGTCACTTAGCTTTAACCCAAAGGCTCAATCAATTGTATTCTATTGTGAGCGTTTAACTGCTCTTAACGACAAAAGGTGTTATGACTTGGCAGCTGTGTGCACCTTCCGTGAAGTACTGGAGAGAAAAGATGGAGCGACACAAATTGTGTGGCCAGTGATGAGAGTCACATAAAATGGATCCCATCCCCCCCAGACCCACTTTGGGACAACTTGCTTATTTAGAGAGTACAAAAACCTGCCATTGGAATATATTTCAGTTATCACTATATTTTCTGATCTAGTGGAGTGCGTGGGTGACCAGTGATTCACAAGGGTTGTAATAATAGTACAAGATTAAAAGGTAACACCTGCACACCCATTCTCTCAGTTTTCAGACTGCATTTCATAGTACACTGTTTAGGTTATTAATAGCTTTTGTTCTTAGGAAACGTCTTTGCTGTTTTGGGTTATACATCTATCTGGTCCAGTTTCTGAATTGTCATTTAAATGATGTATCATGCTACAGAAACTGATGACTGGAGGCAGTTGTAAGACACAGCAGAGTTTTTAAAATGAGCAGCAAGAAAAATGGCTTCTGGTAGAGCAAGTTTGCTGAATTTGAGTTCAGGCTCAGAGCACATGCTCAATGGGACACAGAAATTCCTCCAGAGTCAATACTAAAAGTTTACTAAATGTTGACTTGATTTAGACATCCACTTCAGCCTTGATGAGGTGTGTGGATGAAATATGAATGATGGTGAACAGAGCAGTTTGATACTGTCCTATGGGTAGCTCAAACTGGGCAAGACAAAGGTCTGTATAAAAAGTAAACATTGTTAAAAGCATTCTCTGTGAATAGACAAAACAGCCAAACATTAGAATATATTGTTGAAGGCTTTCACAGCCGGAGAACAATGGTTGTTGTGGATTTTCCGGGCATGGTTTCCAATCCTGAAAAACACCAGGCTAACAAAACACTCTATACCCGACAATAGCCCTGTAGAGAAGATTAGCACATCAAGCACCAATCCATATGCAAAAGAACCTCCTCAGGATACAGTGAAGCCTCCCTCCATTAGCATTCCACACCCTGGGAAACTCTTACAGGATGACTCAGCCCAACCCCGCCCCTCCTGAGTAGATATAAATGACCTGCCAACATCTTTTTCACACTGTGACACTGAGAGATCTCTGTCTTTTGGTGCTACACCTCTGAAGATGCCAGCCACAGCTGCTGGTGAAACGTCAAGAACTACAATGCCAAGACCATGGCTATACAGCCCGGAAAATCCACAACAACCATTAGAATATATTTATTGTTTTTTAAGAATATATTCAATTTAAGTTGCTTTTCAGTTCACCGTGCTTTGTGTGGAATCAGTAAGAACTCATCAAAGAAACATCAGAGCAAAAAATATTTATTGTGAGAGATGATTGTTTGCATTGCATTAGCGATTAACGCAGCTACTTCAAGTACTTCAGACTTTCAGTTTCATTTGCTCAGCCTTTCCCGAGATGGAGAAGAGTCTAGTCTTAAATTATCATGTTTCCTCTCCATCATCTTACTCTTGTCTTTGGTAACCTCTCCTTCATTTGTGACTCTGAACATCTTTGCCATTTGGACTTCTCCTTGGCCTTCATGAACCAACTCCAGGCTCCTTTCTCATTCCTTTCCCTCATATGAGAACTACGAAGGCAACTCCCAAACTGATGTCGAGAAATAGTAGTTTATTGTGACAGAATCTGGGGCTGCTGTGGGAGGGAGCTGCAAAAATTGCACTCCCCAGATGGAAGTCTTTGCAACCGTGGAAGCTCTGTGCTGGATCCAACCCGCTGAGTCTGAATTTGGCCACTAGGAAGATTTTTTAAAAATCAGATTTTCATGCTGTCACAATAAATTCTGCATTTTATCCTCTTAATTTCATTTTATTCCCCTTTTACAATGAACGGTCTTGTTGAATGAGCTTAATATGATTATATTCTTAAGAAGGAGAAAGTTTGCTTTCTGGAGGTGACTGGAATCTTTGGGTGTGATCTAAATGTTCCCAACTGGAAGGCAAAGTAAATGTTATATTTCTATTCAGAATGTTATATTTCTATTCAGGAAAGTAAACTGCATTAGAAGAAGTATTGAAATCTACAGTATATAATTGGTGGTAATTACATGACGTTTCCTAACTGTGGCAATGCTTTATTCATGCAGATACCGAGCATATGAATATAGCAAAGGCCCATTAGCTAGCAGCCATGTGCAGGGCTGTATTAACCCATGGCTGGGTCCCTAGGCTGTCAGATATTTTAGGCCCTCTCTGGCACTTCAGTCTTTTACCCCACTACAGCTGACTACCTGACCCTGGTATGGTAGGCACTAGACCACAATACATATCCATTTTAAGGGTCTCCTGAAGAATTCTATTCACAATTTTTAAAATATTTTTATTGCTTGATAGAACTCTTCAGGAAAGCACATTTTGGGGGTATAATTGTTCAATACGTTAGTATTTTGAATTTTTTTAAAATTTTTATAGATATATATATATATACTTTATGGATAATTGTTTTAATATAAGAGACAATCTGTTTCACTTCAATAAGGAAGCAGTTAATTATCTTATTAATAGAGGTCATATAAGAGAATCAATTAATTGTAATTTATGTGGGGGTATGCCTGAGCAAAAAAAATTTGACGGGCTCCTAGTCCCTGCAGAGCCCCTAGGCTTCAGCCTTATGAATAATATGGCCCTTGCTATGTGCTGGGGGGGGCAGCTGTTTTGTTGCCCCCAGCAAGGTACGTAAATCCCTTCCTGTGTCTGCAGCGCTGCAGAGGCTGGACTTGGGCTCGGCTGTTACCCTAAATGGGAGATCTCCTTGTAAGTCAGGAGAATTAGCATTCAAGGAGATGCAGCGGGAGGGGGTAACTAGGGATCTCGACACCAATTCATACCAGAATCATTCCCTTAGAGAACTCTCTGAAAGAACGAGGTGGGTGTTCAACAGGGGCAGTAACAGCAAACAAACAGCAAATCACATAGAACATACGCACAGAGCTAATTAGATAACAGGGAGGAAGAGGGAGAGAGATTCAGGGTTGGGTGATATTTACCAGCCTAGGAGATGGAGGACGTCTGTAAAGAGTAGCGGCTGAGCGACCAGCGCTTTGCAGCAAGAAGAAGGTTCAGACATGCATCTGAGGGTGTGCATAGGATCTTAGGACACACACACAGCACAAAACATATCCTGGGGCAAAACTGGCATTTCTGTTCACAAACAATAGCTTAATAGCTGTCTCTGGAGGTGAGACAATAAGTTGGGAAAGGTGTGACATGACTATTGGGGTTGTATTATAGGTAAAAATATTGCTTGATGACCTTGTAGCTATCAGATAGGGACGCTAACAAATTTGCTGAATAGCTCTTGATTAGGTAAGTGGTGGAGGAACATGTTAACGGGATTAGGCAGGGAGGTGTCTCAGGAAGCCTTTGCTATCTCTGCTGCTCTCTGGGACATTCAGATCATTTGTGACTCACATTCAGTTAACTTTCCAATCTCCAGGCAGGAGGCTGGCATCTGTTCTACCTGGCTGAGCAATATTTTTGTGCTTATGATGCATTGAGGAAGGGGTTTATGATATTTCATCTCCATAAATGCCCTTCTAGTGTGAGGGTAGGGTCTGACTGCTAAAATGGCCAGCAGTGACACAGCGAGTGCAAACAGGGATGCCTTCTGGGCTGCTAGTGCCTGGGATCCAACCAGATCCCTGTGCTGCATTGGCATCCTGCTCATTTGTGTCAGCCCAAACTAGAGTAGTTTACTTGGAAAATCAGCCCTGCCAGCACCTAGTACTTGGACACTTCATTGTCTTTGTACATAGTTCCATTCCACTTCTATTGCTAGCAGTGCCAGATCTAGGGTTGCCCATTCCCGGGGTAACCCTAGGCTGGCGACCTTGCACGTGCGCACTCCCCGCGCTGCGTGATGACATCACTTAGGTGACATCATCACGCAGGGCAGAACAGAGGCGGCATGCGGGGCTGGGAAGCCACCCGCGCCATTCGCCTCCCGGCAAATGGCACGGGCGGCTTCCCAGCCCTCCGCACTGCTTTCACCTGCCCCGCAGGACAGGGGGCGGCCGGTTTGCCACGCACCCCCTGCCCTGCAGGGCAGGCAAAAGCAGTGCGGGGGGCTGCGAGGCCGCCTGCGCCATTCGCCTGCCCCGCTGCCGTGCACCCCCTTCCCTGCAGGGCAGGCAAAAGGCAGCGTGGCGCGGGTGGCCCCGCAGCCCCCGCGCTGCCTTTTGCCTGCTCTGCAGGACAGGGGGCGCGTGGCAAGCTGGCCGCCCTCTGTCCTGCGGGGCAGGCGAAAGGAAGCGCGGGGGGGCTGCGAGGCTGCCTGCGCCCTCTGGCAGCTGGCAGCTGCTCCCAGCGCCCCCTCCCTGGGTGCACTGGGGGCAGACTGCCCCCCTTCGATCCAGCCCTGATTGCTAGTAAGTGCCCGTAGACTTCTCCTCCTTTTAATTGCCATTGCAGCCAGTGGTCACTACCACATTTGAGGACTGCAAATTCCACAGATGCGTTTGGGGGAAGAATTATTTTCCCATTGGATTGTCCTGCATCTATTTCTATTCTTTCATATCCATTCGCAGACATCTTTTTCTTGCAAAACTATAAAGTTCCAAATACTTTATTTCTTGAATCATTCTGATTGCTGTTTTCTGCTCTGCAATCTCAGTTTTTATAGGGTGACCAGAAAGATGCTCAATATTCAAGGTAGCTTCTTAGCTTTTTGGGGGGGGGGTGTCCAAGGTATACCTGGCTAAGAGACGGTGATTTGCCTCATGTAGTGGAGGTAGAGTTGCCAGCTGGTGCCTGGTGGAAGACTGGGGAGCAGGACAGAGACATGGAGGCAGTATTGCATTCACCAGAAATGTCTGGATTCTGGTGAATCCTAGAGCATTGCTCCAATGTGATGATATCATTCTCGGGTTTACCTTGGAGGTGATATTATGCTATTCTCACAATGCCAATTTATTTCACAGCCATCATGCTGCCAGTAGGGACTGGGGGCTTCTGCCAGGTGGAGGGGTCCCTGTGAATCCTAGTCCTGAAGTTAGGGTTGCCAGTCCACAGTGGCAGGAGAAGCTGAGCCAGAGGTGAAGACTGAGCATAATGCAGAAGGGGAGAAGATCCTCTAAATTAGATGCCTGCTTCTAGTGGCTGATCCTTTGCCACTGTACTCCTATTCTTGCTCCCACTGATATTTGCAGTTGGGAGAAAAGAGGGAGCCATCTGACGTGGAAGTAACTTTTGGGTTACACTCTAGGAATCCCGCCAATTGGGGGGATTTTTAAAGCATTGCCCAGAAGTGATATTATTTCTGGGCCAGATGCAACCCTCCCCATACTCTGCACCAGAAATATCCTGGGGGTTATGGGTGAAGGCCTGGCCACCCAGTACTAAGCACTGTAAGCTGTTTTTGTTCTGCTCTGTTGGTGGTGAAATGCTTCATTTTTTAAAAAGCCTAACCTCAACTGCACCTTGTGAGATGTTGCTGTGGGAAGAGGAGGACAGAAAGAGGAACTGCTTTTTGACACAGTTTTGCAGACTTTGGCATACCCTAATATAAGAGTAATTTAGATCAGACGTACAAATCTCAGCATGCCTTTTGGTAGCAGACTCTTTTGAGGACGTTATATAATATGCTGTTAAAATTACTATCCAAACAATAGCTTTTCAAAAGGCAATAATGGTGTGAAGTTCTTTGAAATCTAGTGTTAGATGACACGCATGATGTATTTGCTTAATTTCACTCTTGTAGAAATAGTCTCAATCCTAAATATACACTTCCCCATTTTTAACTTTAAGTTGTTTGTACAGTAAGAGGAGGTAGGCTTAAATACTGCACAAATCAGTATAGAGAATCATAGAATCATAAGTTTGGAAGGGATCTCTAGGGTCATCTAGTCCAACCCCCCTGCACAATGCAGAAAATTCACAACTACTCCCCCCCAATTGCCACAGTGACCCCCGCTCCATGCCTAGAAGATAGCAAAACATCTCCAGGATCCCTAGCCAAACTGGCCTCTGGAAAATTGCTGCTTGACCTCAAGGTGATGATCAGCATTATCCTGGGCATGTGAGAAGACCACGAGAACTAAGCACAGATGTAACCCATTCTGTCCTCCCCTTCATGATCTTCCCAAGTTCACAGAATCAGCATTGCTGTCAAATGGCTGTCTAGCCTGTTCCACTGAGTTTCTGTTTCTATCCTGTGCATCTCTCTACACATTGTGCACAGAAATGCATTGCACTATCATGTGGGATGCCTGTCAGTGTTTTGGTACCTCATTCTGAAGAATAAAGGAAGCTCTGAATACTCGGCTGAAATGTACATGCCAATCTTTCGCTGAAATTTGGGCTTCCAACTTAGGAGGTGATCTAACTATTCCAAAAGAAACTAGTTCCCAGAACCGTACCTCCATCTTTTCTTGAACTGCCAATCCTAATTCCGTGAGGCCAGACCAAGCAGTAGTGATTTTCACCTGCACAGTAACAGCACCCATAACAGCATCTGCACCATAACGGCACCCAAAACTGCACCTGCACTATAACGGCACCCGTAACCACAATTTACTGTCTCCCATAAAATCAGCAGGGCTTTATTGTCCCCATAGAAGCAGGTGGTTGATGTTCAATTCTGTGAAGAAAAGAGTATGGTACATTAATGGGCACTTTTAGCATACGGACTAAATCTGCTCCCTGGCCTTGTGATGCAAATGAACTCCTATCATTATAGGCCTATCCTGGGCTACATTTATTGGTCACATAAGAATATCACAATATTGGGAGCACTTCTCTCCTCTGCTTCAGGTTTCAAGCTATGTGCTTACAGGTCATGAGGAAATGCTTCTGACTTTACCTAAATTAACAAGCTGCTTTAAACGTTATAATATTTCTGCACAGCAGATCAATGTAGAAATAAGCATGCAAGCAGCATTGCAGCTGCTGTCTGTTAATCCAGCCCTGTTCAACCTGGAAGAAGGCCTGATATGTTGCTGCTCAGAAGCCTATTACCTGGAAGCAGTCTCATCTTGTGACCTTGAATGGGTCAGAGACACTATGAACACTGTTGAGCAATGTAGCCAAAAAGGAAAAGGTGTGCCTCTTCTGTAGAGCTTGTAGGCTAGCCTTTTGAAAATAGGGGGAACTTCAGCTAGATAATGCTGAATGAGTATTATCATGAGCTCGACTATCTGTTTGTGATAAATAAATCGTTATGTAGGCCCCAGAAACCTAATTAAAGGATTCCATGTTTGGGCCGTTAGCAGAGTCTGTCGTTTGGCATAGGAAGCGTGATTATAGGTGGTTGGGAGCTGGTTCTACTGGCTGCTGTGTGACCACTTGTTCGTTTAGAATGGAGTCTCATGAACAGCTTGTTCGCGAATAGACGAACGGGCTGTTTGTGTAAGTAAGTAATTTATTATTACAGCACTTGGCCAGTACGTTAACCATAAAATTGTGGGTTTGTGGGTTTTTTCCGTTCGTAATGCTGTTTGTGCCCATGTCTAAACCTAACTACTTATCTAGTCTAAGGATGGACAGGGATGCTAGGACAAGTCCTGCATCCATGCTGCCAAGATGGAAGGAGGAGAGAGGTGTTGCCTGGAACAATGCCAGGAAGAGAAGAAGTGAGAGGAAGAAAGTCAGGAGGAGGAAATCCCGAGAATAGCAATCTACATATCAAAGGATAGTCCGAGCAGTAAACTCTTTTGTTCGTCCTCCTCTGAAACCTGAGGGAAGGGACAGTGCTGAATCCTCCTCTTCCAACAGTTTGTTTATGAAAAATGTTCAGTATTTGGGATGGAGAGGGGACTGGAAGACCCTGGCCATGCTGTCCCCAGGAAAACAAAACTGGATGAACAAGAGTGTGGAGGAACGTTATCCCTACTGTTGCCACCCCAATCAAGAAAAAGGGTGCAAAGGTTCAGAACGAGGCTGTCTCATGATGATCTCTCCTTTCCTTGGTTTCTTTGAACTGGCTCTTTGGATAATTAGCTATGAAAATGATTTAAAATATTGAAGGCATAGCTTTTTAACTCATTAGGCTGGAGGGAGTTTGGAGGGCAGAATGAAATAGCAACAAAACTAACTTTTTAATGCCAAATAACCACTTTCTTGTTATATTTTCTCTCACTGTCTGTGGGTCCTTATGTATTTTTATATTTATGAAAAAATAAGTATTTTTTAAAAAATTTATCATTTTAGTTACTATCTATATTTTGTTTGGTTTCTGTTAAACTATTGCGCCTGAATTTTGTCATTGGTTAAGTGTTACACACTGGGTGAAAAATAGAGGGACCAGGTCATCCTGTTTCCTTCTCCTGCCTGGTGCAGCAGTGGGAGAAATTGGAGGGAAGGTAATGATGTCATGGTGATGCCACAATGTCATTTCTGGCCATACCAAGTTGTAGGGGGTTGCTAGAGTGACCTGATGTTGTGGTATAACATGCTACCTTGCTGCATCCCCCAAAGCCCTTGGCTGGCTCCCCTAGTGTTAAAAAACCAGAATTTACTATCTTTAAAACATATTTACATGCCTCTTCCCTTGTAGATAAATACACGCTGCTGCCTTTCAAAGTAAAAAAAACCCTACTCCATACTAACACTTCAGACTTTCATGGAGATACGCCCCCCCCCACACACAAAGGAATGCTCAAACTTCCCTTCTGATGTGGAAAAGGGGCTTCATAGTTCATAGTTCAGGTTGCACCTTTTATTAGAAAATACTCAGTTATGATGAGGAGGATTAGTGCAGGTCTGCGGATATAATTTGTCCATGCCCCTTAGTAATTGAAAGACCTTTCTAATCTGATGTTGGAGCATGCACTGAGGCATTTAATCCCTCTGGAGAACTTGGAATCAGTTGCCAAACTCTGCTAGTCTATTTACAGAAGGGTCTTGAAAAGGCATGTTGAATCTTATCAAAGGATTGGACTGTCTGTCCATTGCACCACCTTACGCCCAAATTGCTTTCCTTTCCTTTGCTTCCAGCGTAACACATGCAAGTTGAAATGCTTTTGAAAGTTTCTTGCTCTTAATTAACAGCATGATTGAAAGCAGGATGAAGAACGGCTAGCATATGACTTTGTAATTTTGTAATAATGTGCATTAGACTTGGGTACAAAGGGAGTAATTAAGAACAGTATTGCCTTGTGTCTCAGTTTCTGTTTTGAGATGGAAGGAAGTTCTTGGTTCAAAAGAAATGTTTGCAGGTTTTTTCATATTTCAGGTTTGGCCTGCGAGTATTGGAATTTGCATTTGATTAGTTTGCTGTGGGACAATTTATTTCTGGATGTTTCCGCTTCAAAGCTGTAAAGGGACTGAGTGAGATGAAAAGCTTTATTCTACCTGATTACTGGCAGTAGATTCATTAATGATACAATCAGCAATAATAATTTTTGTGTTGCTGAAATTATTTTTTCCCTGAAAATATAAAAGATCCATATCCCTGAAGAACAGAGGGCCAGAGAGTTCAAGAGGTACCTTTGGGCTCACAAAAGTGAAACAAAACAAAGCAAGAAAGCTTATTCATAGAAAT
Source organism: Eublepharis macularius (assembly GCF_028583425.1). NCBI lineage: Eukaryota > Metazoa > Chordata > Lepidosauria > Squamata > Eublepharidae > Eublepharis > Eublepharis macularius. Next base: position 12,329,993 of record NC_072801.1, read on the forward strand.
TAACAGGATTTTAAAGAAAAGTCATAGTTGCCAATTTTCTCAAAAGATCTTTGTTGGCCTCCTGTTTTGTGGGTGGCTCCCATCTGTGGTTCAGCATTCTTATGTGCAAGAATGCCAAATGCCCTGTTTAGTATAAATATTTTAGCACTTGTGTTTGTTCAAAGTATTTGCAGCTGAAATAGAACTGCCAGGTCCCCCAGTTGGGACAGGGATCCCGTTCCCAGACTCTGCTCCCCGCTGCCACTCACCTGGCCCAGGGAATGGGCCCAGGAGGCAAAAAAACAAAAAAACAAACAAAAAAAAACACCCAGGCCAGTGCACAGCAGGTGTGCTCCTGCTGGTCACAACAACATCACTTCCTTAAGTGACATCAATTTACTTGACAGCAGGCATGCTCCCATGCTTCACAGGGGCTTAAATGGCCCCAAATGGCCTCTGTGAAGGGTGGGAGCATGCCCGCCACTTCCAGACGTCACTTCCAGAAGTATGTACTATTGGATTTTAGTTAACGTCCGTTAACTAAACAAACCATGCAGAAAGCTCTCATCCAAGTTAGAGAACCAATAACTTAATCTATCTAAAGAAATATACTTACATAAGTTTAGTGGAGAGAAAGAACTAATAACTGATCTAACCAGCTAGGATGGCTTTAGGTTGAAAGTAGGCTCTCTCAGGAGGAGATACCATGCTGCTTCTCCTGGGGCATGCAAGGAGGAGGGGGAGAGAAGGGAAGAAGGAAGTTCCCCTGGCAGGAAGGAGACTGATAACAGCCTATCTATCTAACTGACTCTGTGGTTGTTGCCTTCCTTCTTTTCTGCTTGCAGTCCTAAAGGCCTGAGCAAGAGACATCTCCAGTCCCTTCTTCTAACAAGTACCAGCCCCCCGCCCCCAGTGGCAACCCTAAGCTGAACACAGTCTGGTATTGCTCTAATAGATATGTCTTCCATGTGGCCATTGAGTAATACAATGGCTGTATTAATTTCCAAGTTAAGTTGTCTTGAAGGGCGGTATATAAATCGAATGTTGTTATTACTTTATGGGGTTGTTGTGAGGATACAGTGGAGGAAACAAAAACAATGTAAGCTGCTTTGGGTCCCCATTGGGGAGAAAGGCAGGGTATAAGTGAAGTAAGTAAGTTGTATCAGGGTTTCTCTCTTGCAGTGCATACGTAGGGTTCCCAGTCACCCACCAGTGGCGGACAATCTCCCGGGGGTTTTCCTTGTTGCCTGCCAAAAGCTGGTGATCGGCAGAAGATGGCAAACCACCCAGCAATCGCCCACCACTGGCAGGCAACCCGCTAGTGTGCAGTGGGCCCACTCCCGACGAGGCACAACGTCACTTCTTCAAGTGATGCTGTCAGCAGGCATGCTCCCACACTTTGCAGGGGCCAATTTTGGCCCCAAACAGACTGAATTGGCCCTGCCAAAGCATGGGTGTACATCTGCTTCAGCGTGATGACATCACTTCCTGGAAGTGATGTCATTATGTTGGTGCTGGAAATATGCCCACTGCACATTTGCCTGCCGGGAGGGTCTAGGGACCTGGCAACGCTATATGTATGGAAATATAGAACGGGAGAGAATGCAAATTAGATAAGAAAAGTTAAAATTGTCTTGATATGTGCCATACATTTCCAGAATTAATTTTTGAAATGATCCTAATTAAACGAAAATTGAGGAGGAGATGGAAACATGTTGTGCAGAGAAAAATTTCACAAATATGGAGTGCTGGGAAAGATAACCTTGGCTACCACTGTCCAAAAAATTTTTGGATCCTAAATTTAATGTTTATACAAAGATTTACATTAGGCAATGACTGGTTTGTTTCCTGATGTATATATACTCTGTCCTTTACACAGGAAATGTGAACTCATGGCCTGCTGTAACGAACGCCTAGGATAAAGAGATTATTCCTGTGGTGAGCGCAGTTCATTCTAGTTAGTGTTCAGGAATTAAATTAGTATTAGAAGGCCTGCTGTTCCATGTGACAGCTCCTGAAATCTTGCTGTTCCCGTATGGGGAAAATGGCAGAAATATTCCCTACCCTTCACTTCTGCCAAGCAGTTTTGCCATTTTGCTTCCCAGAGGTAAAAGTATATATAACTTATGTGTGGAGGAAGGTTAAATACTTGATAAACTCTCTCAAGATATTGTTAGTGCTGGTAAATAGTCAAGGCAGTAAGGCTTTCGAATTGTCAAGGCTCTTTACAGCCTTTTCAGACTGAAAAATTGCTTAGTATTTTATTTTAATTTCATTCCAAATGAATTTTAGTGAGTGCTGGTTTCTTAGTTTAATTTATAAACTCATAGAGTGTGCTTACAATGAGAATCAAAGTTGAAGGGGGTAGGTTTGGGAAAGGCTTAAATCTTAGAGAGCATCAGGTAGCTTGTAAAGCATTCTGTGTTCTTTCGAAAATGTTCTCATAGGTCTATTAAATTTTAGGTCTGAAGAAGATTGGATTTTGAGGATCATTGTCTTGCAGTGCTGCTTGAATTGTGTAAATTAGCCTCTTAGGCCAGGCAGTCTCCAGGATCCTGAAAGCTTGGAGTGTTGGGATGGTGAATATAGTTTGAGAGTTGCTGACACTCCTGTCTGCGCCTGGGTCATGAGTGGCCATACCTGAACCTAGCCTTGGAAGGTGTTGTTCTCCACCTCAGGGTCTACGAGGCTGCAGTTTGAACAGAAAGCTGATCTGTTCTGTTGGCCACATGCAAAACTGCCTTATATTGAGAAAGATCATTGTTCTCTCCAGGGTTTCAGGCTGAAGTCTTTCCTGTCACCTACTATTTATATATTTACTTAATTTATACCCCACTTTTCTTCCCAGGGCCGACCCAGTGGCTTACAGCTGTCTCTCCTCTTCCATTTAATCCACACAACAACCAGTGGAGAGACAGCCATGTGGTGCAGTGGTTAGGGTGTCAGACTAGGATCTGGGAGATTCCAGTTCTGAATTCCTGTTCTGCCATGATGGAAGCTCGCTGGATAACCTTGAGCCACTCATACACTCTGAGCTTAACCTACCTCTTAGGGTTCTTATGAGGCTAAAATGGACGAGAGGGGAATGATGTAAGCCACTTTGAGTTCCCACTGGGGAAAGGGGGGGATATAAATGAAGTAAATAAATAAATAAACCCTGTGAGGTAGGGTAAACTGAGGGAAACAGGAGCTGGGGACAGGAGATTCTCTGCCCTCAGTGGGAAAATGGCAAACCTGGTTTGAAGCGGGGCCCCTTGCTCCCACCCTCCCCTGGTTACTGGGCCAGTGGGGGAAAAGGCAGGGGAATGCGCCTCCTGGGGTGTGCTCCTGGGCAGTGCAGCGCACTCCCGCACACTGCAGTGGGCCGATTTCAGCCCAAAACAGGCTCAATTTGGCTTGGATCGGTCCCAATTCAGCCCAAAATGGGCCAAAATCCTCTGCAGAGCACAGGAACACTCCAGGGCCCATTGTGCCCCCCTGCAGTGCTCCCGCGTTCCACAGCAGGCCAATTTCAGCTGAAACTCGCCCAAATTGACCCTAAATGGGCTGAAATCGGCCTGTTGTGGAGTGCGGCAGTGCTTCCAGGGGCAACATGTGTCCTGCGCGATGATGTCACTTCCCAGAAGTGAAGTCATCACGTAGCCCTGGGAGAACACATGTGCAAAGCGCATGCACAAGGACACATATGTGGTGAGTGCCAGGTCTCTTACCTCCCACCCGGAGGGTAAGGGGATCTGGCAACCCTTCTTGGAGAGGAAGGGAAAACTACTTTGATGCATTAGTCCATGTGATTCTGTACAGAAATGAGCTAATTGCAGAACTGAAAACACAATTACAGTGTCTGAAAACTTCAACACAAATGTGACGAGCAGCTGAACATACCATGTTGCCCTCCTTATTTACCTGCAAGTTGAACTTTGTCACCAGATCAGCTCTGTGTTGTTATTCAATCGTGACTCTGTGCATGAATTCTCCGGCCTTCTAATACCTTAGTGATGGGTTTTTAAAAATTTGTCAGGCTCCCTTGTCACTGTTTACTATTGAAAATGTACTCGTGGCTTGTTAAAAACCTATCAACTTCCTGTCTGATAACTTTTCTCATGTAAGGTCTTTGGCCTGTAAGAACCAGATTTGTGGTTTGATACAGTGTAGATTTATCCAAAGAAAGTTACAAACATAGGGAGTATAAGAGTAACATCACTATATTTATTTTGAGGCAATTCATACTAGTTTGTAAGCCAAACAGTTACCCTTCTTACATCACAAGAATATTAATTTTAAATTAGTCCCTTATTGTGCTTGCAATTTAATTTTATAAAATTCAAACTGGGAATTATGATGCAGTTCTATCAGTGTAATTAAAATATTTTTATAATGTGGTAACGCGATTGTCTGCAAATAGCGAGCCCCAAATTAAGAAGGCTCTAACATTAATCCTTTCAAACTTTATTCTTTTATATTCAGTACTCTCACATGATGAAATTGGTAATACATTAAACCATTACAAAGTAATATCTTATTCAAGTTTATTTTTATCCAGCATTATTTTCTTTTGAGATGTGAAGATGTGCTTTGTATTTTAATTTAAAATGCTCTAGTATAAATGCAATTCTTTTTATTAGAAGATTTATTGGAACAATTTAATGACATGTCTGAACTATGCATTTTTCTAAAATTCCTAATAGTACGAAAAAACAGAGATTCTGAAGCAGGAATCAGGGAGGCTCATAGAGGAACAGCTCTAACTTTTTCTCATGACACTGTAATTTGAAGTGTTCCTTGGCTAGAAGGTATGACAGCTAAACTTGTTTAAAAGCCATTTAATGTGCGGTGTAAATTTTGCCCTAAATCCATACATGAAAGCTTCGGTCTATTAAGTTCCTTCATCTTCTCTTTAATGGGTGCTCACATGCTTAATAGATAAAGTACCCCTCCCCCCCTCTTTAAGCAGTAGTGCAACAGTTCCCTGAAAAGTTTCCAGAACAGGACTGTTTTCGCACATCTTACCAGCTGCACAAAATGGCGCAAAACTCCCAGAACGACAGCATCTTCCTGGCACGATTTCCCATCATGATTCCAGTTTGTGGTGCAAATCACGACACAACCTGGAGTCATGATGGGAAATCGCATGAGGAAGACGCTGTCATTCTGGGGAGTTTTGCGCGATTTTGTGTGGCAGGTAAGATGTGTGCAAACGGCCTCGTTTTTTATGTAGTGGAGCATGCTGTTTTGCGGCAAGGTTATTCACTCCTATCCATTCATTCTAGGGTTGCCAGGATCCCCAGAGCCACGTGAAGAATGCAGGGGGTTGCGGATGGAGGCAGTGGGGTGTGCGCCCCTGCCCTGCTGAACTGGTCCTGCACTCCCCCAGCCCACTGAACTGGCAAATCGCACACAAACTGGAGTCATGATGGGAAATTGCACCAGGAAGACGCCATCGTTCTGGGAGTTTTGTGCAATTTTGCACGGCCAGTTAGATGTGTGAAAATGGCCTAGTTTTTTATGTAGTGGAGCATGCAGCTGTTTTGCAGCAAGGTTATTCACTCCCATCCATTCAGTCTAGGGTTGCCAGGAGCTCTAGGGCCAAAGCGAGGTATGCAGGGGGTTGGGGATGGGGGCAGTGGTGTATGTGCTCCTGCCCTGCTGAACTGGTCCTGCACTCCCCTGGCCCACTGAACTGGCACCCAGCGTTTCCTCCCTTGTGCTGGAAAACTACATCATTTTCCAGTATGAAGGAAGAACCACGTGGTTCACTGAAGTAAAAAATCACCCATTTAGAGGCTTCAAGGCATCCAGCAGCTCTTCCTTCATGCTGGAAAATGATGTGATTTTCCAGCACAAGGGAGAAAACACTGGGCACACTGAAGGCAGTTCAGTGGGATGGGAGAGCGCACACATGCACTTCTACCCCACTGTACCCCCTGCTGGACAGGTGAGCCGGACCAGGGGAGGTAGGTGGGGCAGGGACTCCCCTCCCCTGGCAGGGGGATGGCAAATTCAGGCATAACTAGGACACAGCAAGGCATCCCTTCTGGTGCTTACTGCCTAGGTTAGGAGCTAGATAGGAGACCACTTCTAAACAAGAGAACTCCAATCTGGCAAGTTGAACTAAGTAGCCGCTTTGCAAAGTTTATGGTTTATTGACCGGCTTAAGGTTTGCTGGGACCCTTGGGCCAAAGTGGAGGTGCTGGGGGGTAGGGGGCAGTGGGGTACTTACCTCTCGCATGCTCGCTTTTGCACTCTCCTGTCACACCAGAAAAATGATGTCATTTTCTAGCACGACAGAGGGGTGTGCCAAAGCCCAGTCCAGTAAAAATCACCCATTTTGAAGTGATTTTTACTGAATAGGGTTTCAGCACACGTCGCAGCTCCTGTGTCACTGGTGTGATGAGGGAGCATGGGAACGTGTGCATGTTCTCTCGCCCGCTGTGTCTTTCCCTCCTGCTGGTCACGAGTGGGGCCAGGGAGTGACAGGTGGGAGCAGAGGAATGTCAATCATACCTGCTTTCCTAGTTAATTCTGGAATATTTATGTAAGAAAAATAGTTAGCTTGGGTGCAAGAGACCCAGAATTTGTATGTGCGTTTTCTTCCTATGTAATGATAGCAAATGTATATACATTATTCCTTGATGTTTCTGTTATTCATCTGTAGTCACAAAAAATAAAGGACACAGAAGAAACCTGGCCATTAGAAAGCAGATTGGAAACTAGGGGCCAAAGTGTTCCATAATTCTTCCTTCTGTATGAGTTTGTTTTTAATGGAAAGCAAACACAAGCTGCTCAGATCAGTAGAAGACCAGAGGAAATGGGGCGGCTTAACTCTTTCCCTTCACTCGTTTGTCTACTCAAAATTGAGCTCCAGCTGCTTTTGTAAAAAGACACAGAACCTTGTATTTTGTCATCTTGGAGGAAAAAAGAAGCTGAGGGACCATATTTTGAACAGTGAATAGTAGTGTTGCCAGCTCCAGGATGGGAAATTCCTGGAGATTTGTGGGCTGGGGCCTGGAGAGGCTGGGGTTGAAACGAGAAGGACCTTAGCAGAGTATAATGCCATAGAATCCAACTTCCAATGTATCCGTTTTCTCCAGGGGGACTGAAACCACTGGCCACCATCTGAAGGCTGGCAACCCATGGTAGGAATGGGAAGGGTTAAGTAACCCTTTCTCCAATGGTTCTCTGTTCCAGATATCAGTGGTTGCATCCCATGGGTCTGTTCCACTAAAAGATGCACTTTCCTCCAGGGAATGGAGTAGGGGTCTGGAGATCTCCTGGAATTACAACCGATCTGTGGGATGCAGAGATCAATTCCCTTGGAGAAAACGGCACCTTTGGTGGGTGGACTCTGTCGCATTATACCTCACTGAGGTTCCTCCCCTCCCCAAACAACCCTCCCTAGGTTCCACCCTCAAATAACCAGGAATTTCCCAATCCAGAGCTGGCCACCCAAGGATGGAACCTTTCTTGCCTTAGGAGTGGACAATGTAGGATATGTAAGTAAAAAAGTAAAGCAGAGCAATTCAGAGAGCACAGCTAAGGGTTTGTGTGTGCACGTGTGCTTCTGAGGCAATAAATTCACATAGAGTCCACTTACTTCAGTAAGGAACTCCACTCAGAATATGAAAGAATCTCATCTCAATAGAATCTAATCTCATCTGTCTAAACTAGGGTGCTGGTGGCTACAGGGAGCAAGCCCTGTGTCCTCCATGGTGGCAAGAATGAGAGAGAGTGTGTGTGCACATGAGGGAGACGAGAAAGGAAGTTCTCTGAGAGCATTAGGGCCAAGCTACAAGTGGCGAATGACACTTGAACGACAAGTGAACAGACTCACGTGTATTGCTCCCTGTTCACTTGCGCTCCACTTGCGCTCCACATGATCAAGGGGAGCGCAAATGGAGCACAAGTGAACAGGGAGGAATACACGTGAGAGTTCACTTGCTGTTCAAGTGTCATTCGTCACTTGTAGCTTGGCTCTCAGTCTACACATCAAAGGGGTAGCATTAGATAGAACTGAGTGTCTTTATCTCTCTACCTTCAATCAATTACCTTTATTGGCATTAGATCTCTCTACCTTTATAGTAAGCCCCCTCTGTAACCTGAGACCAGGAACAATGGACAGCGTATATGTCTTTCTCATCTTACATTAGGGAAGGCTCCTTCCATTGAAACAAAGTGCCTCCACTAGTGGAACAGATCTGTGGAATCCAACCCAGCATCCTGCATCTTGGCATTTGTGATTGTAGCAAAAAACCTGGACCGGATCACTAAAAGTTGGCTAAATCTTATTCCTATAGTTGTGTAATGGATATGGGAGTAAATAAATAATACTGTTTGGCAAAATTAAGTCTTTATTATTCAATCTACATCTCCCTCTCATGGAATCTTGTTAACAACTTTGATTCACAGGTTGATGATAGATTCAAAACCATATCTGACCCTGGCATGCTTTTAATACTCTCCCATTCCAAATCCAAAGCTGATTTAAAGGAGAAAAAAGAATGCAATTTTAAGACAGTCTGGTTAAAGACAGTGTTGAAAGGCACATTAATCTTGCTGTTCTGTAGGATTTGTTCAAAGCTGCTCTCTTTCCTATCAAAATTCTTCATTTATCCTGAGATATGTCCTGCTGTGATAATCATTTCATCTAGGCTTACTTTCCTAACTTTCTAAAGAGAGTTTAATGAACTGGATTTAATTCTTGCAGATGCAAGAGGAAGAAGAACTGACTGCCAAAAATTGGACTGGAGGGTATATAAGATACAACTGTATTTGAGACCAGAACTTCAAATACAGTAAATTGTAAAATTGTGAACAGACTAAAAAGCATACATTATTGGAAGTAACATGCTGCTTTGTTAGAAGATGCTGTCACTCCCCATTGTAAGGGCTCAAACAGCTTCAGCCATTGATCTGAAGTGCATAAAACTGTAGAATTTATTATTTTTCTTCTGTAAGGTGATTCCAGGGCTCCTGCATGCCTCAATTTTATCTGTCCAACAAACCTGGGTGGTAGATGAAGCAGACATTACAACCCACATGAATTAGGATCTCAAACTATCTGTGTGATGCTCATGGTATGCACAGTCTCCATTTCATATAAATAGGACAACACATAGATGTCCATGTGCACACAAAATAAAAGAGCTATATGTATGGACCTGAAAAATCTGTGTATCATCCTATTCATACAAAATGTCAATTGGGATACCAGGAACATTGAGGCTCCAGTATATGCGCTTGTGATTAGAGATGGGCACAAACCAAAATACGACCCAAAAAAACCCATGAAACAGGCTGGTTTGGGGTTCCCGACCCAGGGTTCATGGAAGCTCCTTTTCCGGAACTTCCACAAACTTTATACTGGTTCGTTGGGTCATATTTACAGGGGCAGTTTAAATAGCCATTTCCCCAGGGAAATGTGTAAATAGGACAACATCTATGTGTTGTCCTATTTACATGAAATGGGGCACGGCATGGCCATTTGAGGGGTAGCAAGGCTGTTTTTGGCTTTGTCCGTCCCTCTGTGGGCCTGCGCAGGGGCGGAGGAAGTCAAAAACAGCCTTGCCGCCCCTCGGAAGGAGAGGGAGGACCCCACGCAGGTCCCTTTAAACTATCAGCTGGCAGTCGGCGGGTGGATCCCCCCCGCCACCTGCCAGCTGATAGTTTAAAGGGACCTGTTGCTTGCAAAGCAGGAAAGGGCCCTTTAAACTGTTAAATGCCCTTTCCCTCCTGCTGCTAAGCGGCTGGAAATGGGCATTTAAACCCCTCGAACCACAAACTGGGTCATAACTGGCCCCAGTTCCATGCCAGTTCGTGGTTTTTGATCCGTTAAAATCCACGAACCACGAATCTCATGGTTCGTTTTTTTTTAATCTGTGCCCATGTCTACTTGTGATGTTTGAAAGAGCCCAAGTAAATGTAAGTGAGATCCATGGTTAAGCTTTCTGAATGCAAGTATTTCCTGCTTAAGTCAAACATTGTATTCCAGGCCTGAGTTCATCACAGTTACCACACTGACTGCAAACATGTTTCAGTACTTAGATGGTCTCTTGAAAATCAAGAAAGCAGTTTTGCAACATTATTTTGATCCTACTTTCTCTCTTGTATTTCAGATGATGTTGCGCCCTATTTCAAGACGGAGCCAGGTTTGCCCCAGATTCATCTCGAGGGGAACCGTCTTGTGCTCACGTGCCTGGCAGAAGGAAGTTGGCCTTTGGAATTTAAGTGGTTGCATAATGACACAGAAGCTACCGCCTTCTCCAGTGAATATAAGTAAATGGATCCTGGAATGTAGATTTTAATTATCATTTTCAGTACTTCATGGACAGAAGAGTCTCGGTTTTGTTTTGAGGCACATTATTGTTACTTCTCAAAATAACATAATGGGGAAACAATACCACAGGAGCTTAAAAGTTGGTTTGGATCCAAGAAGAGTGCTTTAGTGCAAGCACTGCTGCTCCAAGAAAAAGAGTGGAAATCATAGAATCATAGGGTTGGAAGGGACCTCTAGGGTCATCTAGTCCAGTGCCCTGCACAATGCAGGAAATTCACAACTACCCCCCACCCCCGTGACCCCTGCTGTATGCCCAGAAGATGGCAAAACACTGTCAGGATCCCTAGCCAAACTGGCCTGGGGAAAATTGCTACCTGATCCCAAGGTGGCAATCGGCCTTGCCCCTTTCTTGGACTGCTCAGAAAGCATTGCTTTTTTGAAAACACTATGACAGATGAGTGAAATTGTAATTAATGTTTAGGGTGAAGACATTTAGTGTGATTAATCATGAAAGAAAACCAGTGTGCCTTCGGGAGTTAATACAGTTGTTGGTTAACAGTTGGTCAATCAGAAGCAAAGAAACTAATAGAAGCCTTTGGGTATTTTAAAGCATTGAGGTGTAATAGGATGGAAGGGCAAACACCAAAATTTTACAAAGTTATTGGAAAGAGATTATTTCTATTTGAAGAGCAGACCTTAGAATGTAGATGATTATAACATCTTGCAGAATATAGCCTACTGTGTAACACAAAAACAGGCAATCCACAGTGTACATTGCCACTAAAGGGATATGAATAAAAAGTTGGGTTTGAATATAGACTGGTACACTTAAAGTTTTGACAAAGAAAAACATACAAGTTTCTTGGGTCATAATGAAAGGCATATTTATTTTGTTTAAGGTTTGATTAACTTGTTTCCAGCCCTTGAAGCATTTATCTTTGAACATGGAATGTGTTTGGAAAGCTAATCAAAATTTACAATAAACTTTGAATAAATATGTTGCTATGAATATTTCAGGGTCTATTATTTGTTTTTAATTGCTTGCCACAAACCAAGATGATCTCTGCATTTTTTTTGTATTGATATGCAGGGAATTACATTTATTCATTTGGATGAAATTATTACAGAGACAAAAGTATCTCTGGTTTTGTTGCAGAACAATGTTGTGTGCGCTAAATTTGGCCTTACTCTAATCTTGTGGGCGAGCAGCATGCTAAAATATCTGTGGCTTTTTCTGTATAAAAAAAATATACATAAAATCCTGTGTTAAAATCAGTTGGAATTTTGCCACTGGCTGCCATGGCAAGTGGTTTGCATGCTAAAGCAGTAATTAATACCCTGCCCCCCCCCCCGGTAAGGAAGACACACAAGTAATTGGACTGCACCGTAAGCTACAACTTTAGTCCTCTACCAGCAGCACAGTTAATATTTTAACAAACTTCCCTTACCTCTGTGCAGGTGTCCTACAAAGTGAGAGTTTAGAGATAATTCTCCTATTGATCACCCTACATGGAGAGGTTCACCCAGGCTTCGAGTCTTTGATTAATGCTAAGTCTGTTCCTGGTCCCTTTGGAAGGGTGTACTGGGAATGGGCTCTTGATTGATGCTAACAATTTCTCTGCTCATCTTTAAGGGTGTGCAACAATCAGTTTGGGAGTCTGTAAGGCATTCTGTGGCCATGGAGTTTCCTATCCCAGATTCCTTTGACAGGGTTAACGTTGCTTTCACAACGTAGCACAAGCAGGTGACACAGAATAATTCTAGCACTTCTGCTTGTCCAAAGACTTTTACACACATGAAAATCTTCCATAAGGTCCAGCTCAAAAGTATGTCACTTCACAGAAGACAGAGATATCATTGCTGTCAAATATATCACATTCAGACATGAAGATCAGTGTATATAGGTTTCAAATTAGAGAGTAGTTTGCCTTCAGTGGACATCTCTAGTTTGAATTGGAACAAATTAATCAAAATTCAAGAGTATTGCCATAATCCCAGAAGCCCCATAGTTGATGAGAGCCATGCAGAGCAAAGGCTGCTACATTTTTCATCCAAATCCAGCATTTCAGGCATGTAATATTTCCCAGCATTGAAGAGAATGCTACAATCTTTGTTTAAGTGCAGGGACATGGCTTGATCAAGGCTATTATCTGGATCTTTTCTTATTTCTGTTTTGTTAAAAAGTCCATACATGCATTCCAACTTGGAGGTTTTTATAAGGTCAAAGTTTTGACTTAGGATACCTAAACAGCTGTGTTGACACCAAATTTATTATTTGTGATCCAGAACAAAAAACCCCCCACAAAACAAAAACCCATGTTTTCATGGTTTTAGTTGACACTTTGAGTCAGTGATGTATTATCCATCTTCTGACTTTCTTAAGGAGCCAGTCTCTTCAAAGCTGCTCTACTCTAAACAAATTATCCATTTTCCTAAATTACTTGCTCAGATCTGCAAAAACTATAAGTGCCCTTCTGGCATCTAGACAATGAAAATGCTCCCCCCCCCCCCCCGTCTTCCGCATGCAAAATCACCCCACTGAGAAAACAAGCTTTAGGAGGAAAAGCTAGTATTTAATGCTCAGGGTAAAGTTTTCCTGGCGATTTTACAAAATGTTGTACTTTTTTTGTCTCTAGTAGTACAATGTCTTAGGCCAGAACATTCTCTGAGGCTGAATCTGCTCAGTGTTGGTTGTTATGCTATAACAACCATTTGCAATTGAACTATGATCTACTAGGAGAAACCCAGTTGCATGTGATTGCTGCGGTGAACCAATAGCACAATACTCAAAGATGCATGGAAGCAACCAAACGTGGTAAACTACTATTAGCTTGTTATAGCTGAGCAGGGCTCACATTAGACAACGACTGAATGCCTGGCATTTCGACTCTGAGGCGACACAGTACAAAACTCAGTTCATTATTCTTTTCACATATAAAAATTAAACATGTGAAACCTTTTCTTCTGCTCCCATTGAAATTAAAGATTAAAATCCAGCAGTATTCCTGCAGCTTTATTTTTTCATATCGATTCAATCTCTGTTATAAAATTCCTTGAAAGGTGACTGGAGGGAATATGTAATCTAATTTTATTTTTTTAACCATAGATTTCTGAGACTAGCTGGATGCTTTATTCACTTTAAAGGTGCTTCTGTCAGCTAATTTGATTAATCAGATGCAATCTAATGAACGAGATAAAACAATTAGTAGGCTAAGTGACATTTAAAGTGTGCTTGAACGTACAGGAGCAATGGCCAAACGGTGGCTCAAGAGCTTTATGTAGTTCTTGACACATTTATGTGAGTTTCTTACTAATTTTTACAATAAGCCTGCCAAGTCTGTGTGTATACTAAGACCCTGGGCTTTTTTTCAGCTGGAACACAGTGGAACGGAGTTCTGGCACCTCTAGAAAATGGTCATGTGGCCGGTGGCCCCACCCCCTGATCTCCAGACAGAGGGGAGTTTAGAGTGCCCTCCACGTCACTGGCGCGGAGGGCAATCTAAACTCCCCTCCGCCTGGCGATCAGGGCGGGGCCACCAGCCATGTGACCATTTTCAACAAGGGCAATTTAAACTTTAAAAAACTCCCCCCTTGTTCCAGCTGACCCAAAGTGATGTCATTGTGCAGTCCTGAGTTCCACCACTGAGTTCCACCACCTCTTTTCCCAGAAAAAAAGCCCTGAGAGACCTAACATTTTTGTTTTTAATTTTTTAGAACATACTGCTATCTGGAGTTGTGATATCAAATATATGTGGGTTTTTGAAAAGATGATATTCATATATGTATATATATATACACACACACATACATATATATATACATGGATCATGCATCTGACGAAGAGAACTTGATTCTCGAAAGCTTATGCTACAATAAAATTGGTTAGTCTTAAAGGTGCTACTGGACTCTTTTTGATATATATATATATATATATATATATATATCTCAAAAAGATATATATATATATATATATATATATATATATATATATATATCTCAAAAAGATATATATATATATATATATATATATATCTCAAAAAGATATATATATATATATATATATATATATATATATATATATATATATGATTATATGATGTTATCCCACCCTTGCAAATATCTATCTTTTCCCAGAGAATAAATAACACAGATTGCTGCCGTGAATGCAGAGGCATTTTCTGAGTCAATGAAGCATTCACAGGGATTTTTCCTACTGTCCCCCCCCCCAACCATTGGAGGGCTTTCATTTTTATGAAAAAAAGAAAATCTATAACTGCTGTGATATTACAATAAGCAATATACTTAAAATTCCAGCAGCACAGGGGAAGATGGAAGCTGCATGTCTTGTCTTAAAGAGCCACATGTGGTACCTGAGCCACTTAGTATCATTGGTTTATGTGACAACGTCTCTTTTTGTGTTACAGGTATGCTATCCCATCCTTGCAAAGATCTGATGCTGGCTTTTATCAATGTGTTGTGAGGAACAGAATGGGGGCCCTCTTGCAAAGAAAATCAGAAGTCCAAGTGGCATGTATGTGTCCATGGCATTTATTCAGAAATTTCCTGAGTTTTTTACAGGTGAAGGAGAAGAGGTTATACCAGTTATGGGCCCTACTGCATCCTTAACACACACAAGGTGGCTAGGTATACTTAGTAGCTTTTTCTTGCCATCATCCAAAGAAAGCAATAAAAAGGGCAATGCAGATATTTTGTTGTGCTCTACGATCTGGCAAATTTCTCAAGTCCATCATACTCATACCTGAAAATGAATCGGTTGGTTGATGGCCAAACATCTTGCAATTCAAAGTCAAAGACCAAGTGAGCCAACCACTGCAGAGATTACATGTCCAGACTTCAGATAGAAGGAACTATCAAACATGACCTCTGATTTGATGCTTGACTTTCATTGGGAAGTGTGTGTTGATTTTTTCAATTATAAATGTCAAGTTCCCTGATTAGAATGGTAAAATATGACTGACTTTCTAAACTGCCTATATGTAATATTTTTATAGTCAAGAAAACATCACTAGGATCATTTCTTAAAACTTCCTTTTCATTCAGATGCCATCATGCTCTTGAATATTTGAAAAATGTCCATGTTTGTATTTTGTGAGTTCAGTTGCTTCTCAATTAGCCTTCATATATAGATGGAAGTTCCAGGTAGCCACGTTGGTCCAAAATGAAATTCATGTATTACCCCTTATAAGTATCAGCCAAAATGACACAAATGTTTGTGAACTTTCAAGTTCTCCAAAATTTGAATAAATACACAGGTGGGGACATAAAAAAAGATTTTTTTTAAGTCAGTGTGGTTTTTACATTTACAGTGGGGGCTGTCATTGGTTTTACTTTCTTCCAGAAATCCAAGGGCACCTGAAACTAACTGCACTCAGACCCTTGATGTGGGGAGGGGCTTTTGGCTCAGTGGTAGATCTGCTTTGCTTGCGGAAGGTCCCTGGCATCCCAATTAAAAGGAGGTCATATGGAAAATCTCAACCTGAGACCTTGGAGAGCCTCTGCTGGTCTTAGGAGACAATATTTATATATTTATTTGTATTCTATTTATATTCCATCCTCCCCACACCAGCTGGCTCAGGATGGATCAAGGGTCGGTTTCAGGATAAGGTAGCTTCATGCGTCTTTTTGACTCAACAAAAGGAGCATACAAAAGGGCTTAAGATCATGAACTGAAATATCTGTTGCTTCTTTGAACTACTGGTCTGGAGAGCTCACAAGTTTGCACACCGTTACTGGGAAAGGATTAAGAGAGGCTTCTCCAAGAACTGAGGCACTATCACTTAAGTCCTGGCACATTGGCAGGAAGCTCGGCTTACCTCTTCCGTAGTATCTGCCTCTAGAAAAGAAAGTAGAACTCTCACTAGTCAGATGAAGTTTCAGTATTTGTTTATACCCCACACGTTTCTGTCTGAGACTTTGATTATTGTTCCTCGGGGCACTTAACTTGGAAGGTCAGCTGCAGTGACTGTCATTTGATAAATGGCAGGAAGATGAAGTCAGTGAATGGAATTCTTTATTAGACATGAGCATTTACAAGGAAGTGATTAAATGGAAGAGAGATGTATCATACAAGAAAATGTGCTGAACTTATTTTTTCCTGCAGCTTAACATTAGCATCAAGAATAATAGTGTAATGGTGTACAAAATGACCAAGCAGCCATTAACTCTTGCACTTAAAACATTATTTACACATCCATTCTGCAGATATCACACAGTGCATCCTGGAGAAAAAAATGGCAAGGCTATTCAGTTACTTCAAGTTTCCATGAATTAACCAGCAAGTAGGGCTGGTGTAGACGAGTGGTGAGATCCTGTTAACTAAAATACCAAAATCTGGTCATGACACTGCACTGCTGGTTTGTCTCCTTCCCATTTTCAGTATGAATCCCTTCCAGTCTTACAGTGCAATCCTCATCAGAGATACCCCTTTCTAAATCCATTGAATTTAGTGGATTAAATGGGAGTAACTTTGTTTAGGATTGCACTGTCAATTTCAGGTAAGCATTGCTCCCAACATTTAAGCTCAGATAAGACCACTGAAGGTTTCCTCATAATCAACTACCTTCAAAATCTGCTTCTGTATCTTTTAATTATCTACATAAAATATTATAGCTAAAACTGGATGCCATTGTAGGTACTTAACTATTTTTAGACCAGATGAAAAGGGAACTAAATATTCCATTTTTTCCTCTTCATCTAAGAGCAATTTTACCTTCTGTAAGTTAAAGAATGTCAATTACAATATAACACCTTCCCAAATCAAATAACGCATTTAATGTAGATGTTAGCATCCACATGTCATCTACTTTTAGTTTACAATGAATTATACATGAAATATCATTCCATAAAATCATAGTATACCTGGAAAGACATCAAAAAATTAATTCTCAGGTAGTGTCTATGGTTCAGAACTACATTCTGCTCAAAAATAATTACATGAGTTGTAAATTAATACAAACAGGCACACAAGAATTGCTGAACAATTCTTAATTAGAAAATGTCTGAATTATGAAAGGTGAACTGTTCATGTAACAATGGGGTTAATTAGAACTACTTGCATGGTTCAATAATTCTTTTAAAGTAAGTAATCTGATTAAACAAAAATATGGACTTCTGTGAATTGTGTTAATTACATTAGAACCTGGAAAAAATCCTTCCCGTGATTTAAACAAAACACAGACACCCCATTTCAAAACACTTTGCAGTTCACTTACGTGGTCGAAATTTTATCTGTTAATTACTCCCTCCATAAAATGTGGATATTGTGATATCAGATCAAGACACAGACACCTTGATTTTCTTTTGATCAATTTACCCTGTCTCCATTAACATCAAACTCTGCTTGGAAATTTGATAAGGAAAGTTTATATATTGGTTTCTTTGGACTGAAAAACAGCCTTGGCTTCAAAATTCTTTCTGTCTTTGGACAAGGAGTGACCTTTCTACCGTTGCTTCCACATCTGCATTTTCCAACTCCTGAGCATCAAATTGACAAGTTGCACACCCTTGCCTTGCTCCATATTCCAACTGAACTTATCTCCTTCATAATCTTGGTGCCTCTTCCCTGCTTAAATCTTCCTTAGTTTTATAGTAATTCTACTCTTAGGCATGCATTTTTATGTTGTGAAATTTCAAAACTTCATCTGCCATTTTAAATCCATCCATTTCCAGTTGGGTAGGGGAACTGATTGTCTATCATGGGTAATAATTATGCCACAGGAGATGCCTCTTTAGTGTCCTAAAGTCACTGGGCTTTGCTGTATGCCTCCCCAAACTTGCCCTCATTAGCACTACCACAAGGTCTGTGGTATCTTATTGCTTAATTACAGTGATGCCAACGACTGCTATAAACTATAATTCTTCTTCTCTGTGATCCATTAAAAAATCATGACACAGTTTGGAAGAAGAGGATTCTGAGTGTAATTTTTCTTTGTAGATATGGGAAATTTCCTGGATGTAGAGCAGAGGAAAACAGTGCCTCAAGGGCAGGCAGCAGTCTTCAACTTTCCGCACATCTCCAGCTACCCCCGACCACAAGTGACTTGGTTTAGAGACGGGCACAAGATTATCCCAAACAACAGAATGTAAGTTACAATTGATTATGCTTTGAAATACGATGTGTGGGAAATACACAGCTTACTTTTTAAGTGCCTTAATTAAGGTTTAAAGGTAATCCAGCAATTGAACACATCCTCTGCTTGCAATAAATGATTGTTTTGAGGTGTGCGCTAAAGCCCTTTAAATGGTTCACCTGAATTACCCAAGGAATGTTAAAATTTTGTTCTGTTTTTATGCACCAGCATAAATTCCTATGCTCTGTCTTGGCATGCATTAGGAACAGGACACACCCACCTCACTTTGATATTCAGCTGAATGTACCGTCTTGACAATTACTCGTATTTACTTATAAAAATGGGATTTTGCATACTGAACTGCATGCAAGACTGTTTTACTTGACAATGAAATGGCAATTAGGGTTGATTTCTTTTTATACCCTTTTATCCTGCTGTGACAGCTTTATTTCCTTTAATATAATTAGCAGCTCACCCATTCATAGCAATATGGTTGCGCTCTGATTACCTATGTATTGTCATTAAGTGTAGTAGTTTTCTCTTTCTACAAAATATTTAAAGGACCAGTCCAAGAAGGAATTAAGATATTTTAAAGTATAGCTTGTTCCTCTCAGAGTCTTCCTATTTAATTTAATAAGCAATTGCCTGCTTATTAAACTGTGGGGGGATTGGGTTTAGGGAGGTGGACAGAAGTGTTTGACGGAGTGATGTACATGGAAAAATTCACAGACCCATGGAAGAGATTGTTCAGTGTTAAGAACTCATAAAATTAGTGGCAAATATTCGTGTGTGCATTTAGTGGTAGCAATACACTGGGTACTATCTGGCTGTCATGTGATTTACACACTTCTCATATGAAGCTTTAGGAAGTTCATAACAATGCACATAAAAAATTCTTTGGGATCTTTCCATTCACCTCTACACATGGTGCACATGAAACTGCCTTGTATGGAGTAGGTCCTTTGTGCTAGCAAGTCAATTTTGTCTACTCTGTCAGGTGGAGATCTTTCTCATCACCTACTACCAGAGCTTTTTAGATAGAAATGCCAAGGATTGAACCTGGGACCTTCTGTGTGCAAAGTAGATGCTCTTCCACTGAGCTGCTGTTACACTCTCCTCTAGCTCTACTCAGACCATCTTCAGATTTAACATGATAGACCAGAGGCCAGTCTCAGACTTTGCAGCGCTTAGTAGGAGTTGAGCCTCTACTTTCTTTTCTTTCCTCTGTGCATCTGCCCATGGCACAGAAAGTCTTAGAGGTTTCCAGCAGAAAAGCATATTATGTTTGCAAGGCAAATCCTAGCAGGGACAGGCAGAGAGGCAGCAGCAGTGAATGGACAAGCCCTACCAACATAGATTTGTGCCATTTGTACTTGTCTGGCATGCTGCATCTGCTTGAAATCATGCCAAATATAAGAAGGTATGTAGCTTTCACTCCAGATATCTGCAACAAGGTTTTGTAAGTTTTTTTGCTCTTGAGTAATCAGATAGGGTACATAATGTTACTGTCTCTCCATTCTGTAGTTTTGCATATCATTAACACAGTTCAAGAAAAGAACCACTCAGGTTCCCTAGAATTCAAGACAGGAGGGAACTTAATCACTAACTGACTGCTACATGGTTGCATACTAAATATATACTGCTTTTATCTGCTGTTAAGTATGTCCCAGGATTTCCTGTTGGGCTACTTCATTAGAACTAGAATTATCTTATATACTCAGATTAAGATAGAATATTTGTTTAATAAGCATCTGAGATATTAACGTGTCACAATTCTGATGTATTTACAGATCTGACCTGTTTTATATCTTGCATTAGGCATGGCTTGTCCTGTAATGATAGATGAATTTTCCATTGCCCTTACACCTCCCATTTTAGTAGGAGGACTACTTTTACCTTTACTGTGCATTAATGAAGTTTGTTCCATTGAGTATATAGAGTGATAGCTCTTGCAGTTCAAAAGACTAAATATCAAGGCAGTAGAAATCAGGATGGGGGTTACTGAGGTTGCCAGATCTATAGAAACTTAAAGGTTAGGATGAAAATGTAGCACAATTTATGAAAATATAAAATTCTCCACTGGTGAGTGTAAAGCTCATTTAATTTGCCCTTATTGGCAATTTGCTGGGACTAACCTTGGAGTTTTAAAGTAGATAGAGCTCATTAATTTGCATTTTAATCAGTATTTTCAGTTACTCTCTTGTCTGCTTATGTTAGTGTTTCTGGCTGAAGAAGAGATGCCACTTTTGTTCCACAGAGACTCTGTGCCTTTAACAGTTGCTTGACAGGCAGGAATCCATTAGGTCTTGCATTTCTGTTACTGAATATTCATACAAGGACAAATTGCTCCTGTTGAATTAGTAAGGTTGAAGATACAGGCTTGGTCTACTTAACATTCCTATCCTAATTTGGTTATTTTTAAAAATTGAGATAAAGAAGACTCAGGAGAGAAGGCAGAATGGTATAACCTGATCTTGTTAGACCTTGGAAGCTTAGCAGGGTTGGTCCTTAGTTGGGTGACCACTAAGAGCCAAATTAAATGTGACGAGTTACTAGAGTCCAACACATGTCTGCTTACCTCAAGGTTTGATGAGAAGTGTAGGAAGTGTAGGCGTCCTTGCAGCTTTAAGTTTAATGTTTACAGAGCGGCAGGGAGGGAAGTGCAGGCGTGGGGCTCTTACCAGGCACCCCCCTTCCCCTCCGCTGGGTGTGTGTGTGGGGGTTTCAGGGCCCCTCTCCTGCCACCCCTTCCCTGCACAGCAGACAGGGCGCCTGGCCACTGCTAACTGCTAGCGCGGCTTTGGGTGGGGGCCGGATGAAGAGGTCAGCAGACAGGGCACCTGGAGTGTTGCTGCATCTTCCCCCCACTCATCCGGCCCCTGCCCAAAGCTGCGTGGCCCGGCTTCTCACTTGTCTTGAAAGCCCTTTGCTGGGGTCGCTGTAAGGCGATTGTGACTTGATCGCTTCTGTGCACTGATCATCCTATTTCTCGATACATTCTTTCATCCTTCTTATTTTGGAGTCCCCCTCTTTTTTTGCAAATAAAATTGTTCAGTCTTTCTGCTTTCGAATGGTATCTACTGACACCTGAAGATGGTTTCAAGTTGTACCACAGACATATTGAACTTATGATAAGAAAAGATAATAGACCAATTTCTTATTCTTCTTTGTGGCTCATTAAGTTAAGAACTCTCATTATATAGACTATGTCAAAAACCCATTTATGATTCAGCAGAGAGATGAGTTTTTACCTTCCTCCAGAAATCAAGAGGTATGTCCTGCTGTATATGAAGCTACAGTAACTGCTGGAAGGGAGTCTATCTTCTGAAAAAACAAACTACTTATTTCAAACAGTTAGGACTATAGATGAATGTAAATAGTAGGATAACGCTCAAATGAAAAATGAGATACTATTGCACCAAATGACCAAGGTATTCATTCCATTGTCAGCTTTTGTTTTAGCTGTGTTCCAGAAGAATTCTCAGTTTGCAAACAGGGCAGTGGGTAAAATAAAAGCTCCGTAGCTGCATACATATCTTACTAGTTTCTAACCCTTAGCCTTTTGCTTAATTCTGTTTCTTCAGCAGATATACCATGCTTTAATACCATATAGAAATTCACAGTCTATTCCTTCCAGTGTGATCCAGCTACATGTATGTTGAATTATTTAGTTATCAAGTGCTAAGTGGCAAGTGTTGAACAGCCACTCTACATTACCAAACATCCCAGCTAGAACTTTCCTATCACCTGCATACCCATTACTTTTCCATGGAAGGCAGTTCAGTTGTGTTATGAGTATTTTGAGTGTTTAAACAACCATAGTAGCATCCACACATCATTGGGCTGTCAATGTGCTATAGCAATAATTTGCAAATGGATTTTCCTGTGAGGACAAAACAATGTACGAAGTAAATGACAGCTGTCATGCAATGACAGTGCAATATATAACAATGTGTGGATGCAGGGGTGAATAGTTCTGTAGAGGAAGCATTTGGCTTTTGGGATGATGAGGGTGGGTCATGGACACTAGAACAAAATAGTGTCCACAAGGGGCAGTAACAAAATGGCAGCCTTGGGATGCTGGGACCATCACAAAATGTTGGAAAATCCTAAGCACCCTCCTATATTGGAGGCAGCTACCCTTAATGGGTATTCCTTGTAGGTAGTGGTAAAGCCTCCTGGCTTCTGTGCTCCAGTGATCCCTGGACTGATGCTTTGCCAAAGGAGCAAATGGATGTCAGGAAAGCTATTGGCTGTTGCCACTTACGGAATCACTGCTCCGTGGGAAGACTGAATGTGTAGTAATTGGGACTAGAGGCGGGCATGAACCGAAATGCGAACCAAGTTTTCATGAACCAGGCCGATTCATGGTTCGTGAACCGGCTGTTCGTGGGAGCTCATTTCTCATGAACCGTGAAGAATTTTAGCCTGGTTCATTTGGTTCATATTTCGGTTTGTTACTGCAGACATCCTGGCGCCAATCAATTGGCAACTGCGGGGGGGGGGGGGGCTTTCTGCAGACCTTCTGCTGACCTGGAAGTGATGTTCTCATGAACCGAACAAAATGGTTCTTGAAAGTTTGTGGTTTGTGAAACACGACAAACCACAAACCACATGGTTCAGAATTTCCCCTGTTTGTGGCCATCTCTATTTTTCTTAGTGGACGTTCAGGGTCAAAATTGAGAACTTGGCTTAAGAGCTGGTTTGTTTGTTTTTTTACCTTAGCTACCTCCTTTCTTTAATAATGAATTCTGAATGAAAAACCTGCTTCTGGGACTAAATATGTGCCTAAGCAAAGCCTGTCTTGTCTTCCTGTTGTGCGATTCTGCAAATATCCAAACATCTTAATTGTGCTCATCATTGCATCAACATACTGCTCTTTAGAGACAAGCCAAGATGGGGCATATCATTTCACAAAAAGAACACGTCTCTCTATTTCTTTGAACCTTTGGAGCAGAGCAGCCATTCTGACAGTCTGGTGGCCATTTTTGTGTAAGCCCATGTTTCCTTCAAGCTGTTAACTCTGTACCTGAAACCTTGCTCCTCATTAGTCTTTCCCTGGGCACCCTGGCACAGCCTCTGAAGATCAGAGCACTAATTAAGTCTTCTCAAGACTTTACCCAGCAGATAGTGATGTGTGTCTGGTTGCTGTACAAAAGTAGAGTGCATTATTTCATTTATTCTCTTTTATCTATATTCAGTAAATATTATGCACTGCTTTCATTCATTTGGTGCTCATTGCTTCTGTGGAGGATTTCCTGACATACCAACTGTTGCCACACTGCCCTTCCTTCTCTGTGATATGCTGCACATCCAGTGCCAGGAATGCAGTAATCCAACTTACTGATCTCTTCACTCCATCCTTTTCATTTTAAACTCTTTATTGAACTGCTTCAGCATCTTTTGGTTTTATTTAACACATTTCGCTTCTGTTTGTTGTTCCGTTGCCAGGTGCACCATTGCTAATCTTTTGGTTATAGATTAAAGTTTGGGCATTCTCATTCAACTTTCTGTTTGCTACCATCAGTAACATTTGTTGACAGATTTTTTCTCCAGCCCTTTCAGGTAGCATATTTTTTTGGTCATCCTCTTTGGAAATGCATAGCAGGGTTCAAAGCAAATAACAGAGTAATCAATGAACTGTAAACAAAATCAGCCACATGTTATGTAGATTCTTTCAAAATAACAGTATATGTAAGATCTGATCCCAAGCAAGTTTTAAAGCAATGAATCCTATAACATGAGTTTACTTGTCCCAGGCATGAGAGCTTGATGTGTTGGGCTGGGATCTGAGAGACCCAAGCTCGAATCCCTCCACACCCTGCTATGGAAGCTCACTGGGTCATCTTGGGCTACATGCTCTCTTTCACACTCTCTTAGCATAGCCTACCTCATAGGGTTGTTCTTGTGAGGAAAAAATAGGAGAGCAGGGCTTTTTTTCAGCTGGAACACTGAGGAATGGAGTTCCGGAACCTCTTGAAAATGGTCACATGGCTGGTGGCCCCGCCCCCTGATCTCCAGACAGAGGGGAGTTGAGATTGCCCTCCGCGGCTCTGGCACAGAGGGCAATCTAAACTCCCCTCTGTCTGGAGATCAGGGGGTGGGGCCACCAGCCATGTGACCATTTTCTCCAAGGGCAACCCACTGAGTTCCACCACCTCTTTTCCCAGAAAAAGCCCTGGAGGAGAGTATGATGTTTGGATCCTCATTAGGAAGAAAAGCAAGGAATAAATAAACGATATAAATGAATTTGTCATCAGAGGACAGTTGTAAGGTGGTAGCTAAGGGTATAAACTATGCTGTCCCTAGTTTCAATATTTGCCTCATAGAGAAATGCACCAATTGGCCCTGGGTAAACGGCTATTCTCTCAGTCTGTCATAGGTGAGGTGCGGGTAATTCCAGCAGCTTATCATATAGGCTTCTCTAAGGTTCCCCAAGATAATTGTTAAAAAATGCTTTGACTTATTGAAAGGCTATCAAATATTATCATCGTTATTAATAACCTACTTTTTGATACTTGTCATCCCAGTGAATTTCATTAAACTAGACAGTTAGACAGTAACTGTTATGCAGGCAGCCTTTGGGTATGTGAATTACTGCTTAAACTGTTGGCTTCATCCATTGTGGGGAACCTAAAAAACAAAAGTCATGTGCCTGAGTTTGCATAATTGCTCTTTTACATTGTTTGGAAATGCCTTTTCATGCATTCAACAAGAATAAAGACAATGCATGTTAAGATAGTATTGTGAAGATCAGAATGACAATGCTTAGAACAACATAAATACAGCCAATTACATCAATATGGACAGCAAAAGAGGTAATCTCTACTCCTAAAAATAACCGGTTAGATTTTAAATGGGGGGGGGGTTCACTTTGTTGCCGTTGTCTTGATAGCAGTAGCTTGAATTAATGTTCCGTGTACAGATTTTTCACTTGGAAACAAATACTATTTTGTGGTGCACATACTGAACTGATGCCTGCACTGCACTTCTTTGCAAATATTAGCCTGCCTTACAGCTTATGCCGGTTGCACATAATTGCATTTCACATACACCAGATAATACTTTAATTAAAATTGTGATAATTAGCATGTATTTTTAATGAACAATAAATTCTGAGATTGCCAAGTCAGTGGTGCATTTACTGAATAATGCTGTTGCTGCTTCTTCACACACACACACACACAAAACCCACACTAAATCTGTGAGCATAAGTATTAGAATGCCAGTGTTTATCCATATGGACGTTGAGGCTCTCAAATCCGTGTTAGTTGTTTTCTTGAAATATATGGATATATTTATAAGCCTACACATAATGGTATTTTCCTCCCATGGGTGGGATTTAATTTGGTTAAGGCCAGCAAGCACACACTTCCAATCCCCCTGCAATTTGTTGGGAATGTCCTTGGATGCCTTCCAAAGTGTCACATCTCTGTGTATGATACTAAGCTGTCCCCCTCATTTTTACCCTGTTTTACTACAGTAGATCTAAGCCCATTGATATCAATTATCTTAGTCTGGAATAAATCTGCAGAAGATTGCATGACCAGTTAGTATTATTCTTGAACCATAACTTTCCCACAGCACAACACTTTTGGAATAACTGTCCACTCACTAGAAAGGAAATCTGCCCAGTTACACAGGTGGGTTGCATTTGAGGAAGCAGCCTTGTGTGTAGCTAGGGTTGCCATTTGGGGCACCAGGCAATCTTCTGGCCATGCTAATTTTAGCTGTGGGAGAAAAATGGCATACTGGTGACACTCTAGGAATTTTTCGCAATCTCTCTGATAGAGACTATAGAAATTGGAAGAATTCCTAGAGGAGTATGAAGGAAGTGATGCCACCCCCACCCAAACGCCATGTAGGCACAGCTCCCAAATCTCTCAGTATTTGCTCAACTAGAGTTGGCACATACAGTAGCAATCTTTATAATGTAACTGAAAATACATCATTTAAAAAAACACATAGACAGTAAAACAGTCTATTTACAGATCTGTGTGCACATACAGAACTACCTTCTACAGAGTCAGACAATTGATCTATCACAGTCTTTACCTTTGTTTACCTTTGATTGGCAGTGGCTCTCCAGGGTTCAAAGTACAGACCTTTCACATCACCTCTGAGCTGAACCTTTTAAGTTCAGGTGCCAGGGATTGAAGCTGGGGCCTTCTTCTTGCAAAGTAGATGATCGGGCATAGCTATGGTTATGTTCAAAGTTGGTCTTGTTGGTCCCGTCATCCATTCTTCAATACGGTCCTTTACTTGACTCCGACTTTTCTGCATTTCCTGCCTCCTTTCGTAAGTAGACTGTCCCAGTGTGGTGGGTCAATAGAAACCCCCTTCATGACATCTGAGTAGCTAAACCGGTGAGTTTATGGGGGTGTGATCCTGCTGTCGGCCAGGCCCTTGGTGATTTCAGAATAGTCAGGCTAATGGCTTTGTTCTTTTATTCCTCTCTTTTTTTTATGTCTTTGTGAGGGTATCATGAACATAATTATGTCTGGTGCAGAACAGCATCCGTCTCCCTCATGCGGGTCTCCCAGAATACTGGAAGTTCATTGTCATTCTTCTGTTTTTCTTTAGAGCTCCGATAGGGGCTGCTTCTCCCCATTTCCCAACATAAACGGGCACATGACTACCCGGAAGTAGTGGCCCCTTCCCTCAGTTCTCTCTTAGCTGCTGCAAGAAGAACTTTGTTTGTGAGATCCGCTCATTCTCTCTCTGTGCGATACTCTTTTTCGGCTTGATTATCATTTTTTCTGGACTTCAGACTGTTTTTGATCTCTCTATCGGCTACTCCTTTGGACTTTGGTGTTTTCCTGGCAAATCTTGATGGCCTTCTGGCTCATGCTTGAACAGCGAGTCCCTTCAGGATGTCTCAAAAGGCCTTGTTTAAAAAATGTACCGTGGTACTAAAATGACTCATACAGATGAGCACAACTTGTCTCTCCTGTGTTTGTGGGAAGGTCACAATGTGACAATTTGCAAGTTGTGCCAACAGTTTACCCCAAAGGCCCAAAATGAGAGGGCACTTAGATTAAAGGCTGCAGTCTGGGAAAGAGCCTTTTCTGGTTCTAATCCACCAGCAGCAAAGTCATCTGCCATGAAATAACGCTCCTCAGGGTCGGATCCGCAGGCAGTGAAGCCATCTGCCACTCTGGACTGCCCTTCTACAGCCAGATCAGTCTCATCATTGAGATCAGTCTCCAGATTGGAATGGATGAGACACAGGTCCTGTTCCCCCAGACCTCCTTTGGATCCGAGACACTTTTTGGAGTCTCCTTCAAAGAAACCAAATAAATCAAAGTTGAAACGCTCTAACTTCACAGGATGGAAGCAACCACTTCAGGTTGGATCGGAGGTGGAAGAGGTGACCCTGGTGACACCCAGGACTCCCTCTCCACATTTACATTTACCAGCAAGATCCCCATTGGAGAGCAAACAGCAAATGGTTAGGGTGTCAGAACCTGAGCATCACCCTTGCCATGGCCTAATACCATGGTTCGAGCTGTCAGGAAGCATCAGATCTGATGCCTCCTCATACTGTGCAACATTTTCATGTCTGTTGCCTACCTCCTCCCTATTACTGCCAGTGACCAGGAGGGCTAGCTGGATATGGCATGTCCAACTTAAGACCCAGTCCCTCTTCTGACCGAGAATGGCTTCATCCTCCATCGCCTGCACAGTTACAAGTAGAGGTGGGCATGATCCAAAACAAATTAACAATCAAGCTGATCATGGATCCATGCCGGCGACAACCCCAAATCACCAATCCATACTGATCATCTCCCGTTTCCGATCTGGGGATTGGGGAGACCAAAGCGGGGCGCTCTGCTATTCCCAGCTATGTGGGAAGGTGGGTGGTGGCGGTCGCCGGGCGCGTGCAAACACTCCCGCTCAGCTCCTCTGAGCCCTCTAGATCTCTTTTCAGTGTTAACTCTTTCAACGCACTGAATGAACTCAGAGAGGAGCGCAAAACAGCTTCAGCTGATAGCCGCTCTCAAAGCCAGGGGGTTTTGTTTTCTCTCTCTCTTAACCCCTTCCTCTCCCAATCACTTTGCTTATATTTTTCTCAGGAAGCCACCTTTTCACTCACAACTGTTTGCTTTTCCTTCCTAGGGGAAATATTATCAAGTTTCTTGCCTTAAATTACTTTTGCTAAAAAGTTAACCTCAAGCTGCAGTATGAAACCTCCGTGTGCTTTCCAGACTGCACGCTGCCCGTTTCTCTCCCTAGCTCAAGCAACAAGTACTGAGAGACAAAGTTTTTTTAACCCCTGATTTTCCCTGTTTTGACAAACAAGACAGATAAGGATAGGGGGGGGGGCAGGAGGACTGTGCTTGGCCGTTAGAGCTGCCTATCAGGGTTTGCAGGGATGAGATTGGAGTGCCCGTGGCTACAGAACACCCCCTTCCCCCTCCCTCCCCTGGGTCTCTTCTCCCAACTGGTGAGTGCGTTGCTGGCTGCTCCGTGGTTGGAAGGAAGCCCTGCTGATCAAGGAACGCTGGGCTTCCATTCGGGTTTCCAGGGCAACAGGAGGGGAAACACAGCTCAGGCATTCCCCTGGCTCCGTTTCCCCAGGAATAGATTACTGGCACCTGAATGTCTGGATCTCCGATCACATCCTGATGGCCCCGATCCAGCCCCCCTCCTGAACGCTGGATCAGTTGCCGTGAATGGAACTGATCCGCCGGGTCCCGATTGCATGAACGCCATTATCGTGGGTATTTTTCTATCGTAATGCCGATCATGCCCATCTCTAGTTACAAGCCCAATATGATTCCAAGGACAACAAACTGGCTCCGGTGACTTACAATGTTGGTTCTGAGACTGCGTTGGATTCATCTTCAGATGAAAATATTAGTCCTGCTGCTGGATCACCATATAAGGATCTAAGAATTTATTCAAAACAAATTATGCAAATGGCCATTGCATTAGACCTAGATGTCTGACTCGACTGTACAATGATTTATCATCCACTGTTGCCTTCCCCATTCTAGAGGGCTTAGAGGAAGTTATCAACAAGGTCTGGGAGAGGCCTGCAGAGCTCCCTGGAACTTCAAAAAAGATTGAGATGTACAAAATAAAGCAGGACACCTGGATAGCACTGATAAAGCATTCACCTCCCTCCTTCCTGGTCACTGAGGAGGTACACCAGCACCATCACTCTGGGTCTCACTCAGTGCCCCCTGCCAAAGAGGACAGGAAGCTCATTGGAATGGGCAGGAGGAAATATTCAGTGTCAGCCCTCAACCTCAGAATTGCCAACTACCAGATACTATGGGAGGCCATCAGCTTTGTGGGACTAACTATCTTCCTATATTTCTGAACTCTGTGAGGATAAGAAGTCCATGGTCTCTCTGTTTCAAACTGAGGCAGTTCATCTGTCCAAACAGCAGATGAATGCTGGACGGCATGCTGTAGATACCTCTGCCAGAGGTATGGCTAGAGCTGTCCTCATCTGTCGCCACTCTTGGCTTTGTTTGACTGCTCTGCCATGAGAAACAAAGATCAAAGTGGAGGAGCTACCATTTGAAGGCACTTCACTCTTTTCTGCCAGCACTGTCCCAGAAAAAGAAAACAGAGCAGATAGCCGAATCCCTGGGCATAACTCTACCAGAGCAGTGTATCTTTAAACCAAGGTCTTTCCAAATGCACAATGTTCTTACTAACAGTACAGAAGGCCTCAGAGACAGTTCCATCAGCCCAGGAACCACAACGCCCATTCAATCCACCCCATCAATCCAGGAGGTGAGGGATACATAGACATAAACCCTTACAACCTACACATCATCAGAAGGACACACAAGGGCATATTGATATATTTTATAATTTGATTGTAGGATAACTAGTTATATAAAGATAATTGGTAGAATAGACTGTATGGTAGATAATATTGAAATATTGGCAAAAAGGCAACATTGTTATTGTTAAGTAAAGCATAAGTAAATGGTAATGATAAATATAGGGGAAATAAGTTTTTTTTCATTTTTTAAGATAAGGTGTAGAAATAGGTTAGAATCTTCAATAGTACTTTATTTTAATTCTCTTAAAGTTATGACAATTACTTACATTGTGATTGTTAATACTTGTTATTGTTAAGAAAATCATTCTAATATCTATAAAGGTTATGACTTTTGTACTTTGTATTTTAGCAATCCTTGTAGCACACAGCTTTATATTTGCCTTGCTTGTCCCCTTCCCCCCTTCTTTTTATGTACTCCCTTTTTGTTTTAATAAAATAAAAAAAATATAAAAAATAATAAAAAAGTGGAAACCTCAGAAAAAAGGGGGGGGGGGGAGAAAAAAAGACACACAAGATCCTGTGAAGCAGTTCTGACTGTCTGCGGCCACCTCTAACCCTGACTGTTGCTACTCAGAGAGGCTACCTTCGTATTTCTCTGAGTGGGAGTCAATAATATCTCTTGGTTCTTAGCCATCGTGCAAAATAGCTAGAGGTTGGTGTTTGTGGCATTACCTGATTGCATTGTGCCATCTGTTGCAGTTAATGATGTGTTACCTGAACTTGAGGAGAAAAGTCAGTCTCTCCTAAGTAAAAGCGCTATTCAAGAGGTCTAGCTCACTGATACTAAATCTTCTTCTCCAGATTCTTTTTCAGGCCCCCAAAAGACAGGGGCCTCTGCCCTATCCTGGACTTGAGGGAATTAATTTTATACCTCAGAGTGTCAAAATTTAAGATGGTTACTCTATCTTCTGTACACCCTTTCTTGAGTCCCTGTGATTGGTTTGCTGTCTCAAGGGTGCATATTTTCATGTTGCCATCAAGAAAGAGAAAATACCTCTGCTTTAAGTATCAGAACAAAGTGTTCCAATATACTATGTTTCCCTTGGGCCTTTCTACCACACCTAGGGTTTGCACTAAGTGCATGGCATCTGTGGTAGCACACATAAGGGCACTGGGTTACACGATTTCCCCCATCTCGATGACTGGCTCATTTCAGCACCCACTAGGCTAGAGCTACTGGATGATGTGTCCCTAGTAGTAAATACTTGCTTACGTTTGGGACTGGTAATCAATTTTAAGAAGTCAAAGCTTGAGCTTTCCCACTCTGTGTCTTACACTGGGTGCATTTTAGATGCTATACATGGTAGAGCTACCTTGCCGCCTGATAGGGCAACTGCCATAAAATCCCTGGTGTCTAGCTTCTTCAGAAACCAGTTCCAGACAGTCTGGAGAGTCCAAAACCTGTTAGGCCACATGGAAGCCACTACAGCAGTAGTGCTCTTTGCATGGATGCACATGCGCATACTCTAGAACTGGTTTGTTAGGAAGTTCAAGGTGACTTCACAATTGCCTAACCACAGATTTTCAGTCCCGAGGAATGTACTTAGATCCTTGCTCTGGTGGACCAAGGATGAACATTTGTACCCCCTTTGGTATGAAGCATCACCAAATTACTGTAACAGCAGTCGCTTTGTCACAATGCTGGGGCACACATTGTGGGTCAATGTCTATACAAGATGAGTGGTCTCTCAGAGAACAGTGTTTACACATGAATGTACTGGAACTCAGAGCCATTTGCTTTGCTGTTGTCTCATTTAGAGACTTTTTCCGAAATAAGCAACTTCAAATCTAGGCAGACAACACCACAGCCATATTCTATGTGAACAAGCAGGGAGGCACAGCTTCGTTGGCCCTTTGCATAGAGGCTACAGCCATCTGGAATTGGGCAATTTCCAACGTCTCTCCACATTGGAGGCTCGGACAACTCCAGAGCAGATGTACTGAGCAAGGTGATGGTTTGCTATCATGAATGGATACTGAACAAGTTGTTTCTGACCCTATATTCAGAATATGGGAAATCCCACAAGTAGACCTGTTCACTACTGCTACCAACACCAAAGCCCTGGTTTTCGGCTCCATGGCAGGGAGTGACTCCCTGTCTGTGGGGGATGCTTTCCAATTCACATGGATAGGCAGACTCAGGGCTCATTTTGAGGGAGAATGCACAGGAACGCAGTTCCGGCAGTTCCCCAAAGAGGTCATATGTCAGGTAGCCCCGCCCACCTGACTCTCAGCCATTTTGGACCTGTTTCAGCCTGGATTGGGCCAAAACGGCCTGGATTAGGCCTCTGATGGGTGGTGGATCACTCTCCTACTCATCAGGAGCCCGATCCTGACCATTTTGGCCCCCTTTTAAGCCATTTTCAGCCCCTTTTTGCCATTTTGGGCCCAATTTCAGCCCTGAATGGCCAGGATTGGGTCCAAAACAGCCAGAATAGGTGATGCCAGGGGGTGTGGCATATGCAAATCAGTTGTACTAATGACACACTTCTGGTGATGGCAAGAGGTGTGGCATATGCTAAAGAGTTCCTCCAGATCTTTTTCTACAAAATGACCCCTGGGCAGACTATTCTACATATTCCCTCCATTCCCATTACTTCCAAGAGTGACTTGCAAAACAGAACAGGCAGGGCTTTTTTATGGGAAAAGAGGTGGTGGAACTCAGTGGGTTGCCCTCGGAGAAAATAGTCACATGGCTGCTGGCCCCGCCCCCTGATCTCCAGACAGAGGGGAGTTTAGATTGCCCTCTGCGCCGCTTGGCGGCGTGGTGGGCAATCTAAGCTCCCCTCTGTCTGGACATCAGGGGGCAGGGCCAGCAGCCATGTGACTATTTTCAAGAGGTTCCAGAACTCCGTTTCACTGCGTTCCCACTGAAAAAAAGCCCTGAGAACAAGACAACTCAGATTGTATCCTGGTGACTCCCTTTTGGCCAAGACCGATCTGGCTACCAAAACTACTAGAACTTGTCAGGGCTTGTCGTGGGCACCACTGAGCGGGGAGCTGCCATGCCTGGCCCTGACATCAAAGGGGTGGCAGGGATGCTGCAGGACCCTGCTCTGTGGAAGGAGGGGTGGTATACCTCACCCAGACTCCCTCTCAGTCCACTAGCTGGCCTGCTCAACCTGCTCCCAGCTTCCCCCTTGATCTCCTCCTGTATTGACTTCCCTCCTCGTCTCGTCTCCTCTCACTCTCTTGCTCCACTCCATCACTCCTACACAACCCACCCTGCCCTGTGGGAGGGCTTCCCTTTTATCCCCTCAGCCTTGCCATGCTCCACCTGTCAACCACACCCTCCTGCTGCCTTCTAACCATGGCTCTGGCTGGCCTGGGCAGCTGCACCTGTGCTCGTTTGGCTGGAAGCACTGGGCCGGTTCACCTGTGCCTCGTTGGCTGGCTATCCAGGCTCTCTGGCTGAGCTGATGGCTGAAGGCAAGTCCAGCTGAGCCTCCTTGGCTGGCTGCCCATTTCCTCCCACAGATTGCCTCAGGCAGCTCCACCTGCTGTTGCTTAGCTCCTGGCATCCCCTGGGCTAGGTTATTACTTTCAAGCTGGGCTGCAGACGGGTGTGGCTCTGAGTTGCTGAGGCTGCTTCTCTTCCCTGGCTGGTAAGGCTTCAGTTTGCCCAGCTGCTGGTTGTCTGTCCCCACTGCCTTTGCCCTAATTCTCCCTGTCTGGCACCCTGGACTCCCACTGGAGGGTGGGACTAGCTGGCCTCCACCTGCCCCTTCAAATTCTCTGAGGCTTGGGTGCTGTTTTCCCTCCCACCTGTGCAGGTAGGTTCTGGCTGAAGGTGCCTACAAGGGGTGACTGGGCGGCTGTCTCCTGGCTGTCTCCCGTTCCCTCCTCCTGATAAGTCTGGGGTGTGTGCCCCAGACCCCGGACAGAGCTGTCCAAACAGACATACATATCACTTCCACTCACCCCAGACATTCTCCTGTGTGGAGGGCTATATCATTACAATCCCAACATTCTGCACCTGACAGCTTGGTGCATTCGTCCCACACTCTAGAGTTTCCACTAGAGGTATAGCAGGTTTTGCTCAATGCCAGGAGACCTTCAATAAGAAAGTCTTATGGGGCCAAGTGGGATTGATTCACCCATTGGACACACAACAAGGGCATCACCCCTGTAGATTGCCCTTTATCCAATATTTTTGAATACTTGTGCACTTTAAAATCTAATGGGCTGGCTACATCTCTGAATGTGCATTTGGCAGCTACTTCGGCCTTCCATGTGCAGATTGAAGGCAGAATGGTATTCTCACATCAAACCTACCATCAATTCCTTAAAGGAATGCTTGATCTTTACCCCCCAGTACCACTGCCAGCTCGACAGTAGTCAATCTCACTAGTACGCTCACATCTTATGCTACTGCCCTTTGAACCATTGGCAGCTTGTTCATTGGCGTTATTGTCATTTAAAGTGCATTTTGTAGTAGCGATCACCTCAGCCAGAATGGTGAGCAAACTGTCAGCACTTAGGGTTAATCTACCCTTGCTCAAATTCCATGACAATAGAGTGGCAGTTAGGTCCAGCCTGCAGTTTATTCCTAAGGTCCTTTCTTTGTTTCATGTGTCTCAGGTCATATCACTACCTGTATTTTTTTCCTAACCCACAGTCTCAGGCAGGAAAAGCACTTTGCTCCTTGGATCTTAAGAGAGCACTATTGTTTTATTTGTACAGAGCAAAAGAGTTTCGTGCTGACCCATATTTATTTGTGTGCTTCAGAGTCCCAAATAAAGGGAAAAGAGCCTTTGCCCAGACTATTTCAAGGTGGATTGTTTCAGGTGTTCAGTCTCCTTTACACATCAGGGCTCCCTCAACCACGTCTCAGGCTTCCTCCGCAGCCCTTTCAAGAGGCATCTCAATAACATACATTTGCAAAGCAGCCACTAGGTCTTCATCAAATAAATTTGTCAGAGACTATGCAATAGACATTGATACCTCACAGGATGTGGCAGTGGCAAGGGTAGTATCAGGGTTTTTTTTCTGGAAAAAGAGTTGGTGGAACTCAGTGGTGGAACTCAGGACCGCACAACGGCATCACTTTGGGTCAGCTGGAACAAGGGGGGAGTTTTTTAAAGTTTAAATTGCCCTTGGCGAAAATGGTCACATGGCCAGTGGCCTCAGCCCCCGGATCTCCAGACAGAGAGGAGTTTAGATTGCCCTCCGCACCGCATGGCATGGAGGGTAATCTAAACTCCCCTCTGTCTGGAGATCTGGGAGCTGGGGCCACCGGCCATGTGACTATTTTCAAGAGGTGCCGAAACTCCGTTCCACCGTGTTCCCGCTGAAAAAAAGCCCTGGGTAGTATTAAGATTCCTGTTTGCATAGTACGGATGAGAGTATTTAACATTATTTTTAGGAACTGTTGAGTATATTTCAGCACTTGCTGATGGAATGTTTGTACATATGTTATGTCCGTTTTACTCCATGTGTTTGTTGTACAATTTGGTATATCAGCACTTTACCACTACACTGTTGTGTGAAGCACAGAGTGGCTTATTCCAGTTATTACACTAAAGTTGCTGTTTATGGAGTTAATGTATTGTCGAAGGCTTTCACGGCCGGAGAACGATGGTTGTTGTTTCTTTCACTTCTTTAGAGCTCCAATTGACGCCACTTCTCCCAAGTCACTTAGAAGCCCATTTTCCCACCTAAATGGGCACATGACTACCCAGGAGGAGAGACTTCTTCCCTTGGTTCTGCTGAGTCGCCAGAACCTACAACTGGATCTTAGCCAGAGAGTTCACAGCAGGGCAGGAGGGACGTGTGCCTGCACTGAAGAACTCAATGAACAATAGTTACAGGTATGTACAAACCTGTTTTCATCTTCATTCTTCTGCGTAGTCCCACATTGGGAGATTACCAACGTACACACAATAAGGAGGCAGGGTGACTCTCTCCAAGAAAACATTTATTAACATTAACTCCATAGATGGTTGTTGTGGGTTTTCCGGGCTGTATTGCCGTGGCCTTGGCATTGTAGTTCCTGATGTTTCGCCAGCAGCTGTGGCTGGCATCTTCAGAGGTGTAGCACCAAAAGACAGAGATCTCTCAGTGTCACAGTGTGGAAAAGATGTAGGTCATTTGTATCTACTCAGGAGGGGTGGGGTTGAGCTGAGTCATCCTGTAAGAATTTCCCAGGGTGTGGAATGCTAATGGCGGGAGGCTTCACTGTATCCTGAGGAGGTTCTTTTGCATATGGATTGGTACTTGATGTGCTAATCTTCTCTGCAGGGCTATTGTCGGGTGTAGAGTGTTTTGTTAGCCTGGTGTTTTTCAGAACTGGCAACCATGCTCGTTTCATTCTTAAGGTTTCTTCTTTCCTGTTGAAGTTTTGCTTATGCTTGTGAATTTCAATGGCTTCCCTGTGCAGTCTGACAAAGTAGTTGGAAGTGTTGTCCAGTATTTTGGTGTCCTGGAATAAGATACTGTGCCCTGTTTGAGTTAGGCTATGTTCAGCCACTGCTGATTTTTCAGGTTGTCCAAGTCTGCAGTGTCTTTCATGTTCTTTTATTCTTGTCTGGATGCTACGCTTTGTGGTCCCGATGTAAACTTGTCCACAGCTGCAGGGTATACGGTATACTCCTGCAGAGGTTAGGGGGTCTCTACTGTCTTTTGCTGATCGTAGCATCTGTTGTATTTTTCGGGTGGGTCTGAATACTGCTTGAAGGTTATGCTTTTTCATAAGCTTTCCCATCTGATCAGTATGAAGCAAACAACCCAGGATGAAGCAAACAACCAAAGAAAAACAGTCTCCCACAGGAAAAGTGTTTTTGCCATATATCAAAGGAATTACTGATCAGATGGGAAAGCTTATGAAAAAGCATAACCTTCAAGCAGTATTCAGACCCACCCGAAAAATACAACAGATGCTACGATCAGCAAAAGACAGTAGAGACCCCCTAACCTCTGCAGGAGTATACCGTATACCCTGCAGCTGTGGACAAGTTTACATCGGGACCACAAAGCGTAGCATCCAGGCAAGAATAAAAGAACATGAAAGACACTGCAGACTTGGACAACCTGAAAAATCAGCAGTGGCTGAACATAGCCTAACTCAAACAGGGCACAGTATCTTATTCCAGGACACCAAAATACTGGACAACACTTCCAACTACTTTGTCAGACTGCACAGGGAAGCCATTGAAATTCACAAGCATAAGCAAAACTTCAACAGGAAAGAAGAAACCTTAAGAATGAAACGAGCATGGTTGCCAGTTCTGAAAAACACCAGGCTAACAAAACACTCTACACCCGACAATAGCCCTGCAGAGAAGATTAGCACATCAAGTACCAATCCATATGCAAAAGAACCTCCTCAGGATACAGTGAAGCCTCCCGCCATTAGCATTCCACACCCTGGGAAATTCTTACAGGATGACTCAGCTCAACCCCACCCCTCCTGAGTAGATACAAATGACCTACATCTTTTCCA
This sequence comes from Eublepharis macularius, assembly GCF_028583425.1. Classification (NCBI taxonomy): domain Eukaryota; kingdom Metazoa; phylum Chordata; class Lepidosauria; order Squamata; family Eublepharidae; genus Eublepharis; species Eublepharis macularius. The sequence continues at coordinate 12,367,579 of NC_072801.1, forward strand.
CACTGTGACACTGAGAGATCTCTGTCTTTTGGTGCTACACCTCTGAAGATGCCAGCCACAGCTGCTGGCGAAACATCAGGAACTACAATGCCAAGGCCACGGCAATACAGCCCGGAAAACCCACAACAACCATCTATGGAGTTAATGTTAATAAATGTTTTCTTGGAGAGAGTCACCCTGCCTCCTTATTGTGTGTACGTTGGTAATCTCCCAATGTGGGACTACGCAGAAGAATGAAGATGAAAACAGGTTTGTACATACCTGTAACTATTGTTCATTGAGTTCTTCAGTGCAGGCACACGTCCCTCCTGCTCTGCTGTGAACTCTCTGGCTAAGATCCAGTTGTAGGTTCTGGCGACTCAGCAGAACCAAGGGAAGAAGTCTCTCCTCCTGGGTAGTCATGTGCCCATTTAGGTGGGAAAATGGGCTTCTAAGTGACTTAGGAGAAGTGGCGTCAATTGGAGCTCTAAAGAAGTGAAAGAAACTTCTCCTGTCAGCAAGGCTGCGCATGCACAGTCCCAATGTGTACCTCCACAGAAGAATTCGGTGAGCAGCAGCAGCAGCAGTAGCAACAACAACAACAACAACAACTTTTGATTTATATACTGCCCTTCAGGACAATTTAATGCCCACTCAGAGTGGTTTACAAAGTATGTTATTATCAGGGCTTTTTTTCAGCAGGAACGCGGTGGAACGGATTTCCGGGACCTCTTGAAAATGGTCACATGGCTGGTGGCCCCGCCCCCTGATCTCCAGACAGAGGGGAGTTGAGATTGCCCTCCGTGCCACTCAGCGGCATGGAGGGCAATCTAAACTCCCCTCTGTCTGGAGATCAGGGGCGGGGCCACCAGCCATGTGACCATTTTCTCCGAGGGCAACCCACTGAGTTCCGCCACCTCTTTTCCCAGAAAAAAAGCCCTGGTTATTATTATCCCCACAACAAAACACCCTGTGAGGTGGGTGTAAACAATAGTTTCAGGTATGTACAACCCTGTTTTCTGTACTCCTGATAGGAAGAGCCTTGAGAGCGCCACTCAAGGAACTTCTGTTTACTTGAAGCAGAAGAGATACTGGCTCTTCTGCTTTTGGCAGGTCCTTTTGGAGACATGTAGCTCTGTTTGGAGCTGAAAGGCTAATGGCATGGGCTTGCTTTAATCAGTCACAAAATGATGGGGAAGTTCTGAGATGCTGGGGAGGGAAGGGCCTCAGAAGAATCATGCCCCATAGTACTTCTGGACAGCATCTCTCTCTCAAGCAAAAGAGATGGATCCAGGAACAACCCACCCATCTGAGATTGCTGTGGTATTGGGAGTGGGAATGAGTAAGAAGATATTAATATCTCTGTTATGAGGTGATATAAGAATTTCCTAAATAATGCTTTTTACAATGTTATAAACTATTTTGAAGTCTTGATGCTGGAAAATCATATATCAGAATCCACCTGACTGCAGGCATTCAGCAAAAGCTCTAAATCTGAGGCCTGGAGTCAGTAAAGTACTACATGTGGGCTAACCTCTGGATTCAAAAAATACTGTTGGTCAGAGGTAAGGCTAATCCAGGTTTATGTATAGTATCGATTATGGACAGAATTGCATTTCCCACAAAGATCAGGTTCTCACATGGTGCAGGGTGCTCTTGGATTCAATTTTTTTAACAGAAATGTCCATAATAACTGCTTTCCTTGGGTAAGACTCAATGGCTGATTCCACACATGTTGGATAATGCACTTCCAATCCTCTTAATAGATCATTTGGAACGGATTTTTTCATATGCGGAACAAAAAATCCACCTCAAACGATTGATAAAGTGCATTGAAAGTGCATTATCCAACATGTGCGGAATCAGCCAGTGTTGGGTTAGGGCTTTGAAGAATGTCTGGAAACTTCAGATAGCTCAGGATGTGACACTCAAGGTCTTAAAGGGAGTACACATTATGTGAGCTTCACTGGCTGCCATTTTGTTTCTCGACATAACCGAATGTGCTGACGTTGACCTTTTAAAGCCCCAAATGGCCTGGATATCTTAAGAACTGCTTCTGCCCAAATAAAACTTTCTGTAATATGAGACATTGATGCTCTGGATGAGACATGCCCACACTAGACAAGGTGAGATTGGTCGATGTATGGGACAAGGCTTTTTTGGCAATTGCACTCAGACTATAAAACGGATGGCCCCAAGACGCCAGCTTGGCCCCTCTGTCCTTACTGTTTGCTTTTTTGTGGAGACTTCTTTGTTTCAGAAGACATTTAGAGATGGGTAACTCTGACACAGCTTTAAATTTCCCTTTTAAGTTTATCTGCTGCTGTTTATCCATTGGCTTTCATTTATTGTAGTTTATATCACGTGACATGTTTGTAATTACTTTAGTGCTTTTTAAATGAGCCATCTCAGGTACTATATACAGTAGAAAAGGTGGATCTAGATAATAACAGGGCTGGCAATGAAGTTGTAGTCTTGCTGATGCTGTGCTATTTATGCCCTCTGCTGTCCCTCACAATACCTGTCCAACTGCATACAGAGTTCTGGAGATTGCAAAGCAGGGAAAGAGAAGGGCTTGGGCAACCAACTTCTCTTACCTATAAATTAGTGCAAGATTTTGGGGTGCATCTGCATTGTTAATATACTGGTTTCATTCCAGTTTAACTGTTGCATGGCTTTGTCAGTAGTGTAGCTGTGCCTTTTTTCTTGTGGTGGGGACACAAAAACTAGGATGACTAGCAGAAGCAGGTTGCATTTAGAGACTGATTCTGAAGTCTGAGTGACTGTGAAGCAAGGCCACCCTGACAACAAAGGTTATAGAACTAATCTCTGTCATCTCCTGTATGCTTAAAGAATGTGACAGTTCTATTGGCTGGAAGGTATTTGCTCTGATGGGAGGGACTGGTTGCTATGCTAAGAGTTCCCATCGGCAAAGCCAATCACGTTTTCTAATTTTCCCCTTAATATCAATAGCGTCGGTGCCGGGAACGTGTCTTCACACTTTGACACTGCTTGTATGTGGCTTTTGAAAAAATATTCAGGAACACATCAGCAGAAACTATTGAGTGGGGCTGGCGAAGTTGCCTGGCCAGTTATGTAAGAGATTGTTATGGATTTTTTTTTTTTTTGGCTGCAAATCTTCCAAGGTCTATTTTGAAAGCTTTCCATTCCATGTTGGGAAGCTTTATTCATGATTCAGTAAACAAAGCAACCCAAAATGTTTGCATGTTTGGGTTGTGGTTTGGCTTTTGAAACCCGTTAGAATCAGGTCAGCTGCGCTGAACAGAATTCAGCTTGTATTTAAAGAATTTGGTCCATGGCAAGGAATGTGAGGCCGACTTTGCATTAATTAATGCTGGAGAGAAAGCAAGGCTCTGGCAGCCTGCCCGTGGCTTATCTGTGATCCTTCTCTGTGAGTGGAATCTCTAGCAGTTTTGTGTCTGGCCTTCACCTAACAGATTGCAAATGCATTTAAATAAAATGTAAAATGCTTGCCCGAATTTTCATGGGCTTGGTTGATGTGCATCATAAGCCAGGCTCCTGATTGGAGGAGAATTTTTTGAAAGAGATGGGCAGTTGAAAAGGAAGTGGGTTTTTTTCAGACTCCTCATCTAAAAATACTTGCACAGAACCCCATTTATGGAGTTTTCTAATCTCTTCTGTTTTGTGAGTGCATCTTTACTCTGTTCCTTTTATGACAGATATTCTTAAAATATATGGAATCTACTGGGGAGTGAAAACACCTATGTAGCACAAACAGCTTTTTCTTCAACCAACCCAGATTTCAAATGCAGTTTTGAGTCTGGAATTGAGCTTCAAAAAACACAGGATATTTTTCAAATTCCCCCCTCCCATTCCAAGACAAGCATGGAGCACCTGCCTATCACTAGATGAAGATTTACCTCTTGTATTTCTCAACCATTGTTAAAAACAACAACTACTACAACCCAATTTTCTGTTGTCATTTCATCTAATACCAAATAGTACCTGGTAGAGGTCTATTGGGTGTGTGTTAGGGTTGCCAGGTCCCCTTACCATCCTGGGGACCTGGCAATTAACTTTCATCTTGCCTCGACATGCTTTGCATGTGCAGCCCATGTGATGACGACAGTTCCAGTGACATTGTGCGGGTGCAGGAGCACATGTGCACTTCTCAGCGGGCTGATTTGGGCCTCAAATGGGCCCATGGGTGGCACAGTGAAATCACTCCCAGAAGCGGTCATTGCACCACCCCTGGGAGTGAGCTCAAGAGGCCCGTTCCCATGCCCTTCTCCCTCAGCAGCAAGGTGAGTGGTGGCAGTGGGGTGGAGGGTGAAAGTGAGGAATCCTCTGCCCCCACCAGGGGAATGGGATCCCTAGTGTGTGTTCATTGTAGAATGAAAATCAGTTCCAAAGTTTTAACAGTACAAATGCTATAAAAATGTGTAATCTGGGGACAGCCGAGCATTTCTCTAACACTCAATGTTTTGGCAGCTTTAATGGGGAAGGCTCAGAGAGAAGGGCCCAAACAATGGCAGCTTTTTTTTTTTTAAATTTTTTTATTTTTCATAACTACAAAACACTACACCAGACTATCACAAGGAAAGGGAAGAGGGAAGGGACAAAGGGGAGTGGAAAAAGAAAAAGGGGGGGGAATGAACTACAAACACTAAACACTACACTTCAATGTTTCCCTTCATACTGTCATAATACAAAAATAGCTCCATAGAATAATGATGGAGTGGTTAATCATACAGAGAATAAACATTTCAAATTCTGATTAAACTTTCCTCCCCCTTCTGGGTCCCGGACGCAATTCTCTCTGTGCAACTGCTGTTGCAATGCTCTCCTCTTCCCCCCCCCCCTCCGGCTCCTCCTTTTCTTCGTTCTTGGTGCAGCAGAATTCTGGGTTTTTATTCTCAAAATCCTTTAGTTGATCTTCTGATAATATCTTATAGGCCTGATCTTTATATCTGAACCATATTCCTTCCGGGAATAACCATTTGTACTTTATTCCATGGTCCCTCAGAAGAGCTGCAAACTTTTTATATTTAAAACGCCGTTTCCGGACTAGAAATGGAACGTCCTTCAAAATCTTGACTTTCAAACCCATAAAGTCCAAATCCGCATTGTATGAGTTATATAGGATGGTGTCCCGAATCTTTTTAGTTGAAAAGTCAATAATGATCTCACGAGGCAACTGTCGCTTTGTTGCATATTTTGAAGAAGCCCGACGGACCTCCAAAATGGCGCTTTTAACCTCTTCTTTAGTCATCCTCGCGGGTGTCGCCAGTAGTTCCGAGACCAAATCCCACAGATCCTCATTTTCCTCCTCTTTCACGTTTTGGAGACGCAAAATTGTCTGCGTTCGTTCCACTTGTAGCCCGATCAGTTGGTTCTCCACCAACTTCAACTCCTTTTTTGTAGCCTTCACAAGTGACGCACTTTCCAGAGCAGACTTTTCTGCCCCCCCCCCCGCTGCTGCCTTAATGGTTTTCACCTCGCTTTCAATTAAGCCCACCCTTTGATCAGTTTCGTTCAGCTTGTCAACAAAGGGTTTTATAGCTTCCACCACCGCCCTGCGCACCAATTCTTCGAGCGACTCCCCTTTCTGCAAGGTGGCCGAGATTGACTTACCGAGAGCGGGACTTTGCTTCTTTGCTGCCATTTTGGGGGGGGGGGCAACAAAATTCTGGAACTCCACGAAGGGGAAGAGCGAGTCTTCTTCAGATCAACCTCTCCTTCACAAACGCTTGTAGAACAGAAGGGATTCGCTTGTTTACAGGCTTCCGCCTGTTTCTTTTACTTGCCGTTTCTCGTTGCCCGGCGGCACTCGAGGCGCCGCGCACATCTGCCGGCCTCCATAGGGACAAACGGGCAATTCCCTCCCCGCATTGATTTCGGGGAGTTCTTCCCGCCGCGTCCCGGACCCTGGCTCCCTCCCTGGGAGTCCTGGGGGCTAATCCTTGCAGATCAGCCGCCCGGTCAGGGTGCCCGGTCGTTTCCTCCCGGACCAGCCGAGAGGAGCGTCCGGCATGGCTGAGAAAACGAAACCGACCAATGGCAGCTTTAATAGGGAAGGACTCAAACTATGGATCGAATTGTAGATTTTGTGCTAAATTCAACAGCTCACAGAGCAGAAAGAGGTTTTTTTTTTTTAATTATTCCAGTGTGGCAAACTGGTTTTCTGCTAGTGAGTAGTTAAGAAGAGCTCTGAACATACATTGATCTCATTAGGAAGTGTTGTTTAGAAATATGAAGGAGGCATGCCTGGTAGTTGCTGGGTTTTCATTTCCTTCTAAAATGGGATGAGAAAGCCAACATTTCCCAAAACTACCAACTGTTACCTGTGCCTGCTAGTTACACACCAGAATGGCCATCAGTCACAGAGCATCCTAGGTAACTTCTAGTTTTTCAGTAGAATGTTCTCATCAAACACTCAGTTACCTCAGTGGGTGTAAGAAAGTATCACATTTCAGATTATAGATCTTTGATTTAAGGTGAAGAGAGAGAGAGACAAAAGAATGTATCTTTTTTGGAGCTATTTTCATGCATGATTGGGGGACTCCACCCAGTGATGCATACCAGTCAAAATTCCCAGACACATCCATCACCATTGTCCTGTAGATATTTAACTGATTCCTTTCTCTAGTTCTTGCTCTCCAAATATCTCTGTCTGATTTTAGAGAGCACTACATTTGTTCTTGTTGGCACCCAATGACATTCGCCCAAGTTCTACCAACTTTTCAAGCTGTCATTTATTCTTGTCCTTTCCTTCCTCTAGGGACACTGCTGCACTGCATTCAACACAGACTGTGAGATGCTCTTAACAACAGCAAAAATCACTGGTTCAAAACACTGATTATTTTAAAACTTCAGGTCTCATTTTTTGGCAATCCATCACCTGTTTCCGTGGAAACCAGAACAAGAGTGAGGATCCAAATGCAGAGTTTATTGGGACACTTGTAAATTTTAGTCCTGGCAAACAGCCAGTTGCAAATGCTTTTTATAGTGTCTTCGGCATTTGGAATAATCCCGGTTCTGAATTCCAGAGAGGTTTAATTGTGGAAATATATTAATTAAAAATAGTATTCTGTCTGTCTATTTCTCCCTGGACAAGCAAACATGCAGCATCAGTGCCCTGCTGAAGAGCAGGGAGGTGGGACAGGAGGAGGGATTTACTCACACAGCTTTAGAATGAGAACCCTTTGCCAGATTACTGTCGCCACTTTATCAAGATGGCATAATCAATTATTTTGATGTGCATTCCCCATGTAACAATATGGCTTTCCTCTGGGAAAAAATAAAGTAAATGTAATGCCTGTATTTATGGTTGCACCTGTTTCCTATTTTGTCGTCTTTGGAGAACACAGTAAGGCCTCCTTAGGCTGGAAGAAGATTTCAAACTTTGCTGTGCTGCGTGGTAGGATACAGGCCATTGTCCTGAGTGCCTTTTTTGTACTTTGTTAATATAGACAAGGCTGCTGGGAATTTTACATTACCCTTGATATGAAGGCTTAGGCATTGGGTAAGGGTGATGCTATACAATTCAGAACAATTGTATAGTATTTCAGATGTCAGATCCAGACAGAAAGTACTTTGAATGTATGTCCAAAAGAATCTTGTGGTTAGTATGCATCACTTTATGGGCGTTTATCATGATATCTATTGCAGAAACTCTCACTGCTCCAAGGTCCTGTAGTGTTGTTCTCCCTATCGTGCTTATTATTTTCCTCAGCACTTTTTAGGAGCTTGCTGTCATCAAGAGGGGTGTGTGTGGAATGCCAATAGAATAGGTTTATGTACTGGAGGATGGAATTAGTAACATTGCAGAGGGGGATCAGTTGCTAGATGAGCCGAAGGAAGGAAGAATGATGTGTCAACAGCTAGCACAATTGTGCCAGGGAAGGCACCCTGACTTCCCAAAAGCCTCTAGTGGCAGCTAATCAGCTAACACCAAAAGTATTCCTTCTGATCTGTCAGTTGCCTGGATCCCAGGCCCTTCTTTATCAGATTCCAGGCCAGCTTCTGTGCCGAAGTTGGTACTTGTTACTTTAATCATTGGCCATGAGACAGTAGAAGCATGTTCTTACTTCTTGAGCTGAATTCTTGGATTCTGTACCATATGCTTTCCCTTGTCTATATGCCTGTTTTTGTATCCCAAGATCCACAAGGCTATAACACCAATCTGGAAAAGAAATTATTATGAATTCAGTTTTTAGCTGGCCTGCAATCCTGCATATGATTAACATGTACCAGTCCTGTTGATGTCAGGTACATAGAGATGGAACATAGGATGAAGGGGGAAATCAAATGCAGTCCCATCTGTGGACTGATTGAATATGCTAACAGCTCCTGTACAAGTACTTGAGGAGCACATATGGGGCTGCCAAGGGATTCATGGCCAGGCTGTGGGTTTGATCCTCCATATTGGATGTGCACTAATGTCTCCTGAGATTTGATGATACTCTGAACTCAAAAGAGTACTATTGTGATTGTAAAAAATTCAGTGGTGAAGTGTTTCTGTAAGAAAAGGCTAAAGTGTTTGGGACTTCATAGTTGACAAAAATGTAATAGAAGCGTTTAAAAGTTACACTGTGCCATCAAAAAAGGGATGGATGAGTAGAAGGAACTCTTTCTCCATCTCCTATAACACCAAATTTTGGCACTATCCACTGAAAAAGGTTCTCAGTAGATCCCTAAGAGACCAGATGGAAGCACCTTTTGTGTTTCTGTTTGTGGTCTGGAAGATACCTGTGCCTTCCCATGTAATTCCCATGAGCCTTCCCATGGGAATTCCCATGAGCCTACTTTGCAATCTGAACCAAGTTCACTCGGGGTGGGGGGATCTGAACGTAAGGAAGAAAACCCTTCCTTCTTCTGTCCCTTACTCCTATGCTAACAGAAGCTGCTGGCTAAGGTCTTTTGCTCAGCTGTGTTATCCAAATAGGCGGTCTTCTAATTAGTTGGGGGAATTAGCTTAAATGAGACAAGCTAGAGGGAGTAATTGGGATTCTCCACCTATGTTTATGAGGATTATTCCCTTAAGAGAACTCTCAAAGTAAACCAGCCAGATGTTCAAACAGACAGTTATTTTTTATTAAAAGAGAAATAAAAGGGGAAACATAAAGCTTACACACAGCACACATATGGGGCTAACTAAGAGAAAATAGAGAGGAGAGGGAAGAAAGCAGTTTCGGGGAAGATCATAGTTACCAGTCTCAAGCATAGAGGTCCATGGAAGCAGTAGCAAAATGACCAGCATTTCCTGGAGAAGGAGAGAAGGCCCAAATGGATCTGGGGGCATGTGTACGGATCCAAGAACACACATACAAGGACTGGTACCTAGGGATTTCAGATATAGGGGAAAATGCTCCCTGGGTTAAGCTGACATCTTTGCCTCTCAAAAATAACTTGATGGGCTTTCTGGAAGATGATAATGAGTTGAGAGAGGCTTAATGGGCCTTCCTGAGGTGGACTTAGGGTTGCCAGCCTCCAGGTGGTGGCTGGAGATCTCTTGGAATTACAACTGATCTCCAGATGACAGAGATCAGTTCCCCAGGAGAAAATGGCTGATTTGGAGGATGGACTCTATGGCATTATATTATTCTGAGGCCCCTCCCCTCCCCAAACCCCTCCCTCTCCAGGGTCTACCCTTCAAATCTTCAGGAATTTCCCAACCTGGACCTGGCAACCCTAGGTGGACTATAGGTATAAATGGTGCTTGAAGACTCTGTGAGTACTGGATGGGAAAAGCTACCAGGTTTGCTGAATAGGTGGTGCTTGATTAGGGTAAATGGGTGAGGGGAAGTGAGGCTAGATGTGGATGGGATTAGTCAGGAGCTTCCTGGAGCCTCATAGTCCTAAATTATGTGTCTCTCTGGGGTGTCCATTAGTCAGCCAGGCATTCTGACCCCTCTTCTAAAATATTTTTCCAGGCTCTTGCCTTACTGACATCCATTTTGTTTTATTTCAGGCTTGGCAGTGCCTTGGCAGACCTTTCCTTCCTATATGAGGAAGGGACTGTCCCTCAGCGGGAGGAGGGGTCTGACTGCTAACAGCTGGAGGGAATAACATACATAAGCAGTGACAAAAGGTGTCATGCTCAAGGCTAGGGTGCCCTGTTGGTCTGGTAGTCCCCCAGGAAATAGTAAGGCGAGAATCCAAAATACAAGTCCAGGTCAGACACAAAGGGTTCAATCCAAAAGGGAAAGGCCAGTAAGTAAGAGTCCAGAAGCCAAGCTGGAGCCGAGAAATCAGTCCACTATATGAGCAGGCAAGCGAGAGTCCGAAGGCTAAGCCAAAGTCAGAGTCTGGGAGATCAATCCAAGGAAGGCAAAATACAAGGCAGAGGCACGAGCTTCCAGGCACAGAGCTGCTGGTCGCAGGGAGTGGCGAATGAAGTTGCTTCCATACTGAGCCTTGCTCAGTGTCTCCCTTTTATGGTCAGTCCTGGTTAAGAGACCGAGGGTCAGGTGTTTCCTCTCCTTCTGATTGCTGTGCCTTGCTCTTGGAGGGCAGCCCTGTTCAGTTCTGTGCTTGGAGGTGAGCACTCTTGTGTTTTTCCCAAATAACGGCCCTTGCTCGATTCCTCCTCTTTGAGGTTGGTCTATCAGCCGCTGCCTTCTTGGATTATCGCTTTCTCCCCTGTTCTGCTAGAGTCCTCACCCCCGACGACTTCCCCAGATGTTCCTGGCTGCATTCTGAGTTATTCCGCTGGGAGCTTGTTGGGTACCATGGTTGGCTCTGGTGCAGCTTCCTTTGGTGTAGGGACCAGCTCTGCCAGCCCCTCTAGCTCTTCATCCTCGGATGAGGACTTGTCACCAGGAGGTAAGGCGGTGGTTCGAGGCTGACTCATGACAAAAGGGTTGTTTGACAGAGTTGTGAGTTCCTAGGTAATTTTGGAAGAAGCATTGAAATCAGAGTGCTTTACTGCTAGTGTACTTAAACAGTCACTATAGTACCAAACACACAACAACCATCCAAAATACTAGAAAGCTCATGTTAAGATGCCAGTACTCCCACATACTCTGTGGAGCATGTATCTCTCAATAGATTAAAGAGGGAAAAAACCTAAGAATTTATAGCTAGCTATCAGATCAAATTCCAAGTAGAGATACGGTTCTTCAGGAAGGATTTCCAAGATCTGGGAAGCCAGTAATGGAACCGAGAACCTATACAGCTACACAAAGGGGTAAGCCACTCAAATGTGCGCTAGCCTGTTCGATGGTTTTATCAGACTCTGCCCCAGTGGGGGCCGAGTCTGGGCCTGCATGACCCTCCAGCATCCCTTTTTCCAAGCTCCAGAACCACAGACATCTTGGAAGCAGTCTGGTCCTTCCCTTCTGCTTCTCCCCGGGCCAGCCCAATAAAGAATTGTCTGGAAGTGGGCTGACCATGAACTAGGGTTGCCAGGTCCCCCGGGGCTCAAAGTGAAGGACAGTGTGTGTGGCGGGGAGGGGGGCATGATGGGAGCACCTACCTTGCATGTTCACAGTGCATTCACACTCTGGGTACGATGTCATTCCCTGGCACGACATGGCACAATGCAGCACGATGCAGAAGCAACAGGTCATGCCAGGGCTGATTTGGTAAATCAGCCTAGTGTTTGGGGCTGATTTTTATTAAATCAGCACCTGGCATAACCCTGCACTTCTGCATCATGTCATTCCTGGCATGATATGGAAGTGTTCCAGAACGTGCAACCATGCACTCTAGGGCTTTCTTGGCCTGTTCCCACTCCTTTCTCCTCTGCCAGCCAGGTGAGAGGTGAGGGGGCAGAGGCTGGGATTGGGGTATCCCCTGCCCCCACCAGGGAGCTATTACCTTACCCTGGATTCACCCAATACCCTCTCTTCAGAGGTGGATCCAAGTTGAGTGAAGGCCATCTGGGCCAACAGCCTCTCTGGCTGGGCTTTCCTTTTTCCCCAGAAGTTTTAAGAGGATGCTGTGTCTGGCTGCTCAGTCCTCATTGAGCCTCAGGTGCTGCCAGCCTCCTCCTCCACTCTGTTCCCAGCTGCAGCCTGTTGCCTGAGCCCTGCCCCTCTCCTGAGTCATGGACAGGGACTGCAAGACTCTGGAACTGCTGCTGGGGGAACCTCTGGGTGTTGCATTACCCTTCCTTCCCCACAGTCCCTGATTTAGTCACCTGTCTTTGCAGTGCCTGGATGAGGCTTCCCCATGCAGGAGATTTTTCTGGTGTAGGTAAATGGGGGTGGGGCGGGGCTACCATCTCCAGACATGTGTGTGTATGTATGATTGTATTTATGTATTTTACTTAATTTCTATGCTGCCTTTCTCCCCAGTGAAAACCCAAAGCATCTTACATTGTTCTCCTTCCTTTTTTATCCTTATTAAGTTGGGCTGAGAGTGTGTGACTGGCCCAAGGTCATCCAGCAAGTTTCCATGACAGAGAGGGATTTGAACCTGTTTAACCACTGCATCACAATGGTAAAGGCCCAAGTATCTCTCAACTCACTGCTGTTGGGCCATGTCAGGGAAAAACGTTTCGGTCAAAGATAGTAAAGAATCCAGATAGTAAAGAATCCGGCCGTGAAAGCCTTCGACAATAAATCCAGTAGTACCTTTAAGACTAACCAACGATGCATTTGACAAAGAAAGCTGCGGTTCTCAAAAGCTTATGCTACAATTATTTGTGCTAAACCTACTCTTATCACTTCCTAAGAAGTCTTTGTTAACCATCTGGGCTAGTCATGAGGGAAAGACTATTATTCTTTGTGAGACAGCTTTTGTTTTCTACTCAGCACAATGGAATCAGGGTGTGCTGGGTCTGATCTTGCTCCTTTTAGCTCAACTTTTGTTGTTGAGATGACCTCACGCTACATTTTCTGGGGTTTGTGTAACTGGCAGAGAAGGGCTGGTTTCAACAACAAGGTGGAAGGGAGAAAACAGAGCAGCAAACATGGAGGTTACTCAACACACCATTTGCTAACTTGTGGCATTCATTGCTGTAAGATGCACTAGCTTAAATGGCTCTAAAAGGGGATTCAGCAAATTCAAGAGGGATAGGTCTAGGAAGGCTAAATAAAGCCTCCATATTTAGAGCCAGAGCACCTCTAAATATCTGTTGTTACGTGTCCTGCTGATGGGCTTCGATGAGACATCTGGTTGACAAATGTAGGAAACAGGTTGCTAGATGAGATGGATTCTTGGTCTTATCATTTTCATTATATAAACCATGCATGGCCTGTAGAAATAGTAATGTCCTATGACAGCTTCTAAGGCACTCCTGTGGAGGCCACTGGCCAGTGGATAGTGAACTTAAGAAACTGGTATCACACACTAATTGGATTAAAAGAGGGACAATTCTGGATAAATCTATAGTGGAAGAAAGATTTGGAATTAGGATATCTTGGTTTAGATATTTACAGCTGAAACATCTCTTCGCCAAGCTGATCAGGTCCAAGGATTTGCTTCAGCCCCTCTTTTGAGGAAATGATCTGGAGAGGGAATGATGGGAAACAGGGTATGATTTCAACCCTCTACAAATTATTATTAAGGGTGACACATAAAGACCCTCTACCATACCAAAAAAAAAATGATCTGATTCTTTAAAACAGGTTTTCTCAGAATCTGATTGGAAACAGATATGGAACTCCCCTTCTAATAAATCTAGTTGTTGGAATATTAAACTCAAATTTTACAAGCTGCTGTCCAATTGGCATTTAATGCCACATAAATTGAATCGGATGGATAGGTCATTGAGCCCTCTATGCTGGAGATATTGTAAGCTGGAAGGCACGACCCTACATATGTGGTGGGAATGCCATCTCATTCAGGAATTTTGGAGAGTGGTTCACAAAGAGATATCCAACATGGTGGGTCTTTCGTTGCCACACTCTCCAGAATTTCTCCTATTGGATTTTTGGCTCAACTCTTTGCTAGATAGGAATACTAGATCTCTTGTTTCAACGTTGGTTGCCTCTGCTCATTTGGTTATCACTACGAATTGGAAATCCCTTGTAGGCTCATTGCTACAAAATGGTATCAGAAAATCTGGGAGCAATATTTGATGGGTAGGATTATGCATAGTCCATTTTTTGGGAACTTGCATATGGTAGTCCCTTTATTCAAGTATGATAAAATATGGAAACCAGTTTTAGATGATTTAAATGCCAAATATGTAATCCCCTCAATGCAACAAAGTTTAAATGCTTGTTTATTGTAATTTTTGGGTTTTTAACAATTTGCCAAGGGCTGTTTTGATTATTTCTTTTATGGTTTAATTTTAATTCTTTTCTTGTTTGTATTTTGTGGTTTTATCGTTTCTTGTATTAAATCTTTAAAAAAAAATTGGTATCACACACAGTGTTGAAGAATGAATACGTGTCACCATCCTACAGTTCTGAGTGTGCAGCTGGGCATGTTCATAACCTGGGCATGTTCTACTGCTGCAAATTAAGAAGCATTTTCAGTATTGTCCCTGAGCAAGATATGTTCCACTCATTGCTGAAGCTCCTGTTTTGATCAGTGGGTGGATACATATGACCTTGTAAATAGCATATTCTTCACATAGGGGTGATTTAGGTTTCCATTAGCATAGCTAAACTGATACATCATTGATAATGTAATGGGATGGTAGTTTGCAAAAAAAAAATCTCTTTACGGAAGTAAAAAAGAAATGAAGGCTTAATAGTTTAATGCCTGATAGCTTTTAATCTATAGCTGTCAGTGTTAATTCCATTGGAATTTTTTTTCTTTGAGAAAGGCTCATTGCTCTGAGGTTTTGCTAATCAAGATTCATAAAGGTAAAATATCACTTGTCACCTCCTCGCAGTAAATGATAAACCAATTTAATTCAGAAGAAATTCCATGAGGATTCCATGAGAAGGAAGGAGGAAAAACCAATATATACAATTAAAGAGCTGCAGTTTTAGTTTTTTAAAGGAATATATGGATTTCTCTCATGCAAAGTATCATATCATTTTTGATCATTTGTATAATAGAACAGAAAAAAACGGGTGGCTAATGGATAGCTGTAGTTATTGATTACAGCACACTTTGGGATTCTGCTTGCTATCCACTGAAAGATAATGAATTGCTGGTCTTTAGGAGTTATAAGTTATAACCCTTGTAACTCTGACTTCCCAATAGGCTATTTCCTTAATCTTTTCAAATGAATTGCACTACTTAAGTAGAAGGTGTTAGATTTTAATAATCATCAGAACTAAATATATATGTTCAGTTGGTATTCAAAAATATATTCCCTTCCTGCCATCCCTTTTTCTTTGGGTACATTTTGCCAGATAATGAAAGGCAGGTTTTACGCTACAGAACATTGTGTGAACATGAAGCATCTTATGTTTTATAGATGACTTCTTTAATTTTGAGATTCCCTTGGGTTGTGCCCAATATATATGTATTATGTTAGAACACAGAAGCAAGGCAACTGTTGGAGTAAATTGTCCAAATAGTGAGTGAGTCATCTCTGCTAATATTTTAAAAATCCATCACCCCTAAAGTTTCATTGATTGATGTGAAATGGTGTAATGCCGCGAATAATGCAAGAGATGATAAAAGTAGATGGAGATTTGCTCCAGACTTCTGCTATATGAAAATGAGTTTCCAGTCTTCTGAAATTGTTGAATTCCCCTCTTTTATCCTTTTTGTAAAGGAATTTTGTAGTGCCATGGAACAGAGCCTGAATGAGTAATTTATAAAACCTTGAATACATCATTTAATATTTCATAAATGTTGGCACTTAAACGTATTTAAAAGTGATATAACAGGTATAGCTCTTGACCTCAGTTAATGATTTCAAAAGTGTATCTCCAACACCCTACCCAAAAGAGAGCTTCATATTCAAAACCCGTCCCTTTCTGCAAAGGAAAAGGAAGCTGAATTAACACTCTACCTACTGTAGCAATAGCTTTTAGGCTGTACTTTAAAAAAAGAAACCTAGGATCATTTTAAATAATGGAAGAATATTTCTGGAGTAGGGTGAAGATTTGGGAGCTCTGAGTAATGTTAGGGTAAACAAAGACCAGTTGAAACATAAAAATTGCGAACAGAATGAGTGCTGGTACAAACTGGGCTGACTCTCTCTTTTGTATCTTCTAATGAGAGGGGGGTTTGCTATCACTTAGTTCTTGATTATTAGGTTCCCCGCTCAATCACATTTAGGGTTGCCAGATCCTCTTACCCTCCCAGCAGGAGGGGGAACTGGCACTAGTTTTCACTCCTTGTGCATGCGGTTTGCATGTGCGTGCTCCTGTGCCTGTACAATGACATCACTTCCGGGAAATGACATTGTTGTGCTGCCCTGGGAATGTGGCCAGGAGGCGTGTTCCCTCCAGCCTATAGTAGCATGGAAATTATAATTTATATGAAAATGAGGAGGGTGGAATTGGAAGGCATTACAATAGCATTAGGAAAATCAAGACTGGGGACGCTGGCATAAAACTGCTGAAATTAGAGCTTGAACAATATATTTATAGAGTTGGAGTCTGTCTTTACTGAGAAGCATTGAGTCTTTTCTCCACCATGCTCTTAAACAAGTCCTGTTTAAATGAAAATTAAGTCATTTGAGGAAAAATGTGGAAGCCATTTGCAATAAACACACACAATACTGGCCAGGATCAGAGACCAAAGAGCTACTCTGAACATATGTTAGGTGACAATTTTCTTGGAGGGGCAGCCTTATTACAAGTAACTTTTGAAACAGTACTTTGAATTTCTAAAGTGTCTAACTTGTGTGGCATGGGTTGCTGTTCAAAAAACATGGATCACATACGCATGAAACTGCCTTGTACAAAGTCAGTTCCTTGGTCTATCAGAGTGAGTATTGTTCCCACTGACTGACAGCAGCTTTCCAGAGTCCCAGGTCAAGTTCCCACTACTTACTACATTAAGCTTTTAACTAGAGATGCCAGGGACTGAACCAGGAATCTTCTTCATGCAAATGCTCTACCATTGAGCCATGGTTCCTCCTAGGATTGCCAGGTCCAGGTTGGGAAATTCCTGGAGATTTGGGGGGATGGAGCCTGGAGAGGCTGGGCTTTGGGAAGGGAGGAGCCTCCGTGAGGTATAAGGCCATAGAGTTCACTCTTCAGAGCAACTGTTTTCTCCAGGGGAACTGGTCTGTGTTGCCTGGAGATCAGTTGCAATTCCGGAAGATCTCCAGCTACCACCTGGAGGCTGGCAACCCTGTTTCCTCCCCACATGAAGCTGCCATACTGAGTCAGAACGCTGGAGTGTCAAAGCCTACTCTGATGGTTTTCCAGGATCTCTGATTAAGGTGGAAGTTAGGGACAGATGGACCCTTAAAACCATCACCCTGGTGGATCTGATGGCCCGGGGACTACTCCCTGGATCCAGGGCCAATCCAGCTCCAAGTGAAGGGTGGTCCTCATCCTGTGTGGGGCAGAGGCTGACCACTGACGCTACAAGCTAGCAGGCCTTACCCTGTAAGACACAATGATGGATATGCCAGGCCCAATGGGTGGGCTAGCTGGCTGGGCAGGCACTTTCTTCCCCTTTCGGGGGGGGCAGACAGGGGCAGTGGGCTTTTGGGGGGCTGTTTTTTTCCCTCCCAATCCATCCCTGGTGAAAGTCATGCAGTTCTTTTCATCCTAACCAATGTTAATTTTATAAGAAGCAGACCTGTGAAGGGGCTCTTTCACAGCTTAAATTGTAAAGACTAGAATGTTAAATCAGCTGCATTAGTCTAGTAGGATTAAAAAAGCCATTTCTGAATGTATTTGGTTGACATTAGCAGTGTATGCAGTACCTTAAGGGTAATACAAGAAGGTATTCACTTGGCAGCTGCCCAACAAGGTTCTGAGAAAAATTGCAGAGAACTGTACTCAGCTTTCATTTAGCCAACATTAATAGTTGCAATCAAATGCTTACTTCCCTTCCTCCCTTTGTCCAGTTAAGTCTTGGCTCTTAAAAATTGATGATGCTGGAGTGAGAAGCCTGGACCATCAATTTACCCTGTTTGCGGCCTGTGAGTTGGAGGGGTGTGGCACATGGCAGCCACCTTTAATCCTGGAGCCCAGCAGCTCCCAGTTGCTTCTTTGGGGCTGTGCAAGCAGCCCATGTTTCAGAAGACACAGCCAGCCAATCAGCAGTAGAGATGGGCACGAACTGGGAAAAAGCCGAACTATGTGGTTTGTGGTTCGTCACATTTCACGAATCACAAACTTGCCCAGGTTGCGAACTGGTTTGTTTGGTTTGTGAAAACATCACTTTCAGGGCAGCAGAAGGTCTGCAGAATAGGGGGTTGTGCTTTCAGTTACCCCCTTTTAAATGCCTGCTGCTTTTCAGCTGATGGGAGGGGCATCCTCCTATCAACTAAGGTCCTTTTCACACTGAGACTTTAAAACGTTTCAATATCAGTTCTGCTTCCCATGTTTGCAGGAGTTTGCTCATTCCCTGCTGGCTTTAAAAGCCAGGAAAGGGTTAAATGGCTGGTTTTTCCCTTCCTCCTATGGGGTATGCGTACTGTCTTTTTTTTTTTAAAGCAAGAAAGGGTTGTAACGTTGTAACATGGTAACATTGCAACATTGTAATGTTACTGCACATTCCTCCTGGCTTTAAAAGCCAGGAAAGGATTAAGTTGTTCCTTTTCCCTCTCTCCCAGGCATGTTTCAGGCTTTGAAAAAAAGAGAAAAAAAGGTTTTGCACAGCCCTTTGGAAACAAAATAGCTGAGAAGCTTGGAGGGGATGAAGCAACAGCTTCCCTGCCACTTTGTTTCCAAAGGACTGTGCAAAACACTTCGTTTTTTTCTCGTTTTCAAAGCCCGAAACATGCCTGGGAGGGGGTGAAAAGGAGCCATTTAATCCTTTCTTGGCTTTTAAAGCCAGCAGGGAATAAGCAAACTCCTGCAAACATAAGAAGCAGAACAAATAAGTTCTAAAGCGAAAAGGACCTCAGGTTATGTGAGGGGGATGCCCCTCCTCAGCAGAAAATAGTGGCAGGCCCTTTGAAAGCAGCAACACTTTTCTTGCAGGCAAGAAAATTGTTGCTGCTTTCAAGCACCTCCTATCATCTGAAAAGCAGCTAGGTGAACACCTCTACTGCAGAAAGCCCATCTCTGGTTGCCTAGGAAATTGATTGATGGTACCAGGCAGTCTGCAGTGATTAAACAAAAACCAAACCAGCCTAAAGTTCATTGTGGTTCTTCAGAAATGGGCTCTGATGAACCACCAGTTCACAAACCACGAACCGGCCTGGTTCATGACAAACTTTGGTTCGTATTTCAGTTTGTGCCCATCTCTAAGCAGCGAGCTGGCTGGGTTTGCACAGGAAAGCGTTTTTGCAGTTGGTGGACCTGAGGGATGTAGTCTTCTCTCAGGTCCACCATCAGGGTCTACATTTGGGAGCCATCCAGGCCCCCTCAGCACTCAGTTCTTAGCCAGCAATGAGGAGGAAGCTGATGGAGAAGTGGAGGAAGAGGGGATAAGGGAGCAGTTGGCATTGGGCACAGATCCTTTTTGGGAGAAACATGGCCTGCAAACCCAGTTTCCACATTATTGGGGATCTTGTGGGTAAACCATTGCAGGGACATGTCCAGCTTGGGTGCTGTTGGGGCATGTTCACTCCCAACTGGCAGGAGATCCACACAGAGATATGCGCCTATGTGGAGTCCTGCTTATTGTCATCCCACAGTGCCCTCCCTCAGCAAACAGGCTGGGAGGGCGAGGGGGGTCATCAGCTGACAGGCTGGTCAGCTAAAGCTTGGATCCCTGCTGTGTATGGCACCAAGGCTCCATAAGATGTAAACTAATAAAGTTGTGTCCTTCTTAATTCCAACAAATTATCTTGTGTTTTCCATTGCCTTGCCCTAAACCCTTGCCCCTTGTTGCTGGGCCCACAAGGTTTTGCCTTGTTAACTAATATGAATAAAATTAGATAGAACACGTGAGTAGTTATAATGGGGACAAGAAGTATCATCTGGATCCCATGACCTTTTCTCAAGCCTAGGAAAAAGAAATCATTGGCTCTTTCATTCATACTCCTAGCCCTGTCTTGTGAGTAGGAAGGTCTACTTTCTCGTGCACCATAGCCTCTTGCTGCTCATTCTCTTAGATTTATTTTGTGGGATAATTGACTGTACAAGCATTTGAAACCCCTTCCTAAGGATCTGGATCTCTTCCTGGAACCTGCTCAGATGGATAGCTGCAAACCCCCCACTTCACCCATTTATTTATTATTTTTTGGCTTCTTGCCTTCTTTTTGAGTGATGCACATTGTTCTGTATGTACACAATATTTGCTTTGTAATTTGGTCCTTCTTGATTATTTGATACTGTTTATTCCTCTTAGTGAAACTGTCTCTTATTTCATCATACTGAAGGTCCCAGTACTTTCCCCTAAGTTACATGAAGTGTCTTGTCCTATTGTCAAAGGTTCCTTGTTTGCTGTCTGTCTTTGCCCAGGTTGGGCTCATTCTTTTAAGCCAGTTGGGCTAAGCCACGCAAAAAAAGGTCACTCCTCTTCAAAGTCTATATGAACACACGAGGGAAAAAAACAACCAGGAGGAAAAACAAGATATATAAACAATGTATATTCTAGTGACAAAGTATTAAAGTTACAAAATCTTAAAGTGCTAACTGTAACTCGCTTAATGTGCAAATTCCACCAATGTACAATATTGTGAACAATAACAATTCATACAACAACTCATATACAGCACTATACCCCTAAAGCATATCAAGGTATCATAACAATAAATCCAGGAAGGAGTAATCCAACAGGTAAGTCCTAATTCATAACGTTATTCCAAAAAGTCTTATATGTATCATTACTTTTCCCTCATGAGCTCATATAGACTTTGACCAGGAGTGCCTTTGTTTTGCATAGCTTCTTACCATCATGGCATCGTATCAGGATATTTTTGCATTTTCTGCAGAGGAACAGGATAAAATATTATTTGGGTTGACATCTGTTATGAACGATACTAGTACTCCCTATAAAGATTGGGACTCGTTATCGTTTCTAAAGTCTAAACACGTTAAATTAGATTTGCACGCAGCCACCCTGTTTGATTATCACACGGCACAATGCATACCGAGGGGCTTGCGTATCCAGAGGGCACTGGGTATGTTTGCCGATAATGATGAATTTAAGAGCAAGTGGACGGCTATTTTGAATAAATGCAGCTTTGACCTGATGCTGCTCCTCATAGGTAAATATAGGAAGGAGAGCGAGACTCTGACTGAGGAAATTGTATCCTCTGACTGAGGATACATTGTTTATGTATCTTGTTTTCCCTCATGTGCTCATATAGTTGAGCTAAGATAGCAACTTCTCCTTGGAGTGAGAAGTGATGGAAAGGTTTTTCTTCCTTATGCTTTAGTTTCCTTAGTGTGAAGTTGGAACCATTTGGAATATGAACCCACTCACACAAACATGTATGTAGGACCACACATAGTAGCACAGAACAAGAGTCCAGTAGCACCTATAAGACTAACAAAATTTGTGGTAGGTTATGAGCTTTCATGAGTCACAACTCACTGAAGAACTATGAAGTCATCAGTACAGATGGGTTAGAAGGTTTTGGATTAGTAACATAGTCGGTTCATAAAGGTAAAGGTAGTCCCCTGTGCAAGCACCAAGTCATTACTGGCCCATGGGGGGGTGTCACATCACGACGTTTTCTTGGCAGACATTTTACGGGGTGGTTTGCCATTGCCTTCCCCAGTCATCTACACTTTACCCCCAGGAAACTGGGTACTCATTTTACCAACCTCGGAAGGATGGAAGGCTGAGTCAATCTTGAGCCGGCTACCCGAACCCGGCTTCTGCCAGGATCGAACTCAGGTCGTGAGCAGAGCTTGGGCTGCAGTACTGCAGCTTACCACTCTGTGCCACAGGGCTCTTTTATCTGCATGTATGTTTTCTCTTTTGTATTTGTTATAGACTGTTAATAAATTAAAATCTATTAAAAAAAAAAGAACTGTGAGCTCACAAACAGAGCTATGACTCATGAAAGCTCATAACCTACCACAAATTTTGTTAGTCTTATAGGTGCTACTGGATTCTTCCTCTTTTCTACTCCTACAGTCAGACTAACATGGCTGCCTGTGTTAGAGCAGTCCCCCAGTGGAACAGGCTTTCTCAGGAGGTGGGAGGTTCTCCTTCTTTGGAGGTTTTTAAACAGAGTCTAGATGGCCATCTGACAACAATGCTGATTCTATGAACCTAGGCAGATCATGAGGGGGAGGGCAGGAAGGATTATATCAGTGCTTAGTTCTTGTGGCCCCTTCTTACATGCCCAAGGTAAGGCCAATCACCACTTTCAGGTAGCAATTTTCCCCAGGCCAGTTTGGCTAGGGATCCTGGCGGTATTTTGCCATCTTCTGGGCATGGAGCAGGGGGTCACTGGGGGTGTGGGGAGGGGAGATAGTTGTGAATTTCCTGCATTGTGCAGGGGGGTTGGACTAGATGACCCTATAGATCCCTTCCAACCCTATGATTTTATGATTCTACCCATCTTGATCTATCTCCATAGTAGCGTATGGCTCAGCAGCTGGTGATCCTCTGTCCTGCCTATAAGCTGATTCCTTGGGATAACAGAGTAGTTTCAAAGCCTGTGCTGTTCATGAAAACACTGAAGTGGAAGACATGTGACTCTGACCCAGAGAACATCTTAGCTAGCTGGAAGCTTCCTGCATCAAGCAGAGACTGGGCTCAAGGGCTCAGGACCAGCTTTGAACTGGACCTCTTCTAGCTCTGGATTGTGGCTGGATAAATGGGAGTGTAGGTTGTAATTCATAGAACAGTCCAGTTGATGATGTACATTTTTTTAAAAAAGAGTCTGATTTAATTTGAAAATCATCTCTCTGTGTTGCCCTAGCAATTAGAAGCCAGAGATTTCTTTTTGTGATTAACTTTAAAAGTTGGTTGACGAGAATACAATGGCCCAATTCCACTGTAATTGGGTTTTTCCAAGGAGATGTTGAAACCAATGCACAATGCAGAAAAGATTCATGTAGTGGCTGATTAGTCCTGTTCTTTTAAATAACTGACTTTCTGTATACAGAATAGCTCTTCTCTCTTCCAGTAGTTTCCTAAGAAGGCAGCTAAATCAACAGTACAAATAAGAGGTTTGGCAGTTTGTTTTCAACTTCTTGGCAGGTAGGGAGAAAATGAAAAAAATTGAATGAGAACTTTCATTCTTAACTGTTCCTGTTAATTACCGAGAGTCCATTTTTGGGGTCCTAAAAAGAGGCACTTTGTGGGCCTCTAGAAGTCAATTCTCTGAGTAGAGTAGTGGTGGATAGATTGTGTCTCCAGTGTAGATGCATATACATGGATGTTAAGGCAACCTTCTTGTCATGCAAAATGTGCCACTTTAATGTAGAGCATGTACAGTTGCTATGAACTCTAGGCTCTAGAACACAGCTTGAGAGCATATGATCTGGTCATTCTGCTAAAGCTAAACAGGATCAGTCCTAGTTAATATCTGAATGGAAGACTGCTTGAGAACCTTTTGCGAATATTTTGATCTGTTGTTGGTAGGTAGACCTAGGCAATTGCCTAGGACACTGGGGGTCAGGTGCCAAAAGATGCTCAGGGCAAGTCCTGACCAGGCCTGGATGTACCACAGCGAAAGGGCAGCCCCAGGCAGTGCCATGGCCCCCAGTGCCACCACCTGGGTGAATCACATGAGAAGTGGCACTGGAGGCCAGGGCATGCTTGCTCGGCTTGTCTTCCCCTGTCCCCTGGAAGAGCAGGTGAGAAAGGAAGAGCAGAGAGTTACTGGCTTCTTGTTGACCAGCTAGAGGTGGCTAGGGTTGCCAGGGGCCTGGAATTCCTTGACAGGAGATGCCCAGATCCCCGGACTCTCCCAGCGGGGGATTGGAATCCGGCACTCACCCCTGCTTCTTTCTGCTCCAGGCTTGCATGCTGATGTCATTTCCAGGAGTGACGTCATCACACGGGGGTCAAAGGGGGGCCCTGAGTCAAAGGGGGCCCTTGTCCTCACTGGTGCGGGCTCCTCTTGCTGCCACCACCATGGCTTGCTCTCGTTTGGCTCAAAGGGGCCGCAGCAGTGGCAGCGGTGAGAGTGGGCGACGGTGGTGGCAAGAATGGGCGGTGGCAAGAGTGGCCTGGGGGCACACTGCGTCCCCCACCGGCCAAGTAAGTGGGTGCAGGGGAAAAGGGGGGGATTGAGGGATCCTCCACCCTGGGCAGAGGAATGGGAACTCTAGAGGCGGCAGTTCTTTGCCTGTCCAGCTCCACACTTGCTGGGAACACACAGCACCAAAACCCCTTGGACCAGCTCTGGTTGAAGGGCAAATTAAGTTTTTCTACTATATTTTTATAACTAAAAGAGCAAATACTATCTAGACTTCAATCAGTAGAAGCCAGGCTATTGAACAGTAACCAGTTAGAACTCTAATGGTGCAGTGGGGATGGGACACTGACACCAACCTTTCATACGAGTGTGAAGGGGATTCAACCAAGTCCCCATTTTCATCTGTGAAGTGTAGGAAGCAATGAGTTTTCTTTGTCTGTGTGGCTGGTGGGCCCCAGAATGTTCTAAAATATTTTGTAATGTGTCGAGTATTGTGACTCATCATTTCCTTGGTGCAGCCCACTTTGTAAGGTTTTCTAAAATATGACAAACTGTTATCTTAGCTTCATTTTTTTAAATAAAAAGGATCTCATGAATCAGTCTTGTGTTTAGAAAGGAGAACAGAAAGTAGGAAAAGAAAATGCATTTTACCCCTGTATCTTGATGTAATAAAACGAGCTGACAAGCAAAAAGGTAGTATTATAACAAATCAAATGACAGATGTACTCTAAGGAGAATATATAGCCCGTAGTATATAGCAAGCCAAGGGAAACAAGCAGAATTGTCCAGGACACAGCAGCAGAAGTTGGGGTTTCAGTGATTTGAAGGCAAAGGTGCAATGCAGTGCTACCTAGTTAGCTGCACACGTTTCTTTCAAAGTTTTTCTTTTAGTTTAAGTGTAGTGCTGGCTATGGCACTGCCAGGGCCACCATACGGATTGATTCACATGCAGTAGGTAAAAGATGAAGATCCTTTTGTTCTTGTTTTTGCTATCTGTTGATTTGTTTAATTTGAGTATGTTGGGCTGGATTCTTTTTTGAGTCTTTCCCTTTCCCCAAGCATCAGTTCTTGCCTCCCTCACCCACTGCTTTGTGTATTGTCTCATTGGTATATTCATTTAATTATACAGCAGCCAGACACTGTACTCTTAGGAAGCAAAACGCAACGGTTTTGTTTCATTTTTAAATCATATTGTTCCATTCTGTTCTAAGCCTCCCTCTAAAATAAATGTTGAGGGTGGAGCTATTGATGTAGTTTTTTTAAGCTTTACATTTCATTTAGTTCAGATCGTTTTAAATGGTCCTTCAGCAAGCATAAATCAATTTTGTACCATATAACTTTCAATTACAGCCTTTGGAGTGAAATAACAGCATGTTTCAAGGAGCTTAAAAGGATCTCAGCAAGGAGATTTTCTTACATGGTCTGTGAAAGCTGCCAGGGATATTTCTTTCTTTTTTTCTTGTTCAGGGAAGTCCTGTCTAGTTAGTAGGTTTGCAGATGTATAATTTATTTTATTTAGATTATTTACATTATTAATAGTCTGCCTTTCTCTTACTGAGACTAAAGGCAGATTACACAGATTTAAGTCAATGTTGTCAACAGGATAGGGCATCCATTAAACAGTGTAACAGGACTGCAGAAATCTAGAACCAATCAGAAATCTGAGACAACGCTGAAACAAAGCATTGGTATTATGACATACTAAACAATACAAAATTTACTTAGGAGGATTATACTTACAGCAATAGACAGTACAAACTCTGTACAATACTATAGTCCACCACAGTCCCTAACTCTTTGTCCAAGCATTATTCTGAGCTGTTTTGTTACAGTATAGCCAGATTACCTGTGTGAAAAACACCCTCCTGAATAAATCAGTTTTGCATAATTAGCCAAAATCCAGGAGAGTGCGAGCCTTCCTGACCTCATCAGGCAGGCCATTCCATAAGATGGGGGCCACAACAGAGAATGCACATGTACAGGCAGTTGTTGATCTTGCCCATTTACGGGGTAGCTCTTACAGAAGACCCTGCTCCAATGGGCAAAGTTGTCATAGTGGAGCACAGGAGAAGAGGCTATCCCGCAGATATGAGATTTGCATGCTCTGTCTTGTTCCCAATAATAGCTGAGCTGTGACATTCTACACCAAATGGAGATCTATGTAGAGTACATTGCAGTAATCTAGTCTTGATGATACTGTGGTGTGGACCCACGTGGCCAGATTGGCCATACCAGCCATCTTCCAGGCTAGACTGAGTTGGAAGAAAGCATTTTTTTGCAGCTGCATTCACTTGCAATAATGTAGGATCCAGTATAACCCCAAGGTTCTTAACTGCATCTACAAGTTTTAGCTGAACCCCATTGAAAATGAGGAACACAATGTCTTTCAAGATCTCCAACCAGCATTACCTTTCTTTCCAGGGTATAGTTTCAATTTGTTTACTCTTAGCTGTTTGACTACAGCATCCAGGGAGCGATTCAGTACCACATCATCAGGAAATTTGGATAAGGGAATGTAGAGCTGGGTATCATCAGCATATTGATGACAGCCACCCCCCAAACTACAAACGTTTGTCCTAAAGGCTTTACGCAAACGTTGAAGTGCATGTGGGATAGGACTGTGCCCTGTGGAACCCTACAGGATAGGTCCCACACTGATGATAACTGGTCCAACAGCAACCGTTTGAGTCTGGCCTGTGAAGAATGATTTGAGCCAGTCCAATGCACATTCACTAATGCCTACTTCTGCCTCCCATTACCTCCAGCAGGAGCAAAAAAAGAGGCATGGCCTTTGTCTACATTTAGATGGAGGACTTTAGTTGACGACCTCCATCTAAATGTAGACAAAGGCCATCTCTGTCCTGTAGCCCAGCCTGAGGCCAGACTGAAAAGGGTCTAGAGCAGATACATTATCCAAGAAGACCTGGAGTTGGCCTACTACTGCTCCCTCAATCACTTTGCCTAGAAAGGACAGATTCAAGACTGGGCAACAGCTGGCTACATTATTTTTTGTAGGGATGAATGTTTTAATAGTGGATGGATAACTGTCTCTTTGAGTAGCCAAAGGAAGGTGCCTGAGTTTATGACTGATTTATAAGGGATACTAAAGATTCACTGATGTGGTCCTTACATAATTTTAGCAGCCAGGATGGGCCAGGAGCCAGGACACAAGTAGTGGCCTTCACAGATCCCAGGATCTTGTTAACATCCATCACAGAAACTGGGTAAAGAGAAAGCAAGAAAAAACTTTAAAAACCAATCAGGTGCCTTATGTTTAGTACCTCAAAAGGAAAGCATGTGTCATATTGCTCATTTGCTATACTTTGAGAGGGGAAGGGGGGAAATGAGTATGAGTTTTTTCTTGTAAATTACAAGGGGGGAAATCCAAAATTATAGAACTTAGTAGAATAAGCCTCTTTGTTTATTATCCTGAATAGAGATGGGCACGAACAGCAATACAAACTAAAAAAAACCACGAACAGCCCAATCAACTGTTCGCGAACAAGCTGTTCCTGAGGCCCCATTCTAAACGAACAGGTGGTCCTTGCAAGCCTCATTCATTGCAGTTTGTCAAGCCAGATAGTCTGGCACCTGCAATCGATTCCCTTGGCAACCAGAGGCAGAGACTGCCTGAACTCTGTCTGAACTCCTGCTGTTGCCCTGGAAACCCCAATCGAAGCCCAATTTAGCTTGATAGACAGGTCTTCCTTTCAAGAGTGTAGCTCCAAATTTGTTACAAGGAAGCAAAGAGCAGGGGGGAGGGGGGCTCCCAGCTCTGGTTTTGCAGACAGTGGAGAGGGAGAGACAGTTCTTGTTGGCATTTTGAGAGAGAGACAGGGAGAGTGCATTGGAGCTTGAATTTTCTTTGTGTGTGGTGGTTTCTGGGAGTGGTGCGGTAGGGATCTACCCCTTCAGGTTCCAGGGCTGCTGCCAGGCTCTGGAGCCAAGCTATTATTTATTATTGGTACCTTTCCTGCTGCCTGCTCAGGTAGGGTTTCGGTTTCTGGGAGTGGTGTGGTAGGGATCTTGATGGATGGAGGAGAGCCTGCTGGCCCCCAGGAACAACGAACAACGATCATGTTTGTGAACAGGTCATGTTCGTCAATGTTTGTTGTTCGTTGTTAATAGATGGCAACGAACAACGAACACCATGTTCGTTTTTTCTGTTTGTTCCCATGTCTAAATCCTGAATAGGTGTGTCCAATAATATAATTTATTATATGTTATTATACATGGAGCAAATAAAAAGTCTCCTTTAGGGACTGTGAGAAAACAAGCTGGAAAAGTTGTTGTTTACAACCCACTCTTAGATAATTTTGGGATGGTGGTTCATTTTGCCCCCCCCCCGCTTTCAATCACAGAAGTGGTTTCAAAGCTGTATTCCACAAGGGTACATAATATCTTATGACATCCAGGGTAAGGAGAACTCATAACTCATGAATGTCATAGCTGTAAAACAGCTGAGTTAAGGGCCCATTTTTAACCTGGGCTAATAAATTGTGCACCAAGACTTCACTTACTGTATTAAAGGGCACCTTACAGCACTAGACAATGAAGACGTGGAGCTGCTGTGCACTCAACTGTATTAATATAACTCAGGCTCCTGTACGTGCCATCAAAATGCCGCCTTTTCCATTAAATAAATAGTATGCATTTATAAATCTGTTTTATGGAATAACATAAAATGCACTCGAACACACACACACAGTGTAGAATTAGCTTTGGTACAATCATAGGAGGAAGATTTTGCATATTAAAACGAGAGATGGCCAGCTTGTCACGTTCATTCCTGCCTCTCTTTAGAAGATTTTAAAACGTTTAGGTCATAGGAAAGGAAGTCCCAAACTTGAGAACTGGCGGAACATGGAGAGCAAAGTGGAATAAATGTAACTGAATGAGACAGGAGCAACCAACACAAACATGGAAGGAGCAAGTTTGAGGGTCAAAGGTATTGTTTGCTAGAACAAAAACTCTGCAAGTGTCAAATGAATTGGGGAATTGCTGTCTCACTTAATAAATAGTGGATTTGTGTTCAGAATTCAACAAAAATACCAGATTTTACCCAATTTGGTAAACAATGCAAGTTTACCAGATTTATTTTGTAAAGAGACAATTTGGTGTAGTGGTTAAGAACATGGGACTCTAATCTGGAGAACTAGGTTTGATTCCCCACTCTTCCACTTGAAGCCAGCTGGGCGACCTTGGGTCAGTCATAGCTCTTCTAGAGCTCTCTCACCCCACCCACCTCACAGGGTGTTTTGTTGGGATAATAATAACATACTTTGTAAACTGCTCTGAGTGGGCATTAAGTTGTCCTGAAAGGTGGTATATAAATCGAATGTTGTTGTTATTATAAAATCTAGTAAACTTTGGGAGCCGTGGCAGTGCACTGTTACTTGCAGTTTCTTTGCGAAGAAACAGCAAGAAACAGGGTTTTGCGAAGTTCGTGCCTTTTTTTTACTTGATGGGAGGGGGGCGGAGGAAGTTTGAATGAGTCAGAGGCAGAAGGGGGAAAGAGGAGGGTGAATAAAGAAAGGACGGGAGACTGTGAGCCAATCCTTGCAGCTGCTCTCCTTCTCTGGACCAATAGGATTTTTGAGAAGGAGAGTCCATTTTTTAAAGTCCCGCAAGTAGTTTAATAGAAAATGGAGTGGCTGGGGGGGCACCTGCTTTTGGGGGGCCCCACAGGCCATGAAACTTTGGATGGCTTGAGAGAACAGGTAAGAGTGGTCCCCTCCAAATTTGGTGGAGTTTTCATACAACATGCCACCTCCAGCCTCCTAGAAAGCCCCCTCATTTTACCCATAGGGAATAAAGGAGATTGGAGGTGGCTGGGGGCACCTTCTTTGGGGTGCCATAAAATGGACCTCAGAAGTCCAATCTTCATGAAACGGGGCGGGGGGGGGTAGCTAGACAACAGGTAGGAGGAGGTCCCCTGCAAATTTGGTAAAATTTGGCCTTAAAATGACTCTTCTGGGTCCCTGGAAAACCCTGAATTGGAAACAATGGCCAAATTTATTGAATTTGCTTTAGATAGCTGAGCTGAACTGGGGAATGAATTCAGCTTTACCGAGCTGAAACAGCCAGATTTTTTTTTTTGCACTCCTCTAATAGTGGATGCTCTACTTAAGACCAGTTGTCCAATGTGGGCTGCTTTGAGAATGTAACCAAACCCTTTCCCCAGTCTTCAGAGCATTTAGGATAAAGTGACATGTAATGCTGGAAAGCCCAATGCATTTTCTTTTCATCCTAAAAAACAGCCATGGAGGAGGAGGGGTTCAAATTGGGCTGTAGAGATGGTCAATAGGAGGTGTTATTTCTTTCCCCATATAGACTATTTTCCTGATCGAAACTGGCCCTACTGGGCTATAACTATTCCCAGTAGGAAAAGAAGGCAGATACTCTGCCTCTGTTTGCTTCTTGTTCTCCTGGAACTAAGGGAGGGACAGTTCCATGTGCAAAAGTTTAAAAAAAAATGTGACGCGGATCATAAAGCCCAGAAAGCATGACACACATTTCATTCCTGGTTTGGAATGAAAAACCAGGCACCAAATCGAATCCATGCTGCACAATGCAGAAGACAGGAAGGACAAGCTGAATTAACATCAATGGGAACGACTACTTATCAATGCCGGATATAACCTTGTGTGTGGGAAGGGCCAACAACTCACACTTTATGGAATGGGATCCTGAGGAGGTGATTGGGGCAGTACCGTCTCTACAAACTTTAAGGAGATGCTATGATACCATTTTGGTTGCTATGGCACTCAATGGGGTATAGACTACAGGCATTTTACAAGGGGGAAAGGGATTATTTGGGGGGTAATTTTTTATGTTTACATTGTGGTATTTTTAATTGTGATTTGTAAGCTGTCTGGAGCCACAAGAAAAGGCTGGATATATACTTAAATAGTAGTAAATTGGAAGCTGGGGAGGCAGAACCACAGATGAGATATTTGTGCAGGACCTTGACAGTCCATGTATCTTGCTAATGGCAGTGGATCTGACACCTCTACAATGGCTCCAATTGAAAGCACTTTTGAGGTTATCCATAACCGGCAGTGATAGCATTCATACTCTGTCTCTAGTGACTTTCCTTATATGAATTGGGAAGACTTTGCTTTTACGACCTTGAGGTCTTTAGGTTAGTTTCATGAAACATACAAGACTTGTACTCCACCAGAATAGTTCGGTATTGAACAGCTAAAGGATTTTGCTTACAAGTTGGCTGGATGAGATTGGAGTTCTTAGTCCTCGGCATCTGTGCTATGATCTTTAAAGCCATTAACAGTCTTCTGTTCCTCTTCCTATCCAATTTGCAGGTTTTTAGGTGAAACCTTTTACTTTGAGAAGTGGTTCACAGTCCACTCTTTGTCTTGAAAATTGCCTGTCTGCAATTCCCCCCCCCCTCTTGACTCATTCAGCCATAGGAGTATTCATTGTTGTATTGGTAGATGGCACCTTTGTTGTTCTCTGTTGCTACCTGAAATATTTACCATGAGCTTATTGCATTTTATGGTCTATACAACATGATTTTTTCCCAGAAACTTATTGTGTCTACAGTGGAACAATCAAGAAATACTACTGTTAACACCAATTATTCCGTTCTCTTCCTGTTGCCATAATTGAGTTTTTTCATTATTCAATGTGAATACCTTCCAAAACGCAATATGAAAAATATTCTGATGTATTCTGTTTGACAGACTTCCCAAGAGGACTCGAACTAGTAGCATAGTCCTTGAAAGCTCTCTGTTTTTTGATAACTTAATCGGATAAAAATTGCTTACATTATGAGAAGTTGCTATGCC
The DNA here is from genome assembly GCF_028583425.1 of Eublepharis macularius. NCBI lineage: Eukaryota > Metazoa > Chordata > Lepidosauria > Squamata > Eublepharidae > Eublepharis > Eublepharis macularius. Next base: position 12,399,391 of record NC_072801.1, read on the forward strand.
ATCTGTGTTTGACATTGTGATATGCCTGACAGATGTCACATGCTTTATTATGGTACCCCACTTGCATTGTAGCTATTTTGTCATACTGCAATTTATGAAAAGCTAATGGACTCTGTGGGATCAGGTCCAATTTTAATCCTGTGGCTGGTTTTAGGTGATAGGGGGAAAATTAGTGCTCTGTGTAGTTCATTTATTAGCTTTGTAGCCCTTTCTCAAGAGCATGGTGGACGTGTGAAAGCTTTATTCTGGCCAGAGTCAGTTTCGTAGCATGCTTCCTCACGGCTTTAAATACTTCCAGCTTACAAGATGCTACCAGAACACCAGCTTTCTGTACAACATATGTTACAGATTTCTAAGCTTTATGAACAATACCCTACTGTAGGCCATCACAGTTAGGTTGGAAGAAACCCAGTTCTTTGTGGACTAAGGCTGGTGCTCCATCTGCTGCTTCATCAGTTTGCTGTCTAGGGTTCTATTTTTGCTGCTGTGGGGTATAATATTTTTGTATAAAATGCTCATGGCTTACTGTTCACACTCTGTTTGCTGGAATTGTTTGTCCCCAGTTAGATGGTGAGAAAAGTCTCTTTGCAAAGCATAAAACAGTCCCAAAGAGTCATCAGTGTAATCTGGGAGCATACTGACTGGCTGAAATCTGCCTTACATGCCAAAATTTCTCTCCTGACAGAACAACTTATATAGTCTTCCTTTTGCTTTGTCATGCTTCAACTATGTCTTGACCTGGCTGGGCTGTAAACTCTGCCTTATGGGCACCCCCAGTGAGGAATGTGAACTCTTTTGCATTAACTGTGAGAACATACAGCACCATAATACTGCTCCCATGTCACTTTATAATGCAGGGACAGTGAAGTGAGGGGCACTGTATGTTCAAAGACAGCAAAGAATAAGGGAGAAGAAGTAGAAGAAAAGACCTTAGAGAGGAGGAAACACAAGAAAAGAAGTAACTGAATGGAGGTGTCTGAAAGAGGATGAAAAATAAATGCAGAGCAAGGGAACCTTGACTCAAAGGAACTTTCAGTGATCAAGACTGTAATTCAACTAGGAAGTGATCAAGACTATGATTCAACTAGGAAGTGAGGTTTTTATGCCCCAATGGGGATTTGGATTTGGATTCACTTGTGGGTTTTTTGTTTGCCGCTACAGTCATTAGCTGTTGGGTTCCCAGGAGTTAGCTATTTAGTTTCCTGCTTAAATATATATATATATATATATATATATATATATATATATATATATATATATATATATATATATATATATATATATATATATACACACACACACACACACACACACACACACACACACACACACACATCCCATCTTTTACTCTTTGTGGACTTCATGGTGGAACACATAGGATTTCCCAAGAGGTCTCCCAGCCAGGCAATATTCCAGACCCAGCTCCATATTTGATGCAGAAAACCCAGTTGCTCTTTCTGAACACTGGTATATTATTTTTATAGATATTTATATCTTGCTTTTCTCCCCAAAGTGGCTACATGTCATACCCTAGACTTTAAATGTCTTTGAAACTGACTTGTCTTTGAAACGGACTTGACAGAAGTGTTTAAAAGATGTCCACATGATGTTGTCTAAGGAAACACCAATGTGAACATTTTTGTAGTGGTCTTCCTAAAAAAAACAACAACAACCATGATGCATGTTTTTTTTTTAAAGCACGATGTTGCCCTAAAGCCATTTTTATACCTCCTACTAGCTTGGCTGAACAACACAAGTTCTTATCCACTATTGCATATGGCTGTGATGTTTCCTCCTTGCAACTGGAAAAACAGTGAAAGGAACCTCATGTTCTGCAAGCCAGGCCTTAGTATTGTAATATAGAGGTGTACATGGAAAAATTCTCCATTTAAGTTTTTGATCCAGGGGTTCCGAATCAACTATATGTTGTAATTATTTTTTTCTGGATTGGGTGTGGCTAGCTCAGATCTAATCTATTTGGGGTTTTTCTTTGTTATTATGAGATTCAGCCCCGATCATTGCAGGCTCTTTGGGGCAGCTGTTTTTGCACTTTACAACACCAAAATTGGTCAGAACACACTTCTTCCTCTAAACCATCTATCCACTCAGTTTTTCCTCAGTTACACTACATGCACAAACACACACATCAACAGACCCTGGAATAGGCAAGTGTCAGCCACCAGGCACATACTGTAGTGACAGACTGTTTGGCAAAGGGATAGTGGCTGCGAGGCAGTGGCAACGTTTTTAAAAATCCTGCTTTATATTCACTTTTTTCTTTTTCAATAGTGCCGATAAATTATTACCTTTGCATCCTGCTGTTGCCTGTTGGTTTCATGTTGCAGCCTATGACTGAAGCCTTCCAGGACTTTTATCAAATTTGATTGATTGAACAGATCAATTGCACACACACACACACCCCAGCGGCACTTTCCTCATAGCGACTGTCCATGTGCCCTGATGGGGTGGGGGAGACAGGCTAGTGCTTGGGTAGCTCCACAAAACAAACCAAGTTGCATCCCAGCACGTCAACTCAGATGTAACTCCCCTGTTATTCAACAGTGCTTACTTCCAGGGAAATGTTTTCATTCATTCATTCATTCATTCATTCATTCATTCATTCATTCATTCATTCATTAGATTTTTAGTTTGCCCTCCCCGCAGGCGGGCTCAGGGTGGAGTACAATGTTCCAGTTTACATAAATACACTTTAAAAGAGATAAAACATTACAGTAAAACTAAAACAGCAATATACAATAAACCTTCTCCTCAAGATGACGACAGTAGAATACTGCATTTCAGGCATGGCCCATATATATATATATATAGGGTGGTGGACAGATGTTTTCAGTATGGCCGGCAGGTGCCCAGCCTAGCCTCTGCCATATGCCTGGCAGAACATTTCTGGCTTACAGGCCCGGCAGAAAGATAATAAATCCCGCCGGGCCCTGGTTTCATCAGACAGAGTGCTCCACCAAGCCGGTGCCAAGACCAAAAAGGTCCTGGCTCTGGTTGAGCTGGTCAAGGCCAGGTGAGCCTCCCTTGGGCCAGGGACCACCAAAAGTTGTTTATTTGTAGAACGAAGTGTCCTCTGGGGTACATATAGGGAGAGGTGGTCCTGCAGATATGCTGGGTCCGGTCTGCATAGGGCTTTATAGGTCAACACCAAAACCTTGAACCGGACCCGGTACTCAACTGATAACCAATGCAGCTGGCGTAATATAGGTGTTATATGTTCCCCAGTCAAGACTCTTGCAATCACTCATGCAGCTGCATTTTGAACCAGCTGTAGCCTCTGGATTAGGCCCAAGGGAAGCCCTTCATAGAGCGAGTTGCAGTAGTCTAGTCTAGAGGTGACCATTGCTTTAGGTCGTGGGTTGACAGGGGACAAGCTGCCGGGCTTGTCTTAGATAGAAAAATGAAGACCAGGCAACTGCTGCAACCTGTGCCTCCATGGTCACGGAGGCATCCAGGATCAACCCCAGGCTCCTAACTCTCGAAACCAGCGCAAATGGTGCTCCATCAAGAGCGGGGAGCCAGAGTCTCGTGCCCATGGACCCCCGACCTACATGCAGGACCTCTGTCTTTGTGGGATTTAGTTTCAACCAACTCTGCTTCAACCACCCAGTCACAGCTTCGAAGGCATGCTCTAAGACATCCAGGGAAGAAGGCAATTTTCAAATTGCAGCCTATGATTGAACTCTGCACATTCTTCCTTCCAAACATTTCCAAAGCTGATAGGCAGGGAGATATCCCCTTGTGAGGATCCTGTTGGCAGGGAGGTAATGCCATTGCCTGGGTAGAGACAGGGGGAAAAAGATGCACTTAAGCGCATTGTGCACATTCCTACTTCCTGCCAACAGAGTTAATTGACAACATAAGGGCCTGTATCCCCTTGGGAAAACAAGATGCTCTTAAATTTTAAGAACTGTGTTTCTTCTAAGAACCGCTTCCCCTTCTCTATGATTATTTTATCTTTTAAGAATTCTATTTATACAACTTATGCTGAAATATGATTGAAATAAGATGCTCCCTGTGAGGTGAGCCCGGTGCCTGCATGCTGCTGCAGTTTGTGCTGCAAGGTATAAATTGAAACGAAATACACACACTTTTTGGTGGGAGGGACTCATTACAATTTATTTTCCCAGATTTGGTTCAGCCTTTCAGAAGCTGCTTTAACAAACCAAAACAGTGATTTTGGGGTGTATTTCTGGCTCATTTGTTTAGTTTTGCACACACCCTAATGTAATATAGAATGTTTACCTTTTTAGTGTTATAGCATATTGATGTTTGGCCAAATCAAATACAGAACAATTGTATTGATTGTTTTCTCCCCTTTCTTTTTCACTGTGACCTTTTCCCTTCCTCTCTGAGCATTAATGTGCTTCATCTAATCTCCTTTCTAGTTACTCACATTCTCCAATATTTAAAGAATATGTAAGGAGCTAGTTCAGTGCTTGATGGTCAAAGCAAAGCATATGAAATCAATAACTTGCATTTAATAATTCCAGATATCTAAGTCTCGATGATCATATGCCTGAAATAATGGCAAGCTGCATATATTTCATAACTTTTACACATTTGGTTCTTTACAGATACAGGCAACCTCTGGAATGATTTATGTGTTCTCCAGATTGTCCCAGATACTGAACTCCTTTTAGGAGGTGGATGCACAACAAAATGGATGACAGACTGCCTCTAGGAATACCATGCCTTGCCCTGTGGCCTCCAAACACCTTCTGCATAAGCAGAAGGCAGCCCATTGTTGTATTTTTCAGCATGCCTCCAGGCTTAGAAACAAAATTCTATCTAGGACAGTTGATGATCCCAGGAACACTTTGGAAAGGTATGATCTCTCTTTCCTGAGCCAGCTCTTACTTGATCTTATGTCAAGGGAGGTAGTTCTGCATGCAGTTGACTTTTTTCTTTCATGAATTTCACCCTGCCATCCCTTCTCACCATTACATCTTGAGGCTGGTGTGGCTCCAAGATTCCTTCAGACTGCCCTTTCTCTTTGGCGCTTGGTTGTGCAGAATCAGTACAGCATGTCAAAGGCCATCTTTGTGATGGCTGACTCATAAGCAAGATTGCAGAAGCCCAGATGGCTGCTTCTCCTAGCAGGTCCTTCAGACTTAATTTCCCCCCTGGTGTTGAAGCCTTCGATATTGGTTTGGAGAGGTGTGCAACATACACTAGATAAAGAAGCCCCAGATGCAGAGGCTGTAAAAATAGATATAATTGTTGGCAGTCTGATTTGTCTCAAGACCCATGTTTTGTGTCAAGACATTGGCTTTCATTGTGCCCTTTGCAGCTGTGCCATCAGCAGCTGTTTCAGCATGTTGAGCACATCAAAGACATGATCAGACTGGCTGACTTGTATGAAGCATAGAATCAGTTGTCATTTGTGCATCCTTTAAATTGACCAACAGTAGACAGAATGTGGTATCTGTTGTCTGCTTGTTGTGCCTGCACGGTCTGTAGCCTCTGTTTGAAAACTGAGAGCAAGAAATGATAATAGGATTAGCATTTTACTATATGCCCTTTCAAAAAGTGGAAGCAGCTGCAGTGGCAGATGAGTGGCAGTAGCGAGACAGTGTAATTATGCAAGAAAAAAGTGTAATCATGCAAACAGACACTCTTCAATTAATTTAGATGCATCTGAATGAGAGGCTCTCTACCCACACCTCATGGGCAGGATATGAATGAACCAGCTGGTGTTCGAGCATACCTAGTTTTCACCTCATGGTGGTTGTGGGGAGAACTCTCTCCCTACTTGCACTATGTGAGGAACACCATGGGGAGGAAAAGTATACAGTAGTTGATGTAAATATCTCCTGTGGCACAAGGATCAGAGATGGGATGTTTGGGCGGATCTTTTTGATGGGAATAGCATTGTCGATGGAGGGATGAGGATCACAAGGGAGAGTTGATTGTTGGATGTTTAGGTAAGCTTGTGTACATGGTGTGCTCTCAAACTAGTAGCAAGAGATTTTTTTCCTAGGGAGTAAGGAGAACATTATTGTGAAAAGCCAGGTGGCTTCCTTTGGAAGAGGGCCACGATCTGTGGCTGCTTGCAATGCTGAGAGTCGCTGAAGATTCCCGAGGAGGTGAGCATTCACCTAGCTTTTGACCAAAGAGTTCAATCACTGATGTAGTGCTGTTGCTGAGGTGATGTAGTGAGACTCAACCCTTAGTCATGCACCATTAAGGCAGGTCCCAGCTGGGACTTTGCAGAAAAGGCAAGGGGAAAAGAGAAAGGCATTGAGACTAGAGATGGGCACAAACAGAAAAAAACCCTGAACATTATGTTCGTTGTTTGTTGCCATCCACAAACAGGGACTCACGAACAACCACGAACATGGCTCTGTTCACGAACATGTTCGTGGTTGGCTGTTCATGGGGGCCAGCAGGCTCTCCTCCAGCCATCATCCAAGTCAAGATCCCTACTGCACCACTCCCAGAAACCTGACCTGAGCAGGCACCAGGAAAGGTACCAATAATAAATAATAGCTTGGCCCAGAGCCTGGCAGCAGCCCTGGAACCTGAAGGAGTAGATCCCTATCCCACCACTCACAAAGAAAATTCAAGCTCCAATGCACTCTATCAAAATGCCAACAGCAACTTTCTCTCCCTCACTGTCTGCAAAGCCAAAGCTGGGAGCCCCCCTCCCCCTGCTCTTTGCTCCCTTGTTGTAACAAATTTGGAGCTCCACACTTGAAATGAAGACCTGCCTATCAAGCTAAATTGGGCTTAGATTGGGGTTTCCAAGGCAACAGCAAGAGTTCAGACAGAGTTCAGACAATCCCTGCCTAAGTTGCCAAGGAAATTGGTTGCAGGTGCCAGACTGTCTGGCCTGATGAACAGCAACAAATGAGGCTTGCAACGACCACCTGTTCATTTAGAATGGGTCCTCACGAACAGCTTGTTCGCAAACAGCAGATTGGGCTGTTCATGGGGTTTTTTTGTTCGTATTGCTGTTCATGCCTATCTCTAATTGAGACTAGCGTGTGTCAGGACAAACCAGGACGGAATGATTACTTGTAATCCCAGTCCAGGTTTCACAAAATAATCACTGTTAAAATGAGCCATCGTTCTGCATTATGTCTGAATCGAGCATATTTTGTGCAAAGCTGCTGTCTGATTTAGCCCACTGTGCTTGAAGGGCAATTATGCTACTTTTTTTCAAAGGAATGTTGGGATGCAAATCACACTCATTCACTTGGGGCAAAGGCTGAAAAAGCAGGTTGACTCTGGTCTGAGCAGACAAAGGTATTTGCAATGGGAAGCTTAACAGAAGTACTTAAAGAAAAGGAATCCAGATAGAATGAAAACTGATTGCTTGAAACAGAATACTGGGGAAGAATATTGTGGCTTCTGTATAAGAGAACATTTTCCTGATAGAATACTTTTGGTACTGACTCAGTTATGAATAGTTCAGTGACATCCAACTGATAGCTCCATAATACAATGCATGGGTGTGATCAACGTTTAGTTGTTACGTTTTCTGTTTGGAAATCGCTATGTTCTTTTATTGTATCCCCGTTCTCATTTTCTCACATTCTTATACAGTGGTGTTTGAGATATAACAAGTAATTTGTGTGCGCGCTTAAAAAAGGGAGTATCGTTTTTTAATTTCCCCTCAAAATGCACTGGGTATGCATGCTGGATTGCCGATGAATTCACTTTTTCTGTCCTCCCTAACAGATTAGTTTTGGATACACAAATTTCCAACCTCCATTAATGTTATAGTTCTGAGTGCAGGCTTGTATTTTTAGTCTGCACTGGTGCCAGCTCTCCTTGAATCTTGTTGCTGTGGATCTGTGGGCTTGAGTCTCCATTCCTGTAGTATCTTCTCAACCCGTACATTGTATAAATACAGTATAACGAAGATGGCATTGGCCTCCATACTGTTCTCTTTTAAAGGAAACTGACCTTGTTGAGGTTGACCTGGATTGTTTCCTGAGGAAAGGTGAGACAAGTAGCACCACTCTGTGTAGGTAGGGAACTAATTGGATAGAAATAGTGTACCTTTTTTGCAGCTTCTGGCAGCTTCATTTTGTCTTGTGTGGGGATCCCACCTAGGCCCTCTCTTCATTTCCCGTTGCTTTACAATTTGTCTTCCTACCAGTGGAAATTGGAACTTAAAAGAGAATTGCATCTTACGGTGTCTCCCTCTTTCTCTGCTCCTTGTTGGTATAAGAACAGATGTTGTAATAAGTCTAGATAAGAGTGTATGAACATCTTCCACTACAATTCTTCCCTCTACAGGAAAAAACCACAATTATATGTCTGTATGAGTCCATGCTAATTATGAGAAAAGTCAATATATTGAAATTAGTGTTGCTGTAATTGCTGGTACCTTCCCAATATACATCAATTTACACTGCTTTGGTCACTTGGCAAATTGGACCTTCTGCGTTGAGATTTGTCAAAATTTGCAGTGTAAGTACGGGCTTAATAGGTGAGAACCTGTATAGTAGAATGATTGTGGCACCTATCCAGCTGCCCACTGCCACAAACTTAATGGCACTCAAGTTTTGGAAGAGGGGGTGATTCACCCCTTCCATTGCAAACTCCCACTATGTCTACCATGCTATTCCTGACAGACTTGGAGACTCCCAGGAACAAATTACAGTGGGAGGGAGAAGTAGGACAATCTCATCCCATGGATGGTTGGGTACATGCCCCTTCTCCAACAGCAGCCATTATGATATATATGCACATATAATCCTATTGGTGTGCTCCCTCTCCTATCTACTGCTTCCGTCTTCCAACAATATAGTCTTTGAACTGCGCTCTCAGTAAGGGAATGTGTCTTCTCCAGCTATATCATATTTCTGAATATGCCAAAGTGAAGGTGAATGTGATGTTAATGCATTTACTAGAAGAGCAGAGGTTTAGGTCAAGGCTTAAACAAGATGCAGGCAAATAAGCACTGTGCAAAAGCTTGCCCACACAATTCACAAAAGGCCAAAAAGGGCAATTAACTGCCACACATTTAACTCTGGTTTATTGAAATGAATATGTGCATGTTCTCACAGCACGTTCACTTGAAGCGAAGATTGCATCCTCCAACATCTTGCAGATGCAAAATGGAACACTTGTCTTGTGTATGTTGAACATTCCTGTTTCCATCTCCAGGGTCACCCAGCCTGCCTGAACCATTAAGCACATTTTAGATGGTAGAAAACAGTATTTTACACAATTTGCTATCATGTGCCCACCCAGTTCAGGGCCGGCGCCACCATTGAGGTGGTGAGGTGGGCGCCACAGGCCCTGAGGAACCGAAGGGGGCGTTGGAGGGGGTGCCAGGGGTGGAGGCGTGCGCCACGGAGCTGGCGTGCCTGGCCCACAGCTGCTGTAGCCGGCCAGCCCTGCGCCACTGCCACCGCCACCAACACACGCCCCCGGCTGAGTGCAGCACCCACAGGCCAGGCACGGCAGGCGTCCAGGGTGATGTGCGGAACCTCCCCAGCCACCCGCCGGCCGCTGGGGCCAGCGTGCTGTGTGATGATGTCATCACGCAGTGACATCATCACGCAGTCCGAGGGCGCCAGAAACCCTGGCGCCGCCCCTGACCCAGTTTATCAATGTAGATTAATTGAAAGTGTATCAGTATAGATGAATTGAAAGAGTAGGCTATGGGACTACAGAAAGCACAGACCCCTATCTGGTAAAGAGTTGCTTGGGGTGGCAGCAGCCAGTGCTAGCCCAGGTGCAATGAGAAGTATGGAGGTCTGAAAAGGAGGCAGTTCAGTCTGCTGCACTTGGAGAGTTATTCTATCCTGCTTTTGACCGCACCAGCTCCACTGAAGATCCTGAAGTTTGTCCAGGTCTCTCAGAGAACTTTTGAATGGTAAGTCTTTCAAAATAGGTAGATCTATTTGGGATTCTCCCCCTAACACTTTTGGAATGAATTGTGCAGGATCTTGGAACTGAAACCCAGAGCCGGTTCTAGGGTTGCTGGAGCTCAGGGCAACCCAAGTGCGGCCTCTGCTCTCCCCCGTGCACGTGCAGCGCACATGCGCTCCCAGCACTGTGTGATGACATCACTTCCGTGCCCCCCCCCCATTGATCTGGCCCTGCTGAAACCAGGGCCAAAGCAGCCTGCTGAATGGAGTTTGTTCTGTACCTCTCCACACTCACCCTCAAAAATATTTTCTGCAATTTGTTTTGGGACTCAGCCTGTATTAGTTAATATCAACAGAACTGACTATTATTGCCGGTAGTCAAATATCAGTTTATCATATGTTGGTACTGAGAAGCCTGTGCCAAACTTTAACACTTTAAATCTGTATCATTTATTCTTCCAAGCAGATTCATTTTTTTTCTGCTGAAGCCAAGCCAGTCAAGGCTTCAAATGGAACTCGCCTACGCTGAGCGTCTCTCACAAAGATGCCCGCCCCTTCACTTGTACTAATGGAGAACTAGCACAAGTTGTAGCCAGAAACATGCTGCTATCTGGAAATAAGCAGATGTTAAAAAGAGTTCTACTACCTCCCTTTCCCACAACCACTGACTGGACAGAGAAGAGGGAAGCAAAACTTTTAGGAGGGAAGTAGCTAAGTTGTAGTTAAGTCTAACAAGGGTCCCCAGCCTCTTTGAATTTGAGGGGCAGTTTCAGGCAGTAGGTGCCAAAACAAAATGCCTTTTTACGGGGGAACCAATCACAAAATGGCTGCCTAATCACAAACCATTGGGAGGTTCAAAACTGTGCTGAGGTGCCTGGCCAAAAGTCCTGTTTTGACAGAGTCAGCTGTTTCAAAATGGATACAGAAGTGGTTTTAGTGATTCTGGGGCTTTGGGCAAAAATCCAAGATGGAACCCCCCCCCCCCCCCAGAATCAATTAACTCTCCCCTCTGCTGAGATTACCCCAGGCTCAAGCAAAGGGCAACCCTCACTTCATGCACAGTAGGCACACACATGCATGATGGCTGCCATGTTGGCTGCTGCCTGAGCCCCAGAGAGAGTGGGTGCATGTGGCTGTGGGAGACTACCTGCTCTTCTTCTGCTTTCCCTTTCCACTTAGGAGGGAGGGCTGCCTGGATGCCTTGTAGACCCAGCCTTGAAATCACAAAGATTATTCTTCATGAACTCATCTGAAGCACTTCCTTCCCTGGTGAAGTAGAGGAATGCCAGAACTGGCTCTTTCATTTGGGGGAAAACACATGGGAGTCAAAAGAACATGTGAGTGCATGGTGTCCCTGGGACTGGAGATCACGGTGGTATAGTGTTCATATAAGTAAGACCCTAGTAGTTATAGAATTGCAAGCTGTGAGAGAAGGTCTTTAAAGGCATTTCTAGGAAACAAATTGATCTAACGGGACGCCTGAGAGCAGTGTAGCTGAGTGAAACAGGCATAAATGGAGCTGTGTAGCAGAATTGGTGGGGCTATGAAGATTATCACGCACATTTGAAGTAAATGAATTTTAGAAAATATGCTCTGCCTGAGAACTCTCTGGAAAGAAAGCATTATAAAATGTATGTCAACAGAACAGGAGGGAAGCATCAAGCTTAGACATCTCTAGGCGACACCCCCCCCCCCTTTTAAATTTCTGGTTACTGGGATTCAGATTACTAAGGGGATGGTAACTACACGTTACTTCTTTTACAAGTTCTCCACGAAGCCAGCCTCTGCTCTGCACAGACACACGTCAGCTTGGGGATTGGCTTCTAGGAAAAACTAGAGCATACATGGGCTCGGAAAGCTGCTGTCAGGGAAGGGAGAGCGTCTGCCTTTCTCCCAAGCCTTTCCCCCCATGCAGAAACAGTGGCCGTTTTCACACTGCTTACCGCCCACGGAACATCGCGCCAGGCTCCCAGAACGACAGCCTCTTCCTGGTGCGATTTCGCCCGAGAACTGCCGTTTCTCACACGAAATCACGCCAGGGAGACGCTGCCGTTCCGGGAGCTCGGCACGATGTTCCATGGCTGGTAAGCAGTGTGAAAATGATCAGTGTGAGTTTTCCCCTTTCTGCTGCTGCCTGGGAGAAAGGCAGGGGCTTTCTCTCCCCTGGTGGCAGCTTTCTGAGTGCATTTTTATTTTTATTTTTTTTTTAAATAGAAGCTGATCCCCACAGTGATGTGTGCCTGCAAGGACCATGGGTTGGCTCTGTGGAGATCTCATAAAAGAAGTAACATGTAGAGTGACCCCTAAATACCATTATGTTGTCTCTCACTGTCAGATTAGAGTTGTTCCAGTCATCTTTGATGACTGGATGGGGGGGAGAGATTTTGAAGTGATCTTAATAACATTCTAATATGCTTTAATCATGCTTCCACACTCGCACTAAAAGAATTTGAATGCAGAGTCTGTTTTCCCTACTCTTTTGATGCGTGTTTATGGAGATGTCAGTGTTCGTACCACCATATATTAATCCCTGCTACTGTCTAATCAACCCTTAATATTCAAGTGTATTTGTCTTGGATTAATTAACTGTCATGCTTGTGGTAAAAACATGTTAAAAATGTTTGTGAAAGGATAACATTTTTTGCATATTTTCAAATAATTATTATGGGGATGTTTCAAACATTTTTTTCCTGTTCTCATAATCATTCATTCAGATTAGACTCATTCCCATTGAAAAGTTCTTTGGGAAATGGATAGTGGAATTGTTTTAGAGTAATCAGTCAGTGGTGAATGGTCTTGTGGATGTCCTTTTTTAAAGTAACTATTAGATTCTCAACAATTGTCTTGCAAAGGCCTAATATCCAAAGTTTACAATATTATATTAAATACATGTAACCAAAAGACTCTAAATTATCAAACTAAATAGTCAGATGATTGCAAAACTAATTTAACATCTGAACAATGGGGCAAAATATGTTCTTCAAATTTAAACAACTCTCCAGTAGTTGTTACCAAACTTTTAAGATCATAAACAGGTGGTATTTGACGCCTAAAAAACTATCACAAATTTACTCGTCTTTATCCCCTCAGTGTTGGAAAGGCTGTGGGGAGGTTGGAACATTCTCTCACTGTTGGTGGGAATGCCAACATGTCGTTAATTTTTGGAAGAAAATCCTCACTTCGATTAAAGACATCACTAACTACACAATCCCTCTAAAGCCTGAATTAATCTTTTTGGATCAACGGGGTGACCTACTCATTCCTAAAATAAGAAAGGACCTTATAACAAGCCTGCTAACAGATGCAAAGAGCATTATTGCAACTTATTGGAAAAATAATAGTGTTCCAACATTATCTGTCTGGCATAACAAGATCTGGGATCATTTCATTACGGAAAAATTGAGTGACAAAATTTATCAAGCCGAGCACTTTCCCAAAAGCACTAATTTTCAGGAGAAATGGTCTCCATTCTATGAATATCGGGAAAACAATAATATCTGGGCTGTATCAAAGTTTCACAAATCTGTTTTTGAATTGCTGTCATGTAGTTCTTAGAATTTAAGCCTGTTACTTTACATTGTATATAGTATTGTTAATTGGTTATTGGTTGTGTTTTAGTTACCAATTGTTACTTGTTAATCTGTGCTATCTTGTAATTTATTGTATGCTTTTTATTAATAAAATTTTGTTTAATTAAAAAAAAAAGTAACTAGATATTGGTCTGGCCACATTTCCTCCCAGTGGTACTCTTTCCCTTTGCTTGGTGCAGAAAACCAAATGTATATTTTACTCTTTGTCAGTAAAACAACTTCTGTAATTTGTCAGCAATGTACAAACAGATCAATGCAGGGGAAAACTGCTCACCCATTATAAATTAAGAAAAAGTTTGGTTTTTAAATAACACATTTAAAAATTCTGAAGAAGCCAACAGAATAAGATCAGGTAATCTTCTGAAGCCAAACTTCCTATACATTCTCACACACTAAAACTAAATTGATAGGGGGAAAGGGTTAAAATATATTGCCCTTTAAACAACATTAATAGCGTTTTCCAGGCAGTAAGCAAAATGAAACTATAAATGAGGGGGGGAAGGTTTAAATTTTAATAGCATCTTTTAAAACTGTTCTTACTCTCTCATCCATCAACTGTTTTTGGCACATTGGACAGAGATCTTCCACAGATCGTGTATGAAACTAGAACTTCATGTAAGACATCAAAACACAAAAGAAATTGAGTTTTTATTGTATTCATTGTACTGTTATTAGATTAAATTCTCTCTGCCCAAAAGGACAACAGTAGCCATCATTTCACCACATCCCCCAGGTATGTTAGTAGCTAAAGGTGGGCACGGACTGGGAAAAACCCATGGGCAGAGTTTGGGAAGGGGAAAGAACTCAGCAGGGATGTGATGTCATACAGGCTATCCTTGGAAGCTGCCAGTGTTTCCAGGGGAATTGATCTCATTAGAGTAATTCTAGGAGAATGCAGGGCCCCCACCTGGAGGTTGGCAACTCTAATTCCACTATGGCATGGGCACTTCTGATGTTCCTGTCAATTGCAATATGATAACACCATACTATCTAGTAATCTTCAACTTTGATACAAAATCTAAAAAAATGTGGAGCCTGGCTCTAGAAATTTCTGTACGTTATTCCTTCTGTACATTAACTTCTAGGAGTCTGAAAATCTAAAGTTCCTTTTTTCTCCTGATGTGACGTTCTGTGCTACAATATCAAAATCTTATTAAAGCAAAATAGATGAAGAATTATGTTAGGAAACCCCAAGCCTCTCAATTAGTTCCCTTTCGAAGTGATGGCTTGAGGACTCGTATTGAATGTTAAGGCAGCCTCTCTTATAGCTCCCTGTGATCCGTAATAATTGCACATATCATTAGCATTCAATTAACATGAGTTAAATTTCTCTAAGTAGCACTAACTAGACCCCATTTATTGATGCACTGCAATAGATTCTCCTAATTTGATGACTACCAATAATAGGTATCTCTGCAGGCCTCCAGAAATGAAATAAAAATTTCCTCTCCTTGTCTGCCAACTCTCCAATGAATGCAAGAGGTATACATATTTTAGCATATTTAAAGTGAGACACCTCTCAAAAATCATGAATGATTTCCTTGTGGCTCAAGGTAAAGATCCCTTATTTTGTTCTCTCTAGGGCTCATCCTCAGTTTCTCTTCTTCCTCCTCCATCTCTCTTGGTTGGTTTTCCCATGTCCCCTTCCAGGTTGCCATATTTTGCACCATCAAGTCCTTTGCTCTTTCTGAACTTGGTGCCATTTCATGTAGTCGGTTTTTGATGGGTGTATACAAAGCATGTACCCCCAAACCTGTCGCAAATGCACATGAAAAATATGTACATGTAAACGTGCTAAGACAAACTCACCTGTAAAGCCTTGCTGGGCCAGCCTCTGGGACCCCAGTGGAGATTTAATCTGTTACAGTCGCAGGCTATAATTCAACAGGAGTCCTTTGTCTCTTTTCCCCATGATACTTTTGTTCTATGCTCAATTTTTTTCTGCAGAGCAGTAACATAGCTGAATCACTTCTGCTTTGTTTTGTGCCGTCTTGTTTCAGAATTGTTATAAACGGTTGCATGAACTGAACTCGGTTTTTAAGGTGTCCTTATGCAACGCAACCAACAATAAAGGAATAATTACAACTGCTGTCAGAGGAATGTGTTTTCAGTTGTATTTAATGGGAATGTTTTTCGGAATGGCACTATTCCGTCCCTGTCTCCGCTGTCAGTTAGGTTTATCAATCTTTTGTTTTAGCACTGTAAATGCAAGTTTTGTTATAATGAAAACCTTTCAAAATACTGTCGCTGCCTTCAGTATCCTCACGTCTATCATCCTGTGGCTCCTATGAAATCTAATAACTCAGAGTAACTTTGTAATATTGATAGCTTGTGACATGGTTCTATGTGTTGTTCTGAGAAATTTAGTTTTTCATTAGTACTTTAAAATAAACGCAGTGCGCCGCAATGGAGAACATCCCTGTGTGTGTTAGAAGAACATCAGTGATCAATTTGCACTGACTGGAGACCATTGTGATGTAGTGGTTAAGCTAGGATCTGTGAGACCTGAGTTCAAATCCCCACTCAGCCAGGAACCTGACCTTGGGCCAGGCAAAACTAGATGTTATGGCGGCCACAGGTCCTATCTGTGGCTGCAGATGTCCTTTTAGAGAAGAATTTGGCTGTTTAAAAATACTATCCTGATCAGGCACACGGCACAGTGGGAACAGGGAATCTTATCCTCCCCCCATGCCTTGTCAAGCCTTGGAACTTGAAAAGCCATGGGGGGGAACAAGATTACCTGTTCCTGCTGTGCTGCAGGCACAATCAGGGCTCTCATGACATTTTTAAATGGCTAAATTAATCTCTAAAAGGTGTGGACAGCCATGAGTGGAACCTGGGCCACTGTGATATTTAGCCTGGCCCTTACTCTAGCTCAGCCTTATTCCCACTAGAGCTTCAAGACCAGAGCTGGCACCCAACAGGAGATTGCAGGGGCCAGGGATGCCAGCGTCAGCAGTCCTAGAGTATATTGTGTTGATGCACTGACATCACATCTGGTTTGCACTGCAAGTGACATCCTGGTGTTGGCACAACACCAGTCACACTTGCCATTTCCTCCCTGCTGCCCTGTCAAGTGGTTCTAGGGGATAGAGTGTCCAGGGCTGGAGTTCCTCCACATGGGCCTGGGAAATGGCAAGCTTACTTCCCTCGCAAGGTGGTTGTTATAAGGATAAAATGAGGGAGAACAGGGTCACTACTCTGAATTCTAGAAAGGAGGATAAAAACATGCTGGATGGACAGACAGACAGACAGACAGACAGACTCATAGAGTTGGAAGGGGTCTTATAGACCATCTAGTCCAACTCCCTGCCTGCTGCAGGAACAGCATAAATCATCCCCAACAATTATTTGTTCAGTTGTTCCTTGAAGACTGCCAATGAGGGGGAATCCACTACATCTCTAGGCAGCCGATTCCACTGATGAATTCCTCTTAACATGAAGAAGTTTTTCCTAATATCCCTCTTATAGTTTAAACCCATTATCGAGAGTCTTATCCTCTCTTGGCAACAGGAACAGCTCCCTTCCTTCTTCTAAGAAACTGCCTTTTAACGACTTAAAGAGAACAATCATGTCTCCCCTCAGCCTCCTTTTCTCCAAACTGAGTATTTCCAAGTCCCTCAGTCTTTCCACATGGAGCCTGATCTCCGTGTTCCTGATCATCCTGGTTGCTCTCCTCTGCATCCATTCCAATTTGTCCACATCCTTCTTGAAGTGAGGCCTCCAGAACCGCTCACAATACTTCAGGTGGGGCTTGACCAACACGGTATATTATGGGACAATGATATCCTGTGATTGGGATGTTGTGCCTTTCTTGATACATCCCAAGATCGCAGTCGCTTTTTTTGCTGCTGCATTACACTGGCTGCTCATATTTAGCTTCCCATCCACCCATACCCCAAGATATTGCTCACACACGCACTGCTACCCAGAAATGTATCCCCTGTCTATTATACATGCTTTGTGTTTTTGTTACCCAAGTGCAGAACCCGGCACTTAATCCTTGTTAAATTGCATCTTATTCAAATTGGGCCACTTTTCCAGTGTGTTCAGATCTCTTTTCAATTCTACCTCTATCTTCAAGGGTGTTCGCTGCTGCTCCTAGTTTGGTGTGATTTGCAAATTTAATGAGTAATTCCTTCACACCTTCATCCAGATCAAGCCCTGTAATGTAGATGGACACACACACACACACACACACACACACAGAATTGGTTCACAGATTGGTTCGCAGGCCAACAGCTAATTAAGCTTTGATTAAAAAGCAGTAAACAATTAATTACTTTTCAGCCCATGGCAGGTAAACATGATCTGATCATTGGCTCCAGTTGTTCTAGCTATTTTTTTCTCACCACCTCTAGGATTTTTCCAGAGTAAGTGGCCAGAGATTACCTATGTTAAGGTAGCACAAGGGATGTTTATCATTTGCTAATCAAAAAGTAACAGTCGCCTTGCTGAGGAAATCTCTAGTTTTAAAACTAGCATTCCAAGGAACAGGCATTTTGTCACAAAACGGGTGACGTGACGCTGATAAGAAACCTGAATGGTCATTGATTGGTGTTTTACTGGCACTCAGTGCTTCCCTTTCTAGCAGGCAACAGATTCCCCCACCCCTTTAACCTGTATCATAAATAGACAATTGGAAAAGACATATCACTCAGTGACTGTTTACATGGAAGAAAAAGAATCCAGTTACTTTTAGTTTAAAATGCGGCCTTGTTGCCGCATTGATTTTATCTGACTCCTGTTTGTTTGTGTCTAGTGATCTAATGTCGAATCAGAAGTGCTAAACAGGAAACACACTCAGTTAAGTGCCTTATCACTTAGTTTCAAATGACAGGAAGGATGGGGATGGTTTTTGAAAAGATAAAAAAAAGCCCCCAAATGCTTTATTCTTTCTGGATTGCCCATTACAAGTGCCATCATTTTCACAGAGACATGTGGCCAGTGTGTTGTAGTGGATCTGGTTGGGATGATAGCCTATTTACAACTGGAGAGAGCCTGTGACTTATCTGATGTGATAAGTGCCTTTTGTCCTCGTGTGGTGGGGTGGGCAGAGGAGTTGCCCCATGAAATCAATGAGGCAAAATTCATGTTGTGACAACCGGACTGCGTTGGTCAGAGCCTAGTTTTACAGGAAAGGAGGAAGGGTCAGGGAAATCCATGGCTTGTCAGTAAGTATTAGTGTCACAGCCACCTCTCCTCCGGTACTACTCTTGCCCCTGACGTGGCAACTGGGACACAGCTTGCACTTTCCAGGGGGCCACGTCTTGGCTTGAGCTTTCAGTTGGTGACCCCTAATTTACTGTGTAAGAAATTAATGAAAGGGTTCGCTGTGTGACTGAGCAGAGCAGTTTTTCATTTCTCTGACTTCCAGTTTTGTTCTGTCATTGAGACAGAGATGGTCCCAAGGGGCTATCGCGTGCTATACTCTGTTTCTCTTCCATCTTTTCCAGAATGTAAATTTTTGACGGCAATTATTATACTGCTATGTGGGTGCAATTTTCATACACTTCAATGGACTTGTGCTGACAAAGGACTTGCAGCCTGTAGGCCCTTGGAGTTGTCATGAAAATCAAGTATGGATAGATTTTGTATGAACGTTGCACCTGCCATTATGGTAATGGCTGCGATTTTATGTGGTCAGAAAGCCACGAGATGCAGTAGGGTGGCTTCGCTGATGTCCTTTTCTTCTGACAGCTCATCGCTTACAATTCTAAATCAGTCTGGAGGGTTTAATGTCTATGAAAATTCGGACAGGCAGAAAAATAATTTCCTAGCAGTTCCTCCTAAAGGGCCCTGTGCCATCCAGGCATTGGACTAGAATGCTGGCTAGGATTGTTAGACTGATGAGTTGTAGGCACCACAGTTTCATAATACAGCATGGCACAATTTTTTTGTTCGGAAAAAAAGTCAAGACAGTGGAATGGAATGGTATGTACAGCTGGCTGTATCCCTTCCTCATTTTCAGAGGTGATGAATCTGAATCAGAAGAATCTTTGTAGAGCGATCTTTAGGATTTTCAGTAGGAGAAAAATACACTCACAAAACGGGAAACAAAAGCCACACAAAAGTTCTGGAGTTCCAGATCTATAGAACTGAAAATATCTCACATGAACACAACCAGGTAAATGTATAAATGGAAGTGTGTGTGTGTGTTCTGTATTACAGAATGTTTAAAAACTCTGTTTTCACTTCACAAGGAATGTAAGAAGATTCCTACAGCATCAGGCCAAGGATGCATGTAATACTGGAATGCTCACAAGCTGGGTTATGAAAGCAAGTCTTTCCCAGATGTTTGTCCTCTGTACCTGGTGTTCACTGATGGACTGCCCATGAATGTGGAGGCTTCATTTACCTACAGTTGCCAATAGTCATTGAGAGACATATAATAATTTAAACTTTGCTACAGTTTCCATGTACTTAATAGGGAGGGAGTGATTTTAGAAATGACTGAGAATTCTGATCTTAAAAGGAGTCCAGATGGTACAAAAGCAGTCCAAATCTGCCCTTGGGTACAAACCATGATTTCTTTAACTCTAGAGGGTTGTAGCTCAAGCTGTCATAAAGGGCAAGGGCAGATCTGTGAAATTCATGAGCCATCTTTTACTTCAGAATGAACCGTAAATGAAACACTATCTTTTGTTTTTAAATATACATATAATTAGGGAGTTAGCGCGCTACAAAATGTATCTGTATCAACTCCTATTATACACTGGGATATTAAATTTCCTTTAAAAAAGAGTGAGGAAGAAAAAATAGTGACGGATATAATGTTAATAGGATATTCGGCTCAAAAAGTGGTCTCTGAGGATGGCCAGAGGAACTCAGCCAAGCTCAGCAAATGGGCCGGCTTCATAACTAGTTACTATAGATGTAAGATGTTGGAGGCCATTCCCTCCCTCCGGTGGTCAAGGAACACACTATCCAAAAAAGAGAGTGAAACTATTATTCCAGAGAAGGCTTTGGATGCCTATTTTAAAAGTGATAGTTAGTAACGGGATATTCTTTTCCTTGCTGCATAGCTGTCCTTCACTCTCACCTGGAGACGCAGTCCCCGTAATCAGGGATAAGGATGGAGACCTCACAGCACAGGCCACAGCTGAGGCTGCCCTGGCTTGTCTGAATTAAACTGCGCTCATCTGCATCCATGGCAGATTTAGTGCTCCTCCACTTGCTTCTCCTCTGCATGAGGAACGGCACCAGAAGCGTTCTTCATTCTGCTTGCCATTCTGGCCACGGCAGGCTGGCTTTTGTGCTTCATACAGGGTATGTTTTAATTTGTTTTGTAATTGAGATTCACCTCGGTGTGCATCTTTACAAGGGGAGTTAAGATTTTAAAAATTCCCGTCCTTTTGTCAACCTGTCATCTTTCTTAGAATGAGATAATAGAAGCTGCAGGAATATAAACACTATTGTAATTTCATGTTTTCAAATGAGCCGGGTACGGAAAGAAGAGGATTCAGGCAGGCAAATTTTCCTGGCCATCTTGTCTTTGGGGGATCACAGAGCAATTGAGAAGTCGACAGTAAAAACAAGAGGAGAAAGTAATGTTAAAGTATTTTTAGACTGTTAATGCTGTGAAACTTTTTTCTTCTGTAACATGGGCAATCTCATTCTCTCTCTCGTCTCTCTAAACAACTGAGACATTTAGTTGCAACTTTGCTATGTTTACTCCTGTGATGGTAAAATCAAAGCGTATACATTAAGAGGACATTTCTGAAATTGCTTGGATATCTGCAGCTCTGTGGCTCCTGATGTAGGCATGTTCCAGGTGAGGATGAGCTCCATGGACCTAGCAGCTGGGGAGGTTGGGCCACAAGTGCTGCCTTTGCTCCGGTTCTCCTTCCCCTTCTACATAATCTCTTGTCTCTCCATCCCAGCATATGGCTCAGTTCCTACCTTGCACCTGTACTTCCACCATGGGTTCTGGAAAGGAAATAAATGGAGCATAGGAGAAGAAGTCAAATAGTGTGGCAGTGTCAAGGGAGAGTTTCGGCGATGGCCCTGGCATGCCAGTATAACTAGTTTGCATGTGCTTACATCTGCTCAATATTTGCTCACACTTACATTGTGTTGAATGACTTGCATTCAATTAGTTGCTTTCCCTTTCCTATGCAAACTATGTGGCTTTCCCTTGAATTCCCCCAGGGACTACTGAGTGGGGGGGGGGAAGCCTTTACACCAGTATTCCATTGGTCTACAACTGCATAGAAAAGTGTGTTCTGCCGAATTAGTGCGTGGAATGTTTCATTTCCTTTCAATCTGTTTTCTCTCTCAAATGATTAACTTAACCACAATAAAAAGCAATAATCTGAAGAGTTTTAATGTGATGCATATGATGATGATCTTGGCCCTTGAGATGGTATAGAAATTTTCTGTGAAGCATGTTGAATCTTAATAATTGCACGTTTGTTATTACACGCATTGTTTTTAAATGAAACTCAGTTTTTTAAACCCTCCCATGTGTTTTCAATAAAATAGAAATCAATGAAGCTGTACTAAACATTAATTTCCTCAAGAAAATGTTAAACCTTTAAGACTGTGTTTCTATTTTACACTAACTTGTTCAATCGCTTTTGTACTCTCAGGTGAGATCTTAGCAGCTAAATGCTTCTCCGGGGATCATGAATCGTGTCTATTAGGGGGAAACCACATGGGCTTTCCTTAACTAAATGAGTGTAGTATAAAGCAAAGGAAAGAAGGGAATATAGACCCCAAAGTATTTCTGAATGTTTAATGGTGGGTGACAAGATTACTGGACCTATTTCTCTGCCAGAGAAACAAGCTGAAGACATTATTCCATGGCACAGTAATCTTTTAATTTGTTAAAATCTGAATTGAAGGTCAATGACTGAAGAACTGGCCTTGTAGGAGACATTGAATGAATTAGGGTTAAGTATCCTTGTCAAACATGAAACTCCTGTAACTCTTATTGAGGAAGGCTTTACTGTAAAAGAGGTCCATTGAATCAAAACATTTTAGCGCTTGGAAATTTTTTAGCAAAGAAATGGCAGAGATGTATTAATAAATTGAACAGGCTCTGTTTCAGTGCTGATGTTCTCTAGGGGAAGATAGTTTACGAAACTTCTTTCCCACCACTGCACATGAATCAGGTTTGTTCCCAGTTAGTCTGCAGTAGCAAAATAGTAGAGTCCAGTAGCATCTTCAAGACTTTATTGTAGCATAAGCTTTCGAGAACCACAGCTCTCTTCGTCAGATGCATCATCAGCTTTCAAGAACCACAGCTCTCTTTGTCAGATGCATAAAGTTGGTTAGTCTTAAAGGTGCTACCGGACTCTATTCTTTTCCCAGTTCTTGTTTCCTGTTAGATTGAAACCCACTCTAATAGTTCCCAACGCCTCTTTTCATGCAGCATTGATCACTGGTCCCACATTTTCTGACACAACAGAGTCCAGCATGTAATACCGTCAAAGGATACAAGGTGTTTTTGTACTTGCTGAGCACTTTGGAGGACTACCTGCCACAGAGATTAGCATGCGGTGCCCCCTTAACTCCTCACACCTGCCTGTGTCTTTGAAGATAGACTGCTGGTTGGCAGGTTCAATCAAGTTCCAACTTGTCTCTATAGATTCCAGCTTAGTTTCCTTTCAAGCCAATTTCCCGCCCTTAAATCGTATCAGCATCAACAAGGACAGGCAGCTGTGCATTCTGACTTCTGTGAGGATCTGCCTGCGCAGTTCTCATTCAAGACACAACAAGATCCGTTCAAGCTTGAATCCTCTTCAGAGAGATGAAAAGGCAAAACCAATTCACTTCCTTGTAGGGTAAAAATGCTTTAAATTTAATGGTTTGGGAACAATGTCTCTTCCAAGTTGGCGTTTTTGCTCAAAAAAAGATTTGCAATCGGCTGAATAATAGATTAATTAGTTAAATTGATTTCATAGAATCATAGAGTTGGAAGGGGCCATACAGACCATCTAGTCCAACCCCCTGCCCAGTGCAGGATCAGCCTAAAGCATCTCTGACAAGTATTCATCCAGCCTCTTCTTGAAAACTGCCAGTGAAGGGGAGCTCACCACCTCCATAGGCCGCTGATTCCACTTTTGAACTACTCTGACCGTGAAAAAGTTTTTCTTAATATCCAGTCGGTACTTTTGTGCATGTAGTTTTAGCCCATTGCTTCGCGTCCTACCCTCTGCTGCCAACTGGAACAGCTCTTTGCCCTCCTCCAAATGACAGCCTTGCAAATATTTAAAGAGAGCAATCATGTCCCCCCTCAACCTCCTCTTCTCCAAACTAAACATTCCCAAGGCCCTCAGCCTTTCCTTGTAGGGCTCAGTCTCCAGACCCCTGATCATTCTTGTCACTCTCCTCTGCACCCTCTCAATTTTGTCCACATCCTTTTTGAAGTGAGGCCTCCAGAACTGCACACAGTACTCCAGGTGCAGCCTGACCAAGGCAGTATAGAGAGGGGCTATGACCTCCTGCGATTTCGATGCTATGGCCCCTTTGATACAACCCAGGATTGAATTAGCCTTTTTTGCCACCGCATCACACTGACTGCTCATATTCAGTTTACAGTCCACTCTTACCCCAAGATCCCTTTCACATATCCGACTGCCCAGAAGTGTATCCCCCATCCAGTATTTGTGCTTCCCATTTTTGTGGCCCAGATGTAACACTGTGCACTTGTCTTTGTTGAATTGCATCCTATTCACAGCTGCCCACTTCTCCAGAGTATTCAGGTCTTGTTGAATTTTAATTCTATCTTCTTGGTGTAACCTTTTGGTCAACTTATAAAGAATATTCCAATTAATAGTGTATTGCATTTTAATTAATTTTTTAAAAATACAAGTACTTGTAAAAAACTGGAGATGGCAGTTACCCTCTTAGACCAGGCTTTTTCTCACATGCAAGATGGATGCACCTGCTGTGATACACGAGTGCTTCCGCTAAGGCGAGAGGGTTTTTTGGCTTCAGAATTTATTTTTATTCATATTACTGGTTTATTAACACTTTGTAAATTCATGGATATTTAGTCATATGATTTAAACTCATACAATTAATCAGCTAAGAAAGATCTTTTATCAGGAAACAGCCCCAGGAAAAGATACTGTGTATGTAGCTGCATTAAAAGTAAGCCTTATTTATTGTATTAAATACAAGCTCATAGAATCATGATTAACATTACTGAGCACTGAGTTATCTGTTTAAAACCTCCATTAAAACTAATAGGAGTATTGAAAAAATCCAAAACAACTCCATAAAATGAGCTTATAGGATAGTGTCCACAAATCCTGAAGGCAGAGTGACCCCCACCACAACACACAGTGTTGTAAACAAGGTGATATGTGAAGAGAGGGGTGTGGTAAATACTGTTTCTCAAGAGATGGAATTGCAAAGTAATAGTTGCAGTTTCTGGGGCAGGGTGATAGGATGCGGCTTCAGGGAATTCAGAGTGGATGACAAGCAGCTAGTTCCAAGTGTTCTAATCTGCATGTTCGTGCTCCCACCCAACTGACTTGGTTTGCTGGTTCATCCAGGTTATGATGGTCCTCCATGACCACTTCATCCTCATCAGAACCAAGGCTCACACATGGTGATTCCTCCTCTTTGGAGAACTTGTCTGACCCACCTACAGAGGACATGACCTTGCCTAACAAATCATATTGTCAATTATAATGTATCAGTCCCTGATCAATCATACACAAGGATGCCCACTGCACCTACACTCGAGGCCTCTGGATTGCAGCCAAGAGCAAGATGCTACTCCAATATAATTCACATTCAGGAGGACCAAATCATGAAAAAAACGGGTTCGTTTCTGACATAATGAGATTAACAAGTATAATTTACTAAATTGATTATATTGGCCAAAAGTACAATAAGCTGTCTTTGTTGACTTTAACACTGAATAAGACGTTAAGGTTTTACATACCAGGTTCGTGTGCCTAGGAGCTGAAAATGCTGCCTGGTTTGCATTCAATTTACTGGCTTTAAGATTTAATCACTTATGGCTTCTGGATCTCGGCAATGTCATCTTTATCTTCTTTTAGAATATGTTTTTCTTTTTAATAGCATTATTAAGATCCTTCATGTTCAGAGAAGCACACTTAATTGTCTGAGTCATCATTATTCACATGCACCTTTTATGTTCTGCAAGTCCTCTCCAATTGATGTTTAAGTGGGGGTAATATATCTAGGAGAAAAGTGTATGTTAATGCAATGACCAGCTGCTACTATAGCTGGTACTTCATTATGCTTACTTCTGTCTACATGGTGTACAGGTTAAAACTTTTATAGTATCAGTTGCAGAGGACTAGGAAGCCCCTAAGTTTAACAAGAGCTGTGTGCGTATTAGGTCCAATGGCTCCGAATTCATTCCCTTATAACAGAAAATGTGCATACATTTACTGTGTAAAGGTTTGAAATATAATTCCACTGCTCTTACGAGGCATAATGAAAACTTGAACTGACATAACTAGATGTGGAAGGATGTTGAGCTTGTCTTGGGAGGCATTGCACCTGCTCAAATCATCTATTTCTAACTCTAAATCAAATTGGTGGAGTATAATATCTGACAAGGCTGGGAGCTGCCCATCCATACTTGCAAAGATCATGGTGGGAAGAAATTCAGAACACAAATGTTTTGGTAGGATTGCGTGTGTCTGTATAACACTTGTTAGCATATTACCCATCATTCTGGAGTTGAAGGAAAGAGAGCCTGTCAGAAACATACCAAGGCTGTTTTCACGCTGCTTACCAGCCACGGAACATCGCGCTGAGCTCGCGGAACGACGACTTCCTGGTGCCATTCCGCGCGAGAATGGCAGTTCTCACGTGAAATCGCGCCAGGAAGACGCTGTTGTTCCGCAAGCTCAGCACGATGTTCCGTGGCTGGTAAGCAATGTGAGAACGGCCCAATTTCAGCTGAGGAAAAGACATGATGAAATGAAAACTATCACTCATTTTTCTCTCCAATAAAATCAGGTCCAGGAGTTTTGAGGAATCCAAAGCAACTGCTAATTAAACAATAATGTCATGTTGAGGCAATGAATGTAAATAGCTGGAGGAGGCATACCATGTGGGTGCTGCAGATGACTCTTTATGCATCTAAGTACTCCAGTTTAAATTGCCTGTTTTTCTCTCAGGAGGATCCTTTCAGTTCCTCTAGAGGCACGGATGACAACGATCTTAAAGTGACCGTTTTTTCAGAATGAAATGCTAAAAGCTGTTGCAAATTTATTTGCATTTTGCACCCAAATAAACGCTGGCCACCTCACTTCTAATCAAGCCCAGCATCAAAAAAACTCTGACAGCAGTGGGTAATTTCTTACCAGTTTTATGGCTTTGCCTCTCTTACCCTGTTACTTTCTCTCCAAGCGTGTTCCATGTGGTTTTGTTTACATAATTTTCATGTATCACGGCCACTGTTAGCGCAAAACATGAATGGGAAGTAAGATTTAACAATTCCTTTAGTAAAAGTAAATATTGCAGCATATGCTCAAATCTTTCAAATCCCAGAAAGTGCTAGTGAGAAAACATGATAGTATCCTGTTCTGAGTTTAAACTCTCCAGGCTTGGAAAATGTGCTGAGACTTGCTTTATTTTGCTTCACAATTTGGAGAATCACTTGGTATATTCTTCCGTACATTTTATAGCACTTCAGTATACAGGGGAGAGCAGGAAATCACATATTCAAATGTTTTACAAATAAGAAAAAGCTTCTTTCCTACAGAAAATAAACATGTCAAGAAGGAAGGCTCTGGCCCCTCTATGGGGACAGGAAACAAACAAACACCACCACCCCAAGTAACATGTTCTTAAAATGCTTTGGCTGCAGTATTTATTGCTGTTTAATCTTGAGTGTATCCCAACTGGAGCATTGAATCATGCTGTACATCTAGGGTTACCACCAGTCCCCTGATGGTAGTGGGGCATCCCCTGCTCCCACTCTGCCTCCCTCCACCACTCACCTGGCCATTGGAGGGGGGAAGGTGTGGGAATGGGTCTCCCAGGCATGCTCCTGGGGCGGCATGCTGACATCACTTCCCAGGCCCGTTTGAGGCCCAGACCAGCCCACTGCGAATCATGTGCATGCTCCTGTGTGAGGACATCACCTGGAAGTGACACCACCAGAAGTGACATCGAGGCACACAGAGAAGGTGAATATTGTTTGCCTGCTTTCTCACCAGGAGGGTAGGGCCTGGCAATCCTATATAAATCTTCTATGCGCCATTACTGCGGCCTGAAATCCTAGCCCAACATTGGATGTAGGAGCTGTATAATCCCTGTGCCCAAAGATGGCATTATCTGCTTATCAATTCATGGGCACAAAAGATAAAAGTGTGGTCACCTTTAAATCCTTAAATGGGGTGGGGTGAGTGTATCTAAAGGACTGCTTTTCTCTTAGGTTTTTGCTTGTCACCCAAGATAAGCTCCACTGGTGGCGTCTTAACTTGCAGAAATGAGGAGAGTGCCAACGAAAAACAGGGCTTACTCAGTGAAGGTTTCCTGGTTGTCGAATACCCTTCTCCTCCAAACTCACCAACTATATGAGACTATTTCTCTTCACCCAGGCTTTATTACAAAAATTGTATGACTGACCTCTGATGAGGGCCCTCAGGCCAAAATGCGTATGGTCTGGTTTAGTGTTGGTCATTTAACAGTATCATCAATTGCATTTGGAGAATGTTATACCAAGTGTGTAGCCTGCTATTCAGGCCCTATGTTTTTAATTTGAGTACTGTGTACACTGCATAATAAATACTTATTTTGAATGTATTTTAAAGGTTTTTAGCTTGACCCTTGTAGTATCTACTGTCCCAGATCCTAGTCCATCACTCTAGCCAACTCCTATACCACCCTGGTTCTCACCACCACACTACGCTAGACTTGCCAGTTCTGGAAGAGCTACACTGTTTTTTTGTTCGCTTCCAGGAACAACTCAAAGTTCTGAAGCAGTCCGTGGAGACCTGCTTTGTGTCCATGCACTCAAAAGTGAAGCGCACATCGTCTCACTTCTGGAACCCCATCCTGACAACCATTTCCTTGGCACTGAGTTCATTCAGTTTTATACACCAAGTGAGACTTTGGGGGGGGGGGGGTTGTTTTTTGGTTTGTTCAGGCTTCTGTTCATTGGGAAGTCCCTGACTGATTCCTTTTGACTGTTTCAGCAAGTAGACCTGCTGCTCTGACTATATTGCTGGATTCCACTTAATGTTTTTGTGTCAAGGATAACTTGAGGGCTTTTAAAATTTTTGCTGTTTACTTATTTATTGTTTATCACTGTTGATGTTTTTGCCCTGTTGTTGATTGTTTTATTCTTGGAAAGCCAAGAGTCATTGTTGGGATGGGGTGTGTGTGTAAGGTTTTTAAATATATAAATGTCTTTAGAATGTTGCACCCCTTATTATAATTTGTGGAAAAAACAGTTTTGCCTGAAATCAAGTATGTTGAGGGGCAAAATGAAACATTTTGCTTTTTATTTGTAGCATTCACAAAAGTTGGTTTTCTGCCGTTTCTGTTTCCTGCTGTGCTTGCAGTTGTGAGTTTGATCTCTTTCATTGCTGAGGGGGGAAAAAAACCCTTAATGGCATCAATGACACCGTGATCCTGTCTCGAGATTTATTACCTTGGAAATGAGTGGCAAAACAAAATCTAATGCAGAAGGAAACAAAATGGGTAATGAGAATATTTTATAGACCATAGTTTCATTATTCCACACCTCGTGGCTTAATCAGATGGGTTAATGTAAAATTGTGTTACGGAAGGTCAGATGAGAAAGGACATCTAACATTTGAAAGAAGGATGACATAGAGGTCAGAATCAAAACGAGCCAGTTGGTTTATAGAAGACAGATACTCTGAGTAGAAGGCTATTTTACTGCACTTTTATATCAAGAATTTTACTTTGAACAGTGATTTTTCTGTAAAACGTTGCGCAAGGAATCTGGGACAATGTGGCAGACATGGTTGAGCTTGAGTGGGGACACAGCAGAGGTACAGCAAAGACTGTGAAAGAGGTGTTAATTGCATTCCTGAAGACAAGAGAGAGCAAAGTCACTCCCAGATTTTTCAAATGTCTGCTGCTGCTCACTTCTTGATACTGAGAATGCTTTCATATGCACACAGTTTCTGTTTAAAACAACAACAAAGGTTTAGAAAAAAACCCATTTGTTCCAGGCAGAACAAGAGTATGTTTTATCTTAGAACCAAGCTACAAGTGACGCCTGACACAGGTTGGACACTTGGCAGCTTCCCTCAAGTTTTGATGGGAAATGTAGGCGTCCTGGTCTTGCAGCTGTAATGGAGAGCCAAGCTGTAAAAGCAGGGCGCCTACATTTCCCATCAAAACTTGAGGGAAGCTGACAAGTGTCCAACCTGTGTCAGGCGTCACTTGTAGCTTGGCTCTTATTGACTTCACTTATGCCCTGCCTTTCCCCTCAACAGGGGCCCAGAGCAGGTTACATAATTCTCCTCTCCTCCATTTTATCCTCTTGGTGACCTGCATTCTGAGGTGAGCCAGAGAACTTTGGCCTGGGTGGGTGGGTGGAGGTTGGCCTGGAGAACAAGTACGCATTGGGAAGCCAGTTTATATTTGCTGAATGGCATGTGGACAAGAATGGAAAAAGAACCCCCTAGCCACTGTTTTTGCTGTATAGGCTTGCCATCCCTCCAAATGGGTGATTTTTACTGAACTGGGCTTCAGCGCACCCCAAGGGTCCTCCGTCGCACTGGAAAATGATGTCATTTTCCAGTTCGATGGGGAAACGTGAGAGTGCATGTGCTTAGTGCACATGGGGAAGGTAAGTATACTACTGCCCCCCCCCCCCAACCCACCTGCATCCCTGGCAAGCCTGATACTGTTTGAGGTTCACAATTCATCATGAGAACTGGCACACATTAAAGGAAGAGGTCAGTTGTTTTAAACTAGTGTTAGAGTCCACTGTGGATTCCTACAAGACATTGGCCGTTTCCACGTCTCTTAACTGTCGCACAAAATTGCACAAAACTCACGGCATGATGGTGTCTTCATGGCACAATTTTCCATCATGACTCCATTTTGTGGTGCGATGACGTCAGAAATCACGCCACAAAAAGGAGTCATGACGGGAAATCGTGCCACGGAGACGCCGTCATTCTGTGAGTTTTGTGCGATTTTGCATGACCGTTAAGACAAGTGAAAACAGCCATTCTAATCCATGTGTGAAAGACCAGTTTCCTCTGGAATTGGGACCAGTTCTCTAACTAAGCCTGCAAATCAACTACTGGGAATGGCAAAGTGAGGAGGACTCTAATGCCCTGTGAGGGCTCAGCTCACTCCTGGCCATCAACAGCACAGGATGTGACCTGCATGCTTTCCTGGGCCCTTGCCACCACTGCTAGGGCTTTGCTGTGGAGGTGATGGGTGTCCTTTGTTTGGAGCAAAAAGAGAAAAAACATCTTGAACCAAACCTGCCTGAAAAATAAGCATCTGATGGTAATGCAGGTGATAATTTTGTGCATCCTCTTCTTCAACGCCACCCTCTTATTTTTAGTCTGCCTTTTTTTCTCCAGGCTCAGGAGGACAAAAGCAAATCTTTCCTAGTGAACTGTTGCCATTCAGCTCCTTATCTTGAGGAAAGCTTGGTTATTGCTTTCTTGACTTCGGGAGGCAACTGAGAAGCTGTCTGAGACTCTATCATGGAGACTTTTTGCAGCAATTATATTGCTTTAATTAACTTTGTCCTGATTCTTCTTTCCTGTATGGCAGGCTTGTCACTGAAGTGACACCCTGAAACTGCAGTGCTGTCACAAATGATCTCAGAAATCTGACACCTAAACCACAGCAGGTTATTTATTAGGAAGGGTGCCCATTCTAGCGTAGTGTCAAATGAGGGATCACCTTCACAGAAACCTTAGATCACAGAGAAACCCAGCTGACCTCCAAGCAGGGCTTTCTTTAACATTAGGCAGGGTGAGCCAGCCCATCTCTGGCAGCAGAATTTGGGGGACTGTTAAAGGGCTGCAAATTCTTTGATTTAATTTATTATTATGTTTTTACCGCAGTGTGGGCTTCTGCCTTGGAACTCATGGTCCCCATTTCATTCTGTCTTCCTGAAGTAGGGATTCTTCTTCTTCTTCTTCTTCTTCTTCTTCTTCTTCTTCTTCTTCTTCTTCTTCTTCGGAAGGAAGGAAGGAAGGAAGGAAGGAAGGAAGGAAGGAAGGAAGGAAGGAAGGAAGGAAGGAAGGAAGCTCTGAGTCCATGACTGCTGTCCACCAAATAGAACTTGGACAAAGTAGGGAATTAGTCTTATTTGCGCACCTGACCAGAAGCTGGAATCTTAGCATGTTCATTGAGATTAGTTGCTTTGGAAAACCAGGCTTCCCTTTCCAAGGATCACAAGGAAACTGAAATTTCATATCTGAAGAAAATAGCAGGAGAAAGAAACGAAGTCATTTAGTTAACATATAAATGATAAAACATATACGAAGGGGAAAATATTCTATAAAATCAATTGAAACCACTGATTTGCTTCTGTATTTTAAAAAAGTCTCTGTCTCTCTATCTCTGTCTCTCTCTCACTCTCTCACTCTGTGTGTGAGAGAATTTAGTGTCCGGTTCGGTTATTTCTTGGCATCATAAACATTTCTATTTTTGTTGTGTGTGGTTATTAAGGGAAGAGCAGGGTTTGAGTCCCGTGGCACCTCAGAGACCAACACGATTTTCAGGATATGAGCTTTTGAGAGTCAGAGTTCCCTTCTTCAGATAGTTATCGATGGAATTTATGAGGCAGTTTACAAGTACCTCATGGCTGAAGGGCTAAAATTGACTTCAGTAAGTTGCCTCCCACAACACTTATTCTGTGTTGTGTAAGACTGTAAATTTTTAAAGTCTGTTTAAAAAAATTAATTTTGTATGTCAATTTACCATTTTTGAAGGGGCAATGTATTCTATCAAAAGGCTTTAACTTGCTGGGGGGTGCTTTTTGACTGGATTTTTCTTTATAGGCCTTGCTATTTTTTTCACTGCTCAAGATCTGTTGTCACCAGGTATCAAGAGAAAAGACAGAAAAGTGAATGCCATTTACTATAAGCAAAACTCTTTATTGCAATGCAGGCAGACAAGGGTCTGACCTTGCTTTTAGCTTATCTAGGGTGCCACTTGGTAGGGTTGCCAACTCTGGGTTGGGAAATTCCTGGAGATTTGGGTGTGATCTTGGGAAGGGCATGGTTTGGGAAGGGAAGGGACCTCAGCATGGTATATGGCTGCTTTGGAGGATGGACTCTATGGCATTAAAGTCCATCCTCCAAAGCAGCCATATTCTCCAGGGGAAGTGATCTGGAGATCAGTTGTGATTTCAGAAGATTTCTAGCCCCCACCCAGAGTCTGACATGTAGGCTAAATTTTGGTAAAGAACACCTGAAGCCACTGCAGTTTGGTAGAAGCATATAGAAGTAGATCACAGGTGATTCCGGCAGGGTCCTGCAAGCTAAAAACAGTTGTTCTTTCTCTGAGGCTGTCTCAGCTTTTATTCTTTCACTACCACAACATTTCCAAGAAGGTAAAGGTGCTAATCTGTTGACCACCTTTCACCTTCAGCAGTTTATAACATTTGCTCTGGCTCATTATTCCTGCTGGGCCATGGATATGCACAGGGCCGGCGCCACCGTTGAGGCGGTGAGGCAGGGGCCGCGGGCGCCATGGGGACAGAGGGGGCACCAGAGGGGGTGCTGGGGGCGGAAGCACGCATCTCACGCCACTTCCAGCCAGCCCCACTCTGCTACCGGCCAGCCCTGCGCCGCTGCCGCCCGCCGCCAGGCAGGCGCAGCAGCCACAGTCCAGGGACAACAGACGGTTGGGGCAGTGTGAGGTGTGCAGGTGGCCTCCTCGCTCCGCCCTAGCCACCTGCTGGCGGCATTGTGTGATGATGTCATCACGCAGTCTGGGGGCGCGCGGCCGGCTGGCCTCCGGCGCCAGAAACCCTGGTGCTGGGGCTGGATATGCATGATAGATTAAGGCTTCTGCAAGTCCCTAGCCTTAAATGTTCAAGGCTTGATCTTTCAAGGGCTACCTCCTCCTGAGCTGAGTTGTGACAATAAATCATTCCCAAGAAGGAATAATTTGGCTATTACCTAACAAATGTTTACTGGGCGTCATTGTGAAGACTGAGGGAATCTCAGGATTGTGTGTCGTTTATATGCACAAAGCTTTCTACTTGTGGAGATGGTCAGAAGTGTATGAATAAACAGCATTGTCTAGAAATGCAATCATTTTCTAGGGTAGAGATGACAAGCAGAATTTCAACATGCTCTGCCACCACGGTCATCATTCCATTTCTAATAGTAAACATGGCCCGACTTTTATTTCCATCTAATAAACCACAGTGATATCATATAACTACCAGTTCCACTGAGAGGACAATAAAAAGTGTCTGCTCCACCAAAGGGGAAACATTTAAACTTTTGTTTCAAAATACAAGACAAAAAGATAAAACTTTTAATAGGCACATTAGTGTGTATGTGTGTGCACACATAATTTTTATAGTGCGATCAATTTTTTTCCTGAAGTCCTTTTTATTTTAAAGGCACTGCTTGGCTGGAAAATCTATTGGTTGTTTCAGAACATGAGTTTCTGAATAGCCATCAGTAATGCATTACAAGATCCATGAAAGCCATGCTGAAAGAGATTTCTTTTTATTCATCTGAACTGAACCGTACGTGAAGGCAAATGCTATCACTTTTAAGCAATTGTCTTTCTTCTGTACACTCTAGGGATTTGTGCGTCGTGCACAATTGAATATTGAACTTTTTTTGTGCGTGCGCTACTGGATATCAAATGACTTGCTTTCTGCTGAACATTTTATTTCTCCTTTTGGGTATCTCTCAAACTGCTGGCCGCCAGTTTAGCAGAGAGAAATATTTCCTGTTGCGTTGCACACATCAAATTGCTTAGCCTCACTGATTCATTCACAAGGTTTCCAGAAAGTTTTTTTGTGAAATAGCTGAATTTATGCGTGAGGAACCTTGATAACTAAAAAAGAATGGAAAGAAGCCTTTCATGTACCTGTCAGGTGCATGAGAGCCAACAGCACCCTGTCAGATGGCAAAACAAAGCCCTACCTCTGAAAGAAGGACTTCCCTCTTTGCACACAGATAGGTAGAGGCAGGATTTCATATGGCAGCTGGAACTGTTTCTATATTTATGGAAAAGCAAGCTGAATTTACTAGAGTGTTTGATATGCTGTAATTGTAGCTTCTTCAGTAAGTATTTAGAATTCATGTTAACATCAGACAGAGGTGTCAGTTATTTTCAAAGGAAAAAAGAGAAAAGTTAAATAACCATATTCCAATGAAGGGGGACAGCCTATTACATCAATGCATCTGTACGCTAGTCCTGGCAAGAAAGTGTTTAATACCTTGGCCTTAAAATCAGAGCCCCGAGGCATGTCAGAGTCAAGGTTCTGTTGCCACTTGGCACCTCCTGCTTCCCATTAGGCAGGCTTGGAGAACTCTGGCTTATAGACTGAATTATTTCAGCCAAGCACTGGATGCCTGCCATCATTAATTTCTTATAATCCCCTGGAGAGAAGGGGAAGAGCATGTAAGAAATCCCCCCACTCCCTTTCCCCTTTTCCAAACACATGCCCTCTCCAAAACATTAGGTTATTCAAGGAGCGCTGCAGCTATACAGGCATGACCTGGTTTCCAGGTAACTGAAAAGACCCCCATCCTTGTCAGCTGTAACAATACACAATGAATAACACCAGGATGATAAAAGACAGAGAGGCTCGTTAGACAAGATAGCACCTGTTTCCTGTGAACAGCAAGTGTTGAAATAATGATGGGCTGAGGCAGGGGAATACAACAGGTTCAAAAGGGTTTTTTTGACTTTCAAAGTGAATTGCAGCACAGGGAGCCATCCCTGGTTTCCTCTGTAGAGATTAGTGACTGTGCCTGTTATTTGGTTTGGTGGAGGGTTTTTCTTTTCTTTTCTTTTCTTTTTTTAGAAATATGGTTTTTGTGCTAACCTCTAATCACTCTGGGCATTTCAGCAACGATTAGTAGTTGTAAGTATCAATGGTCAGTTCCAAAAAGTTCAGTGAATTTTTTGATGCTGTGAATTTATCCAACTGCATATGAATTGTAATAAGCCAGGCAAAGGCTCAGTTGAGCTACAAGGAAACTATTGCTGTGCTGACAAAACCCCCCCCAAACCCTACCCTAATTAGTGGCTTTCTCTTGTTTATGGTAGCATTTAAAATTTGACTATTGGTCTGTCAGTTTTGCTCCTACTATCATTTGTAGGTCTTGCGTTAGTGATAGGTGGAATTACAGCCTTTAGGAACAGGAAGATGAAAATCAAGAGAGCAACAGTTTGTTTTTTAAAAGAAGCACTAAATGTGAAGCACTAAATGGCACTAAATGGGAAGATGGCAAATTTTCCAAGTGGTCACCTTTCCACTAGCATAGAAATGAGAATGTGGAGACTTAGGTAAAGAGATGTAATGGTGGTGATTGGCTATGGCTACCTTAGATCCCATGAAAGTCCAAGGAGACACAATCATAGACCTCAATATCCAGTGTTGCGACTTGAGAGTAATGTGAAAATAGGCATCCTTGAAACTGAACAATAAAAATATCAAGTCTGACAGGAGGAGGATCTCTGCTAGGGATACCACGTGTAAGTTTTTGTGTGAAATGGAATGGTAATCATCACCATTGTTTATTTATTATAATAATAACATTTGATTTATATACTACTCTTCAGGATAACTTCATGCCACACTCAGAGCAGTTTACAAAGTGCCCTTGTGACAATCACACCTGTGAGATGTGTGGAGCTGAGAAAGCTATGACTGAACCAAGATCACCCTTGGGTCACCCTTGTCTTCAAGCAGATGAGTGGGGAATCAAACCCAGCTGTCCAGATTAGAGTCCTGCTGCTCTTAACCACTACATCAAACTGGCTCTCCAGTTTGTTTGTTTGTTTGTTTGTTTGTTCGTTTATATTCCACCTTTCTCACTGAGGTCCAAGGTGGATTACACAGCATGTGAAAATACAATATAATCAAGAGCTAGGTCATTCACTGAGCAAATTACAGCTGAACAGCAGTTATGATGACATT
Source organism: Eublepharis macularius (assembly GCF_028583425.1). Lineage (NCBI taxonomy): Eukaryota > Metazoa > Chordata > Lepidosauria > Squamata > Eublepharidae > Eublepharis > Eublepharis macularius. Next base: position 12,435,906 of record NC_072801.1, read on the forward strand.
CAGTGAAAGAGATACAACCGGGTATGGTAGGAGAAGTTTGAGAAACAAGCATAAAGCCTAGCACATAGATGAAATCTTTCTGAAAGAGAGCATAACTAATTTACATGGCATGTTTAGCAATGTGGAAACTCCCTAATCGGCTTGTATCTACATCAGCAGGCAGTACCCAATAGCTTAGCATTTAGTCCCTGTCCCTAAGAAGGCATCTCTCTGATCTACTCCTTACGATACAGCCCTATAATGTGGGTAGAAAGCAATCCTAAATAATTCAGTTTTGCATAGTTTGCAGAAAGCCAGGAGAATGGAAGCTTTCCTGATGTCCTCAGGCAGGCCATTCCTGGGAGAAAGCATGTGTGCAGGTTTCTCCTCATACTTAAAATGGCTAGCAAAGCAACAAGATCTGCAAGGACTCAAAAAGAACCCAACTGTCCATCAACAAGATAGAATGGGGTGCAGGTTGCCCTCTTGTTTGAGAACTGTGAAGTACTGGGAATAGACTAATCAAAAGAGTCCAGTAGCACCTTTAAGACTAAACAATTTTATTGTATGGTTGTTGTGGGTTTTCTGGGCTGTATTGCCGTGGTCTTGGCATTGTAGTTCCTGACGTTTCACCAGCAGCTGTGGCTGGCATCTTCAGATGTGTAGCACCAAAAGACAGAGATCTCTCAGTGTCACAGTGTGGAAAAGATGTAGGTCATTTGTATCTACTCAGGAGGGGTGGGGTTGAGCTGAGTCATCCTGTAAGAGTTTCCCAGGGTGTGGAATGCTAATGGCGGGAGGCTTCACTGTATCCTGAGGAGGTTCTTTTGCATATGGATTGGTACTTGATGTGCTAATCTTCTCTGCAGGGCTATTGTCGGGGATAGAATGTTTTGTTAGCCTGGTGTTTTTCAGAACTGGAAACCATGCTCTGTTCATTCTTAAGGTTTCTTCTTTCCTGTTGAAGTTTTGCTTATGCTTGTGAATTTCAATGGCTTCCCTGTGCAGTCTGACAAAGTAGTTGGAAGTGTTGTCCAGTATTTTGGTGTCCTGGAATAAGATACTGTGCCCTGTTTGAGTTAGGCTATGTTCAGCCACTGCTGATTTTTCAGGTTGTCCAAGTCTGCAGTGTCTTTCATGTTCTTTTATTCTTGTCTGGATGCTACGCTTTGTGGTCCCGATGTGAACTTGTCCACAGCTGCACTGAGAGATCTCTGTCTTTTGGTGCTACACCTCTGAAGATGCCAGCCACAGCTGCTGGAGAAACGTCAGGAACTACAATGCCAAGACCACGGCAATACAGCCTGGAAAACCCACAACAACCATCATTCTCTGGCCGTGAAAGCCTACGACAATACAATTTTATTGTAGCATAAGCTTTTGAGAATCAAGTTCTCTTCGTCAAATGCATGGTACAGAAACATGGTACCATGCATCTGACGAAGAGAACATGATTCTCGAAAGCTTATGCTACAATAAAATTGGTTAGTCTTAAAGGTGCTACTGGACTCTTTTTGAATTTGCTACCACAGACTAACGCGGCTAACTCCTCTGCATCTGGGAATAGACTAATGGATGATGATGGTTGGAGCACATGAATTCTGTTTCTGCCTTCTGTAACACTATGTGACTCCTTCCAGAAGGGCTGAGGGAGGAAGGGAATGGAATTCTATTGTGTATCCTTACAGAGCTTTATACTGAGTTATCTGAGGCTATAGTTTCCCATGTTAGAAGGAATGATACATTGTTTTTGTTAGATGTAGAAGAGAGGAACTGTGTCTTGGAAAGGTAGGGGAGGGATAGCAGAGTCAAAGGCTACACTTAAATTATTTAGTTGTATGTTTTACGGATTTGCTATCTCACCTTTTTTGGGCTTAAGGTGGCTCATATCTAAATCTAATGAAATCTAACAAAAATCCAATGATTTGGAACCAAGCAGTGAAGTAAACATCGATATATACTGACAACTCCCACCTACCCTTGAAATGAGGTCTGCTAACATTCTGAGGTTAGAACTAATAGAGTCTTAAATCATGGCAGATGTGAGGAATTTTATCTGCATATGCCTTGCAGATCTGTATCATCTGGGGCAGATTTAAGTAGCCCCCTTACCACCTGGAAATTTGGGCAGTTTGGGGCAGATGCAATGGCAGGAATCAGAACAGACGGGCATCACCAGAATTACAGAGCTAAGGGAAAGATAATCCTACTAGCTCTTTTGGTAGCAGCGCAACCATCAGTGTCACAGTTTTACGGTGTTTTTTTCATATATGTCAGGACTAATTAGGGTAAACTCTGACAGTTTGATGGGTTTGATCAAGTCCATGCGCTTCCGTTTAATAAAAAAATTTGCATAAGATGGAAGTGTTTTCGTATTACAACTCTGCCACGTCAATACAGATTAGGGGTTCTCTGAGAGGTTATGGATTATTAAATGGATTGACATAGTAAGGGAAAGCCTTGGATCATTGCCTTGTTTTGAAGCAGTGGCCCAAACACCTCATGATGACCATGGGGACCTATTTCATGCATCTTTGTTGTGGTCCATCATGTATGTTAAAAGTAAATATGTCTTTAGATTATCATAAAATTTGTGTATTATAAAATGGTCAACAGTTCAATGTAATTTTTGGTAATCTCGATGAGTTTAGAAAGAAAGGAGGAGGGAAATCCAAGGGAGGAGGCTATTTAAGGAATTTGCTAGGAAAAGTCTTCTGGCACTAAACTTCAACATCTTTTCTCCTAATTCTGGATGATATAAAAAATCAAAAAATGGTATGGAAAATAGAAATAATTGTGATTAAATATGCACAATGCAGTATTGGTAAAAGTTACTGCTGTTTGAAAAGTTACAATAATTGTGAAGTTAAAATCAATACTAGCAAATATTATTAAAATTTTATGAGAGCCTGCCCTGATCATACTTACTGGCCAAATCTAAGAATGCCATTGCTGAGCAAAATATGTTTTTCAAAGTGATTATGAATGATCTAGTCTGTCCTCTGGAGGGGGGGCAAGGGTGTGTGTGTAGGTGCATGAATATTTTTCCAGTTAGACTACTTGGTACATTTTATATGAAAATCACCATAAAAGTGAGATCATTTCCCTCTAAAATCATTCATGTAGACTTTAAAATGCAGCTTTTAAAGGCAGCCTTAGCTCTGGTTGAGTTCTGTGCGGGTTTTTTCATTGCCTTTTATATTCAGGTTGTCATACTTTCACGGATTGATGTCCCTGACAGATTATCACATTTTTCCATGACAGATCTAGCATTTTTGCATCTGAAGATTGGCATTCTGCATCTTTCAAAGTTTGCAACCTTTAGCTTTCCGTGTCTGAAGAACATGAGCACTGCGTAATAAGATCAGATTTGACTCCTTGGTGTTTCACATAAAAATATGCAAACTAATTTTCTATCCATCTGGGTCTGAATGTTTTGATGAATGCATGCTTCAATAATCAAGATGCATTTCAGATATACGGTCCCAATATCAGTACCTACAAACAACATGTCCTGTACTTCTTTAGATCAGTTGTAGTAGAAAGATTTATAACAAGAGATTTCACTGTAGCGTAGAGATGAGGATATTGATCTGAATATCGTACGGATCTTTTTCCCCACACAGTTGATAGGGAAAAAAACCCAGCATAGTCGTCTTCATTGAATCTTGTGTGTTTACAAGAGAAAAATTCCTATGAGGTTGTTGCACTAAAACTTTTAACTGCACTCTGTTTAGAGACCCTAGCTATAAAACATTTCAGAACTTTATTCAGACCTGAGTTAACAAACATGAAAAGCTATAGTTGAAAAGCTGTTAACGTTTTTGGTCTGTAACACTCAGGCTTCATCCTAGAGTGGAAACAGTGAAAGGGATTTGATTGAGTCCATGCAAACCCAGAAGCCTCCAGCAAAGTATCCTGTGGATTTTGACCCACAATTTAGCAATCTGTTTGTAGATGATAAGCTTAATGGTAGCAATTCCTGTATTGAATTTTCTGAAGACAGACAATGAGTCTGTAAAATTAAGTTGCCTTAAAAAATAAATGGCACAGTGTGAAGGAGAATGCCGCAGTTAGAAATTGTGCACTGGGTGGTAAGTGGTTGACTGGTTTGTGTGTGTGTGTGTGTTTTAAAAATCTCTTTTGCTCTTCTAAAAACACATTTGGCTTTAAACTGCTCTTCCCCAATAAGCTTAATTATGTTTTTAATCTATATTTTGTTTCTTCTCTGGATCAGTTACTGTTTTGCAGGGCCCTTTAAACTGCCCAAACCCCAGCCCCACCCCCCAGGCCCAGCCCCAGCCCCAGCCCCACACTTACCTTACCCTGTGGGCCTGCGGTATCCTCCCCCTCCTCCCACGAGGGGTGGGAAGGCCATTTTTGGCCTCTTCTGCCACTGCGTGGGCCCGCAAGATGGCAGAGGAGACTGAAAACAGCCTTCCTGCCTCTCAAATGTCCACTGTGGCTATGCAGCAGCGGAAGAGGCCAAAAACGGCCTTCCCGCCCCTCACGGGAGGAGGGGGAGGATGCCGTGGGGCCGCAGGGCAAGGTGAGTGTGGGGCTGGGCCTGGGGCTGGGGCTGGCAGGGTGGGGACTGGGGTTTGGGTGGTTTAAAGGGCCCTGTGGCTTGCAAGTGGCAGGTCCCTTTAAATTATCAGCTGGCAGGTGGCAAGGGGGGAATCCCCCCTGCCACCTGCCAGCTGATAGTTCAAAGGGACCTGCCGCTTGCAAGCCGCAGGAAAAGTTTACATGGCCATTTCCCTGGGAAAATGGCCATTTAAACTGCCCCTTTACGACCCAAATGAACCAGTAGACCAGTTTGTGGAAACGAACTTCCATGAACCACTGGTTCACGAACCACGAACCAGCATGGTTCATGCATTTTTTTGGATTGTAATTTGATTCGTGCCCATCTCTAATTAGAAATACTAATTATTAATTTGACATGAAGCAAAGTCTTTGCAAAGTCAAATTTACATAAGCAATCCATAAATAGCCAGGTTTGAATCCCTGTGCTGTTGTGGAAGCCCAGTGGGTAACCTTGGGCTAGTCATTCCCTCTCAGCCTAACCTACTTTAGAGGGTGGTTGTTGTGAGGATAAAATGGAGAAGGGGAGAATGATGTTGTGAGCCACTTTACGGCATTCACACAGATAGTTTTCATCACCTTTTTGAATGTTGGTCTGCTCCTGCCATTGTAGTTCGCAGTTTTCAACCTGTCTTGCCTTTTGGAAGCTGGTATATTTACATACAGTATAAACCTCTGTGCATACGGTATTATAAATAGGAGAATTGCTCTCTGGATAACTTATGTCTGTGGGGCTGTGGTTTGCTGTAGCAACTCTACAGGGGGTTTTGCAGACGGTTAGCAAAGAGATTACTGGAAGAATGTAAATCTTTGAATGCTGAAGGAAAAGAAAACAGGCTAGAAAAAAGATCATATTCCACAAATCCTTTTGGGCAAATGTTTTAACATTTCCACTGTTCGAGAATTAAATAATCACTATTATCTCTGGGAGCGTGGTCATGGCAGGCTCTAGTTTGAAATCTTAGAAAGCAAACCAGTTTGTTCAATAAATAGATGAAGAAAAGTGACTTTGAGAAGAGTGCCACTTATGAGCTTAGCTTTTTGGAGACAGGTAATGTTTGTAATAACAAGGCCTGTGGAGGTTCTGTTAGCAGAAGCAAACCTAGTTTGGGCCAGTGAGTGTTGCAAGAGGGAGGCTGGAAGGAGTATGAACGGTTAAAAACTTCAGACGTTCAAGACCTGGAGGAGGTAAATGGTAGTAGCCAACAGCAGGTGGTAGAGGGGGAGGGTCAAATTCAATCCATTTTTTGAGGGCAGGAGCAATAATTTGGTTCAAGGCAAGAGCCTGGCTGGACCATGGCTTGTAGACAAGAGGGTTACACAGGAGAATTATGGATGGGTTGAGCCCGGAAGGTATGGCAAGAAAAGAACAGAAGGATAAACGAAGGTGTCTGAATTAAGGGAGTCAAGAAACACTAAAGCTAGTAGCAGCATCTAGGGATCTTTTTTCCCCATTAAGGCAAAGGGGAGAACTATGGAACTTTCTTATTTACAAGGAAGGTAGCTGATCTGAGTGATATTACTGCTGTATGTCTGATTTGTACAAATGCTTCTTTTTATATGTGGATGATGATCCATCTATATCAGGATTTCTTTACACCCTGAAATTCAAGAGAGCCATGGTTTAGTTGGAGTGCATCAGGTTTGCATGCAGAAGGTCCGAGATTGAATCACTGATATCTCCAGTAAAAGGATGAAGGAGACAATGTGAAAGATCTTAATTTAAGATCCCTCTGTATAAGGCAGCTTCAGGTCTCAGCAAAAACAAACCTGCTATATACTCTCCATGATGACCCCCGGAACATCAATACTGTCATTCTTCTCTCCTTTTCACTTTTCAGACTGTTCTCTATTTCAGTTTTCCTTCACTGAAATCTCAATGATGATAATTCTGTAAAACTTTTGGGGGTCATTCTCCTCACTTCTCCTGATAGCTTCTCCAAACAGGTATTGCTTGAGCCCAACAAGTTTACAAAGAAAATCTTCACAAATTCACCAGACTTTATGTAATCATGTATAGTATTGGATGCCATCAATATGCAGATGATATGCAGTTCTATATCTCACTGTCCAAATTACCTGGTGATCCAGTAGAGGTAGTCACTGCTTAACAACTGTTGGCAAATACTTGAGAGCAAAGAAACTGAAACTGAACACAAACAAGACAGAAGTGATGCTGGTTGTAAAAGCAGAGATCTTGAAGGACGCTGTACTTCTAACCTTTGATGGGGTTCAGCTGACTCTGGCAGACTCAGTTCAGAGTCTAGGGGTTATACTGCTGCTAGAGATGTAAGTAAATAAAGCTACAAAAAAAGGCCTTCTCCCAACTAGAGATGGGCACGAACAGGAAAAAAGACGAACACAATGTTCATTGTTCGTTGCCATCCACGAACAGGGATTCATGAACATCAACGGACATGACATGTTCACAAACTTGTTCTTAGTTTGAGGTTCATGGGAGCCAGAATGACCCCCTTGGGACTTAGCTGAACTTGAGCCAGGGAAAGGAGAGTCCATGGGTCTCCCCCTTTCATGTCATTTTCTCTTCACAGCGGCAAAGACTGGACTGTCTGCTGGAAGCTACTTTGAGGGGTTACAAACTGACCTTCCCAACATCCAATACCCACCAAATTTGCAGGGGACATAGTCCTCACTGTCCTCTGAACCCCCCCCCCCAAGTTTCAGAGAGATTGCACCCTGAGAAAGGCATGATCCATGGGTCTTCCCCTTTCATGTCATTTTCTCTTCACAGCGGCAAAGACTGGACTGTCTGCTGGAAGCTACTTTGAGGGGTTACAAACTGACCTTCCCAACATCCAATACCCACCAAATTTGCAGGGGACATAGTCCTCACTGTCCTCTGAAACCCCCCCCCCCCAAGTTTCAGAGAGATTGCACCCTGAGAAAGGCATGATCCATGGGTCTTCCCCTTTCATGTCATTTTCTCTTCACAGCGGCAAAGACTGGACTGTCTGCTGGAAGCTACTTTGAGGGGTTACAAACTGACCTTCCCAACATCCAATACCCACCAAATTTGCAGGGGACATAGTCCTCACTGTCCTCTGAAGACGCCCCAAGTTTCAGAGAGATTGCACCCTGAGAAAGGCATGATCCATGGGTCCCTCCCTTTCCTGTCATTTTCTTTTCACAGTGGAAAAAACTGGATTGTCTGCTGGAAGCTACTTTGAAGGGTTACAAGCCAGAAGGAAAACCAAAAGGAGTTCTGACAGAGTTCAGACAGTCCATGCCTATGTTGCAAGGGGAATTGATTGAAAGGCGCCAGACTGTCTGACTTTACGAACGGCTGACAAATGCCACGAAGAGGGCTTGGAACGAACACACATTCACCGGGAACGGGGCCTCACAAACAGCTTGCTCGCGAACAGCGGATTGGGCTGTTCGTGGCTTTTTTTTGTTCATATTGCTGTTCGTGCCCATCTCTACTCCCAACTCAGACTAGCCTGAAAGATGGCACTCCACCTTGACATGACTGATCTGGCCACCTGGATTCATGCCATAGTAATATGGAGACTAGACTACTGTAAAGCACTCTCCATAGGTATCCCCTCAAAGTCAACTCAGAGACTGCAGCTCATTTACTTTCATGAACTAGACAGAGCATGCATATCACTCCCATTATGCAGTCAATCCATTTGCTACCCATCAATTAGCACTGCAGGCTCAATTCACTGCAGGCTCAATTACATTAAAGAACTTTCATGGCCTTGGCCCCTCATATCTGTGCAACCTCCCATGTTCTGCCTTGGCAACTCTGCCCAACAGGGCCTTCTGAAAATAGCACCCTGCAGCTGGGCAAAATCAACAGCTTCCTGCACACATGCTTTCTCTGTGGTAGCCCCTACCTTATGGAATGGCCTGTCTGAGGAGGTCAGGAAAGCTTCTACTCTTCTGGCTTTTTACAAAGTATGCAAGACTGAACAATTCAGGAGGGCTTTCTATTTAGATTATAGGGCTGTGTCATAAGAAATCGCTCAAAGGGATATTTTGAAAAGAGACAGGGACTATAGACTATGCCATTGAGTACTGTCTGCTGAGATAGATATGCTCCTACTGGGTAGTTTCCACATTGCTAAAGATTTCATGTTAATTTGTTATTCTTTGTTTCATCTCTGTGTTCTGGATGACTCTGGTCAGGCCTCATTCAGATATAGGTGTTCACTTGAAAAGCCTTGTGGCATCTAGTTAGCTTTTTAAATCAAATCATTTAACTCCTGGCAAGAGGTACACCACAGATAACATCTTAGTTTCATTACCAGGTATTGTACACAAGTAATACAATTATGGAGCCTCTGCTCCCATTTTAAGTCTTTACTATTACAAAGTAATTATTCAGTATTCTTAATATCAACTCAATCATCTATTATAACTGCGTAGATCATTAAAGGAGGGCAATTACGTGAGTCCAAAAAGTATCTTACCCAGAGAGATGAAGGTCACAGGCAAGGAGCCCCTTCTAAGATGAAGTTCTTTATCAGTTTAGCTTGTCATATTTATAGGATTTCAGAACCTCTTAACAATAGCTGTCTATCCTGCTTCAAAGACTCAAATTCTTGGCTAACTTAATATCTTACGACTTCATACACCAAACAAGGTTATCCACAGTGCTTTTTTTCTGGGGGGAGGAAGGGGTACGCATGCCCCTAAACATTTTGTGAATCTAACGGGAGAAAGTAAAAATTTTAAAATGTTGGAATTCCCGCTAAACCAACTCCAACTGAGAGTACCCCTAAACTTTTTTTTAGAAAAAAAGCACTGGTTATATTGAAACATATAACAATAGTTCATTCTTGCTACTTCTTGTCTTAATGAAGTCTTTGTAGAATTAGTGATTACAAGTTTCTCATACATTAGCCCTCCATCAATGCAATTATCCTTGAATAATATGGCCAGCTTCTATGAAGTTAAGCATAGACTGACCCAAAGTCACTCAGCAGGCTTCAAGTGTAGGAGTGGGAAATCAAATCCGGCTCTCCAGATTAGAATCCTGCCGCTCTTAATCACTACGCCAAACTGGCTCCTAATCTACGCATCGCAATACATCTGTATAACTCTATTGTTTTAGTCCCCTCTCAAAGGTTGTTAGATTCTAGGCCTCTAGACTCCTTGTGGACTGTCTACACAGGGCTGGCACGCCCATTGAGGCCAGGTAGTCAGTGGCCTCAGGGTGCGGGGTGCTGGAGGGGGCGCCGGAGGAGGCGCGGGGGGCGGGAGCGTGCCACGGAGCTGCAGCTTCCTAGCCTTCCCACCTCGCACCACCGCCGCCACCAGCACACGCCCCTGGCTTGGCGCAGCAGCCGCGGGCAGGCGTGACGTCATCAAGCAGGCCAGTGCATGTGTGCGCGCGTGTGCAGGCGCCTGGCCTGCGCTGCTGCTGGGTCTACACATGGAGCTAGGCTAACCCTTTTTGTGAGTGCAAAGGTATATTGAATTACTTTCTTTTTCATATCCAGCAACTGTTCCCCTATAGTTCTAGCTATATCCATGACACCTGTGGCGTTCGGTTTTGGGTAGCCAGTCCCCTGGTGGGTGCAGGGGATCCCCCACTCCCAGCCTCCTCTTCCCATGAGAACAAGCCTCCTGGGGCACACACTTGGCATGGCATGATGATATCACTCCTGGGGCCTAAGGCAGCCCAGTGCGAAGCTCAGGAGTAGAGATGGGCACGATCCGCATTACGATCGAAAAAAACCCACGATAATGGTGATTACGTGATCGTGAACTGGCAGATTGTGTTCGGCCACGGCCAATGATCCAGCGATTGGGAGAGGCCTGGATCAGGGCGATCAGGCTTGGATCGGGGATCCAGACACTCAGGCGCCAGCAATCTATTCCCCTGGCAACGGAGCCAGGGGAATGCTGAGCTCTGTTTGCCCTCCTTCTGTCACCCTGGAAACCCCAATGGAAGCTCAGCTTTGCTTGATCAGCAGGGCTTCCTTCCAACCACAGAGCAGCTGGCGAGCGGCCAGACCCCCCGCCCCCTGAGGGGAGGCGGCTTTCCGCTGCCTCCCCATGCTAGCCAGGCCTGGCGCCCGCCGCCATTACCCACAGTTCCTTTCTTGCTGGGAATACCATCACGCTCCAGTTTGGCCTGGTGGGCAGGCACATTGGGGGTGCTGCCGGCGAGCGGCCAGACCCCCTGCCCCCTGAGGGGAGGCGGCTCGTTGCCACCTCCCCGTGCCTGCCAGGCCCGGCAGCTGCCGCCACTACCCACCTTCCCACATAGCTGGGAATAGCAGCGCGCCCTGCTTTGACCTCCATGATCCACGGCTCGGGAATGGGAGATGATCGGTGCGGATCGTTAATTCGGGATTGTCGCCGGCACCGATCCACGATCAGCTGGATCGTTTTATTTTTTTTGGATCGTGCCCATCTCTACTCAGGAGCACTCCTGGGGCCTGCACAATGATGTCACTTCACACACACACAAAGATGTCTAGAAAGGTATGTGCCAGATCTCCCCCCTTCTGCTGGAAGGGTAAGGGGACCTGGCAACCCTAGTTCGGCTTTGTGCTTGTTTTTCAAATTTCTGCTACCATACCCTATTGTATCTGTTCATTGAATGTTCTAATGGTTGATCAAATTATATTTTGCTCAATGGATCAACCTATTGACTGATTATATTGTAATATCTTGCCTTTGGTGTGATCGTCTTTGGGTCTCAGTGAAAAAAGCAGACTATAAATAAATATAAAAATGTACTTAACTTTGACTGGATTGACCTCATTGATTTTAATGTGGAATATATGAAGCTCCTGGAAGGTATTGACAAGATTAATCCTTGTCTACTCCTCCTGCCCTTGGAGCAGAAGGCGGCTCTGTGGTTGGCTGCAAAGCCAGGTGACTTAAAGAGAGCCTGAAGACATCTGGAAAGATGCTGTTGGAAAACTGGTGCTGAATCCAACAGAGTGTACTCATTGGAAGACCTGTGAAGCAGTGGTAACTGCGGCAAATAATGTTATTTTTTTGTAACCATTGCATCAGTTAGTTCATGACCGTTCTCGCCACTAAAATCATGTAAGAGCCACATTAATGAGACCAACACAGGGCACCTTCGCTTGGCCTCTTAGAGAGGTCAAGATGAAAATGACTGTATGTGGGAACTCTGTTTTCTGCATATCTTGTGCTTGGCTGTTTTTATTGTTTATAGTTCAAAGCATAAACAAAGACTTCTTTGTCCATCTTAAAATCCATGTTTCACTTTACACTTATTATTCAATATACATGTTTATCTCTGTAAATCTGGCAAAGATATGAGTCCAAAATATGGCAATTATTTTATCTTACCCTCATTTTAGGGCTTTAACGTGCGTTGCTAGTATATTTTGCAAAGGCACCATCTGCACTGATGCCTGTGCTGGCCTTCCCTTGTAAATGCTTTGGGCTGAAATCCAAATGGAAGTAGAATTACGTACTGCAGTTAAAATCACTGTCCATATGTGTCTGGGTACAAGATTGGAGTCTTAATCTGTAGTGCTTAATTGTATTGGGGGCATAGCATCGCAGCTTTTCAAAAGAGACTAATTCCAAATTCATCACAGTGTGATAATATTCAGACAGAGTATTTCAGATTAACCAATAACAGAGGCAGTTTGCTTTCATGCTCTGCTTGTATGAACTTTTCCAAGCATCTGGATGTCTAATGGTAGAAAAATAATGCTGGGCTACAGAGGCCTTTGTTCCATTTGAACAGCACAGTTCTTAGGGTCTTGGCAAAGAACAAAGTTTGTTGTATGTAATTTGAGAAAAATTGCTTAGAACATATTTGAGAGAAATACACTTTACAGTCAGGCATCACACCGTAATCACACCTTAAACAAAAAGGATGGTTCCAGAATTATTTAACTTACACCAAATAAGGTTAAGTAAGGTTAAAGAGTCCTTTGGGGCTCATTATTTTAGTATGTTCCAGTGATTGTATTTGATAGCCAAATATTGCCTGTAAAGCACTATTCAGTTGGGATATTTGCTGTCAGCATTATAAAGTAGCTAAACGGTCTTAAAATAAGGGATGTGTTAGTTTTGTAGGTGAACATCCTTGACACTTAATAGGATTTGGAATTTCACTTTAGCAGCTGCTTTTATTATGTGACACTATAATTGAATGCCTGGGAGTGAAAATGAAATTAACAAAGACAGTGCTAAATTATTGATGTTCCCCTTTTTCTTCCTTTTTCCTGCAAAGCACTCTGTGGGTTTTCCTTTCTCGGAGTACATTTTTCCTGGACTGATTGATGTGAAAATAAACATACAATCTGTCTGAGAATATGTGATGGGGAAAGACAAGAGAAGTTGTCAAAATGCAGGATGTGGTGGTTACAGAGCTGAAGTGTGCCGACTTGTCTGTCTACTGCTGTAGAAGTAAATTACATTAGACCTGCCACAGGTTTGAAATGGCCTGTAATAAACTGATGTTTCTGCGCGAAAATCTGCAAGTATGTCTGTTCTTTTTCCTCTGGTAGGTGGTACTGCTAAATATGGAAATTGTGGGAGATTATGGAGGGAAGGAGCAAAAATTACAAATTCTTGTTTCTTAGGAAATTTTGCCACTACTTACAGTATTCTGAACATGCTAAATCTGAAATTTACATACGGGCAAGAACGGAAGAGTTTTGTTCTGAAGTATGGAAGCTGTATGAGGCCGTTGACTTCTACGGGCAGCTTTTCACCCCTTGTGAGTTCAGCATACTAACCTTGACTTGACTAGAAGCTCTGGCTGGTTACAGTGCAGTGTGAAATGAGCAGGGCTTCAACAGGAAAGTGATGATGATGACTCAGTCTTCAAAAATGTCACCAGTGGTGGTGGTCGTGGTGGGGAGAATCTAAATTTGTTCAATTTAAATGTGTTGTTTAATACTAAGTTTGCTGAACATTCAAGCTTATTTCTGCATTTCTAAAACTCTGCATGAATGAGTGATTGACTTTTCTGTGCATGAGAATTCTAGTCTTTTAAAACTGCATTGGAGCCAAATACGATTGCGTTGTGACGGCATGCCCCAAAAGCAGGCCAAAAAGTTGGGTGGTCTTGGGCTTGATGAAACTTTGATTCAAATATTCAAGCAGTCAAGTATAACTTACAAAGCTTTAGACTGTGCACCAATTCTCTGTCTCAGTTTCCCATCATCTAGAGGTTATAGTCACCTAGTGCATGGAATTTGGGGGGGGGGGGGGGAGTCAGAAAATTGTAAAGCTCTTTGCACATCTAGTGGTTGCAAAATAATTCAGAATGATGCCTGTTTCTTGGAATTCAGTTCAATGGCAAATTTTTAACTATAAGGAGGTGAGAAACTACATGTGTTTTTGCTGTATCTTAAAAGCCACCTGCTATCAGCTGTAGTTTTCAACCTTTCCAGATCTGGAAGTAGGGTTGCAGGTCCCCTGGTGGGGGGCAGGGGATCCCTTGCTCCCACCATCCTCCCCCCTCCCCACCACTCTCCTGGCTGACAGGGGAAAAGGTGGGGGAACAGTCCTCCTGGCGTGGCATGATGACATCACTCCCAGGGCTGATGTCATTGCACAGGCCCCAGGCTCCTGCGCTTCGCACCAGGCTGATTCTTAAGAAGGCAGAATTATAATGAATAATTAGGCCCAAATTGGCCCGCTGCAAAGCGCAGGAGTGCTCCTGGAGCCTGCAGGAAGATGTAAATGCTGGGTCCCCCACCCTCCCACCAGGAGAGTAAGGGGACCTGGCAACCCTAGATGGAAGACTCGTTTCACTAATGTCATAGCCAGGACAGGGAGCAGCAGACCGAGAGAGACAAGGGTTTTTTTAATTACAGTGTGGTGGTTAGAGTGACAAACTGGGATCTGGGAGAGCCAGGTGCAGATCCCCCCTCTGCTACGGAAGTTTGGGCCTCTCACACACACTCTCAGCCTAACATACCTCGCAGGATTGTTGTGAGGATAAAATGGCAGAGAAGAGAATGATGTAAGCCACTCTGGGTCCCCACTGGGAAGGGAGGGAGGGAAGGATCATATTGCAAATCCTAACAGGACCTGATCCTATGCTGGATGCGTAATTCCTTTGTGGCTGAATGCAATTTATGACTTCAGGAAAAGCAACGGGACTCTTTTGGGCAGGCCTCTTTGCCTTGGGGGTGGGGGGTGTTCACTGATACCAACATACAACCCTTTTCCTGTGATCTTCCTGATTCTAGCATGAGATGAGAGTTCCATCAAGTGGACTACTGCCTTCAATCTGAGAAAAAGCCTTTTTTTGAAAAAAAACTTATAAGGAAGATTTATAAAATGTATCAACTGCAAGAGATTGAATGACTAGGGGTGTTTCTTGAAAACGATGTGAGGACAACATACCCAGATGAGTGTGTTGTACTTAGAAGTCTACTCCACAGGGTGTAAGGTGTGGATTCTAGTCCTGTCTCCTCCTCCTTTAGGTCAGGGGAGCCATAGCTTGGTGGCAGGGTACTTGCCATTAATGCAGAAGGACCTTGGTTCAACCCCTTGCCTCTCCCATTGAATAATCAGACAGCAGGTGATGTGAAAGGATTCTGAAACCCTGGATATCAGCTGTCTGACAGAATAGACAATACTGACCTCAATAGACCGATGCTCTGACTGTATATAAGACAGGTTCACCTGTTACTTATATAACGTCTGTATTTGCCTCTCTGTCCTTTAACCTGCTCAAAATTTTCTCTAGGCTTGTGAACCACATGATAGCAATAAGCATCTGGATTAGATGTCTCTGGAAGCATCAATGTCTGGGGCTTTGGTGTGATGTGCTATAGAAATGCAGTAGCTGACAATACTAATAATGGAACATTTCAACCCTTAACTATGCAGAGCATAGCTTAGAGCATAGCTGACAATACTAATAATGGAACATTTCAACCCTTAACTATGCAGAGCAATACCTGTGTGATGATCTGGGAGCATCAGCTATGCCTCCGTCTTCCACTGGGAGCCTACTTGTGAAGACATTCTAGCTAGACTGCTGGTAGGAAGGTCCAGGGTAGAAAGAAAACAAGAGTGCCATGGGCCGTCGTCACACGGGCATCTCTTCCGTTAAATTTACAGCATATAGCGTCCTACCTGTTATCGGCACAGTAACGTTTCTTTGGGTCACCTAACGGCTCTTCGCGCCACCAGCTGTCCACACCGAAGCACTCTGTTCTGTTCTCTCTAACCGCGCAGAAGCAGCTCCTCCCCCTGCTTTTTTTTATTATTCTGGCGTTTAATTCTGCTATAACGGAATAACAGCATATAAACATTCCGTTAGAGCAAAACATTACGACCCTTTTGTTTTTCCAACTTTGAAATTATATAAATAGCCCTTTGCCCGCCGAAAACTCCCTGTCTGGCGTGATCCCCATCGCTGGAGACTCTGCCATGGTGATTGAGTCATTTTTACTTCAGCAGAAAGTTTGCATTGTGTTATGTCGTTATGGCGTTATAAGGACATAATAAAATAAAAAAAGGGGGAGTCGCAGGAAGAAATGGATTCTGGGATTGAAGGGAGGGCATAGGGCGTTGCGAGGTGAAATACATCGATGTGAGGCATTCACACTGAGGCACAAAATAGCGCGACTATCAAGCACAAAGCAGAAGAGAGAAAATCGCTACAGTGTTGGAATAAGGTGGGTGTTTGCTGGGAAATAGCGCCATTTTAGCGCTAAATAAAAGCTCGTGTGACGACGGCCTTGATCAGCTAATCAGAGAACTTAAAAAGAGAGGAGAGTGTTGGAATTAGACCACATTCAGAGAATGTCAGCGTCATCCACAAGGTCAGCAATGGAGGTCTGTCTATCTGAAGTATACCTTCTTAACTCATATTCAACCTGGTATATGCTGCTAGCCAAACATTCGTGCAGTAGCTGAAGAGACTGAACTGTGAACCTGGAATTCATACCTCTGCCATGGACTCTGTGGGTAGCCTCAGGCTACTCCTACTCTCAACAGCATACCACCTCCCTCCCCTTTCCTCTTCAGTGGTGGTGGAGAGAGCCCTCAAGCCATAGCTGACATATGTTGACCCCTGGTGGGGTTTTCATGGCAAGAGACTAACAGAGGTGGTTTGCCATTGCCTGCCTCTGCAACCCTGGCCTTCATTGGAAGTCTCCCATCCAATTACTAATTAAGGTCGATCCTGCTTAGCTTCTGAGATCTGGTAAGATCAGGCTTACCTGGGCTACTCAGGTCAGTGCTTTCTCTTCAGTATGGGAATTATAATACTAGTTTGCATTATAGAGACACCTTTTGGGTTACTGAGATAATATATGTGAAGTGCTTCAAATGCTGTAAAGCATTATTGGAACTCTTTAAGTACTATATTTTGCAAGAAATTGGGTGAAAAATGGGAGACCTTTAACGGTATCAGGTGGCACTCTTATTTTTCTTTGGGATAGAAATTGCTCATTTATCTAGCTGAATTCAGAAGAACCCTCTTTTGAAAGGACAAAACTGTTGCTATCCTGAACAGGAGAATTGTTTCGCCTTCCATGCAAAACAGCTTGCTGTGGCAATGAATGTCTCCTTATTAATTTAACTTTGTTGTGGGGTTTCCCTTTAACATGTTGTAGTATATAGTTTATTGTCAACTTCTAGCCTGCAAAAGATACCCAATAAGATGGTTCTGTAGGGCTTTGAGGCCTCTAATGTTCCGACAGATATGCAGGAATCTTTTGTCATCCATTATTCTGTGGCTTTCTTATTGCAGTTTTTAGCTCTAATCATTTTTTCAGGAGAAGTTCACACAGACATCATCCCCCGCCCCCCCATAGCTTTCTGTAGTGTCCTCATGATTGGACCAAGCCTTTGGAACACGCTAAATTAAATAATTAATTTAATTATTAATTGTAATTCTGCATTCAATAAATAGCCATAGAAAACGGTGCTCCTTTAGATCTTAAGTGGAATCATATGGCTGTCGTAGGTGTGTTAATTTGCTACTGGTGGTACTAAACATTCATGCAGGGCCACCGCAAAACGTGCAACTAGTGCTGTGGTTAAGGCCTTTGGTTTGCTGTTTATCTTCATTATGAAACCTGCTCATTGAGAAGTGAAGTTTGAGTTTCTGCTATTACAAGTCTCAAAAGCTGCTATGTTTTGAACTGCCAGCTAGCAACCTGGAGTATCTTTCAAGCATTAGAAGACTGCAATGAGATGCTTGTAACCGCACCCATTCCTTTTTTCAGCCCCGCAACTACTCCTATCTGCGGACTAGCAATTGCGACCCTAATGCTTGTGAGGTGGATAAAAGTACGGGGTAGGGGAAGAGGAGGTGCTGCTATCTCCTTCATGGCTTTATCAATATATTAAAAACTAAATGGCCATCCTGACCAGCTTTTGGTATTTATCCTGAACTATACAAGCAATCCTTTCCCGCTTATTCACCTGCAGAATATTTTCAGACCCCCTCCCCTGTTCAGTTGTATGAAGCTGAAGCAGTGGCAACAATATTAGCAGTGGAAGAAAAATTAACTTGACCTTTAAGAGGATTTCAAACTAATGCCAGTTATAACCTGCATGCAACACGAAGTGTGCAGCTTAAAAGTTGTTTAATGTGGGGAGGGGGGGGGCATACGGCTTAAAACAAGCAGTGGCTTCCCGCTTGAAACTGCAGTTTGCAGCTCATATCGTGTTCACCACTTTCCACTGAGCATATTAAACCTGCAAAAACTGCACTGCTGATTAAAATGCTGAGTCTTTTATCGAAGACAATGAGATGTAATTTTTTAAAAAAATCTTTGGAATGCTGCTGAAAAAATTGGAAATAAAAGACGAATAACAAAAACAGAAATTTCGTGCCCTTTGACTGGGATGAGCCAGGTAGCAGATCGTGAGAGATGCAGTTGTAGCCTGCCAGTTTCCAGTGTGCTGTTAGAATGGTTTAATTTCCCTTGTGAAGCAACTTTTTTTGAGTGCCGTCTTTTAAGCTGGTTGCGTGAGAGCACCACGAGTGTGGGGACCTGCAGATGCTTGCGACAGAACATTCATGCCTCCTGTTGTGCTCTGCAATATGTAAATGTTCCACTTAACCACATTTGGAATTATGTATGTATTTTATTGGAAGTCCCAGGCACTCATAATTATGCTTAATCACAGTGAGTTCTACCAGGATCGAATGAGGATCTATACAGGAGAAGTGTTCTCTTGAAAAGGAGTAGTTAAAAGTCAAAAGTGGGGCTGTCATCCAGGGCTGAGTGGGAGAGCATCTGCTTGAACATCTGCTTTGCATGGAGAAAGGTCCTCAGTTCAACCCCAGCATCTCCAGTTAAAAAGGGATCTGGTAGTCAGTGATGTGAAAGACCTGAAATGTTCCCTCTAAGCTTTGCAGTGCTGTGTGCTAAAAATCTACTTTGTGAGCCAAAACAACAACTTTCATTAAAGTTTTGAGTGCACCTCCTTTTAAAAAAAAATTACAATCAAATTGTTTTGATTACAATCAAAACAATTTAACAATAAAAGCCTTTAGGTGAAAGGGCCACAAAAATCAGAGTATACTTCTGTATAAAAATGGATATGTCCATGCTGATTGCAAAGGGGTAGTTGTATTAGTCTGTTGCTACAAAATAAAGCGGACACGCAATGGCACCTTAAAGACTAGCACATTTATTTCAAGATGAGCTTTTGTGAGTCAATGCTTACTTCTTCAGCCTCCTGTGCCAAGGCCAAGTTAAATGATGCCTTCACCATGGTGGTGGCTGAGGTGCTACCTCCTCTCCTGCGCTCTCTCGGGCTGAGGGGATCCTAGCGATTTCAGGCTGCATGGGTCAGGCCAGACCCAATCACTCAGCTCTGCTCTGTTCCCCAGTTAGAGAGCCAGCAGTGACTGGAGGCGCTCTCTGGCACCACTCTGGGGGCCAAACCAGCCACAGGCAGGAAGGGAGAAGTTGGATGAGGTTCCATCCCTGCTCCATCCCGATAGGGCCCACCTGCAGATGCTGGCTGACTGAGAGGACGGGGCCACCTGAGGGTTAGTTTCTGTGAGCTACATCTGAGAAGCTGTGAGCGGAGGAGTCAGAAGCTGTGAGCGATTGCTCACGTGCTCACATTAGCGGGAACACAGAGCTGCTATCAGTCAGAGTAGGCAGATGTGACCTTGATAAACCAAGGTCCTGGCTTAGTAGAAGGCAACTTCATGTGCGTGTTGAGATGAGGCCGAAAGCACCAAGTGGATTAGTCAGCGACCAAGACATGGAGTAGCTGCAGCTGTGGATGTCTTCAGGAGGCAGCGGAGGCAGAAAGAGGTTCATGCAACACTGTATAAACATACTGTTGCTTGTATTGTCGAAGGCTTTCACGGCCGGAGAACGATGGTTGTTGGGGGTTTTCCGGGCTGTATTGCCGTGAAACGGCAATACAGCCCGGAAAACCCCCAACAACCATACTGTTGCTTATTAAAGAGCCCTTCCCCAATATCTCTGCTCATGGAGGAGAAAGCTGCAGCAGTGTCCTTGGGGTGCAGGGCTACACTGAAGACAAGCAGGGGAGCCGATGTTGCCTACATCTACCTTGCATATCTCCAGTTACGTCACTCTAACGTGCAGGTTTCCATTCTGTATGATTCTCTGGTTTTGTACCAGTGGACAGGGAATGTTGCTTTATTTGTATCTGTTGTTTCAGTGTGAACTACCTTGAGTCCTGAACAAAATCACACCATATATTGTTTAAAACCAACATATCAACGGCTTAGTCCCTCCATTCATTCATTTGTGGTTCCTGCTGCTTTCCCTTTGGTCTGAAGAGACGATTATGCTATGGGTGGCCTTTGGAGAGGACTGCGGCTGAATGGTGGTGCTTATGCTTTGCATGCAGAAGGAAACTTATTCAGTTCCTGACGCCTTCCTTTAAAGATTCTCTGGTATCTGGGGATAGGAGACGGCCCTTCTCTGCTGCTGCCAGTCAGAGTAAATATCAGGCTAGGTAGACCAATGTTTTGACTGAGTATCAGGCAGATTCATTTGCAAATATGAAATCTAAGATATTACGCAATTAGATCAGTTGCCTTATTAGTTGGATTGGATTTGTTTGTTCTTCCCCTCTCTAGCCTGTGTATACAGATGGCAAGTTGGCCAGCTTCTAATGGGTGCTTTTGAGAACCTTTTTTAAAAAAAGAAAAGTAACTTAATATGTTTCTAATTTTGATTAAATAAGAGATGATGATTTTTTGTGATAATTTTGACATGAATAATAAAGTCAGTCTTTTTTAACACTTCCAAAATTGTTAGGAAACAGAATGCATGTATTTGATCAATTTTAATAGGAAATCAATTTCTTATATAAAGCTAATATCCTTTGCAGCAAAGTGATAGGACATTTTTACAAAACATTTTCCAGCATCTGCTGCACATTGCAGTGTGTGGCAGGATCAGTGGATAGCTGATACGGCTGTTACATAAATGTGAGTAAAGTGAGATCCTCATTACAGAGTGAAGTGGATAATGTGAAGCGGTAACTGGGGATGATGGAACTGTATATACTGTCCATTAACTCGGTAATAGCACCTCTTCTTCTAGAGATGGGGGGTTTTGCAGGTACTGGCATTTTGCCTTGTTGCAAGAGCAAATCCCTCAAGTCTCTGCTGCAGAAATGTCTGCAAGTTGAGAGATAAATACGTGAAGACCATGTTGGAATTACAGACATTCAGTGCTTGGCGTGGCTATTATTAAAGTCCAAGGCAAGATGAGGAAAATCGACATTCTATTCATGGCTGCAAAATGGGAAGCCTCGTTGATGATGAGCAGGCAGGAACAACTTCCTAATGCATTTAGGCCTGCTTACATGAGGTTTAACAGTGACTTTCTTGGTTAGCATATGGATGGATAAAAATTGTCTCTGCCTAGCAGCTAGAGTTCAGTGTTAATTTGGACTTCAGAATGAGTAGCGCAGTAACCCAGAGATTATCGCATAAGCAGGAAGAGTTAAATGATCATGCCCAAGCTGACTATTTCAATTAATTTCTGTGGCTGTTTAGACAGAGGAGTGAGAGCCAAAACACACGTTAAGAAAAACCTAGGTTCAGCACGTGTTCTCTTACCTCAAGGTTTGCTGGGATCTGTAGGCGTCCTGGAAGCTTAAAGTTTAGCATTTACAGAGCAGCAAAAAGGGGAAGGGAAATACAGGCGCCTGTATTTTAAGCTTTAAGCTTCCAGGACGCCTTTAAGCTTCCAGGACGCTTACAGATCCTTTAAGCTTCCAGGACTTTAAGCTTCCAGGACCCCTACAGATCTTTAAGCTTCCAGGACGCCTACTTTAAGCTTCCAGGACTCCTACAGATCCCGGCAAACCTTGAGGTAAGAGAACACGTGCTGAACCTAGGTTTTTCTTAACGTGTGTTTTGGCTCTCAGAGGGGGTTGTGTGTGGTCGTTAGATGGGGAGTGAGCTCTGGCTCGTGTTTACCCTCCTCTCTTGAAATACACATATTTCACTTTTCCTTGCTTTAATCATGGTGTGGCACTGTGTCAGCAGCGCTCTCTCCAGGATTTCCCAGGAAATGGGGCTTGCATATCCTCTTGAAACCTTGGTTGAAAAGTGATCCTGCTTAGCACTAACATGGTTAAGGTTACACTATTGTTAAAGCAAACCATCAATGAGAGAAGGGGATTCATGAGGGAGTGGGGAAGGAGTGGTTGATCTCACAGGACTCTTCCATGGGGAAGATGAGATCTGCCCTGTTCCAGGTTGGGAAGAGACTTCACATGCTCCTACCAGGAGAGTCTGGTCCATTAGAGCAAACAGAGCACCATCTCAATGGCTTAATCTCTGGCTTTTTAGCCTCCTCCTTAGTCTCAGGGCCAAGCTACAAGATCAATTGGAGCGTAAGTGGAGCGCAAGTGAACAGGGAGGAATACACGTGAGTCTGTTCACTTGCTGTTCAAGTGTCATTCGTCACTTGTAGCTTAGCTCTCAGTCTTGTATTCACAGCACTAATGCAAGCAAGCGCACGCACGCCTCCACTTAGCAACAGTCACTTCTTCAGTAACTGAAAATGCGTGATAAAAATTGTCCTTCTGTTCTCTTACAGAATGTATATAAACAAACAACAAAAACAAGAACATATATTCTAAAATTGTTACAATTACAATTTCAAAATTATTATTTGTTTTTCTTGAATGGAGAACTCATTTCTCCACAGAGTGGTCTTTCTTTTGTTCCTTAGTAGGGGTTGGGTATTTTTTCCTGACAGCTGCTGTGGCTCTAATCACTCTGCTTATGTATGTTTTCATGTGCCATCCCTCTTTAGTTTTGTTATGGCTAGGGACCTCAACTAGAAGTGGCTGGGGCCTCTCTGGACCTCTGAGAGAACCTGTCTTGGACATAACGTAGGGGAAAGAATGTTTCAGGAAAGACATTGTGATTCCTCAGAGACTAACAGGAACATGCCAGTTTACGGGAACACATATATGCAAAGCGTGTGAATTCACTGGATATGGGGGTTGTGATTTGCAAGGTACTCCCAACACAAAAGGTTGTTAGGAAACTAGCGTTTGAAACAGAAGTACCCACCCACCCACTGTGTGTAATTCAAGTGCTATTAAAGGAATTGAAAATGAGCTGGCAAGGAGCAGTTGTCTTTCCCCTGCAGTCATAACAGAATCTCTGACAGGCACACAGAAACACATTAGGTAGGAACAGGGAAAATTAAACTGTAATAGTAATAACAGTAATACTTAGCAGTAGGATAATTTTTTTTACAATGTTTTAGATCTTCACCAGCTTTTAACTGTTTATTTACCAGGTCATACTCCTGAACTAAATGTCTAATTTATTTGATACAAACGGTGGAGGACCAGGTATATTGAGGCTGCACACCTGAGAACGCTTTCCTGGGAGTAAGGTCCTGGATTTCTCCTCAAGGGGCTCTGATTCAGCCCAGTGTACTTAATCATTAACACAACAAGAACAAAAAAAATCATTATCTTGATACAAAGTGATTGCGAGAACAGCTTGCTACTGTTTGCTTCCAGCCCCTACCCAAAGGGACCACGATTCAGTGGAAAGGCATCTGTGTGGCAAGTAGAAGTTCCCAGCTCCAGTGCTAAGCCTCTCTAATTAAAAGAATCACGTGGTAGGTGACAGGAAAGACCTCCACCACCTGAGACTCTGGAGAGCCACTAGTCTGAGTAGACAGTCCTGACCTTGATGGACCAGTGACTGACTGAGTAATCAATGATTTGGTTGGGCCAGTGTTGTATAGTGATTTAAGCATTGAACTAGGACCTAGATGCTCTTCTGAGCTCCAGCACCTCTGCACGTGGCTCCCTCTTTGCTGCCTCAGCAGCGGCAGCAGCAACAGTTCCCTTCAACTTGGCAGTTTCTGTGCAAGTGCAAGGAGTGGAATTGTATTTTTTTTTTTAAAAAAAAGCTCCTCTCTCTCCCCCCAACATTTTTAGATTTTTCTGCAAGGTTGGAGTAACTCCCAAGGAAATGTTACTTGTGAGTAAGTGGCTCTGATTCTCAGATATATCTTATATTCTAATAGTCATATAGCCCTGTAGATACTTATCTACAGGGCTATATGACTATTAGAATATAAGATATAAGGCACCTTCATTTAGTGTTCAAAAACATTCTAACCTTCATATTATATTTACATTTGAAGCTGATGCAGACTTTAAACTTTTCCTCTGTGTACCACATAACAACAACAACAACATTCAATTTTTATACTGCCCTTCAGGACAACTTAACACCCACTCAGAGTGGCTTACAAAGTATGTCATTATCATCCTTACAACAATCATCCTGTGAGGTGGGTGGAGCTGAGAGAGCTCTGAGAGAGCTGTGACTGACCCAAGGTCACCCAG
Organism: Eublepharis macularius; assembly: GCF_028583425.1. Taxonomy (NCBI): domain Eukaryota; kingdom Metazoa; phylum Chordata; class Lepidosauria; order Squamata; family Eublepharidae; genus Eublepharis; species Eublepharis macularius. Next base: position 12,460,260 of record NC_072801.1, read on the forward strand.
CTGGCTTCAAGTGGACAAGTGGGGAATCAAACCCGGCTCTCCAGATTAGAGTCCTGCTGCTCTTAACCACTACACCAAACTGGCTTTTTACAATAAGATGAAAAAGCTTTCACTGCTTATGATCATTGGAAATTTCCTGTGAGTGTTGGATAATCCACCTATCCTATCCTATAGTTGGCAATGGTTACATCCAGATGTTTTAGGATGTAGCAGCATTGGAAGCTAATAAAAAATCTGCACAGGGTATACCCAGGTCTCATGTATAGACTTCTGAAACCCTGGGGGAAACCCAAGGTTTGAAGAAAAATAAGAAAATTTTAAAATGGATGATTTAAAAACAACCCCCCAAAGTGCCAGTAATAACTGACTATACACAGACATCAGAAAAATCAGGCTATGTCTTGTGTTTCTGAGATGACCACAATGTCCACTTTGTTCCCAGCTCACCACACCACACCAGATCAGGTCAGAAGGTGGTAAGGGGAAACTGGCATGGTGGGCCAGGGGCCACATAAAATGGGTGGAGTCAGAGAGTGAGAAAGATGAGCTGGAAGGGGGAACTTGAGAACAGCAAACAGAAAGAACAAAACGGGGAAGAGCAGAGGCTTGAGCAAGAGGGGAATGTTGGAGGAGATCAAAGACAGTGTGGCAAGGGGTAGAAACCAAAGGGGGGGAGGGGGGGCCAGCAGAAGGGTGGGGTTTCTCTTCCCACAAGAGTCCGCACAATTCTGCCTCCTATATATCTGAAGAGAACATGCTTTGGGTTGGATCATGATTAGTACATGTCCAATTGCACATCCTTGCTTGCGTGTTTATTATTTATTTATAGCCAGTTAGGAAGCCATGATGATTATTGGTACTGTTACCTGAAGTGGTCTTCTTGCAAAAATATGACTTCTGGGGAGAATTAGCAAGCAAGGAAGACAGCTATACGAGAGGCGGTAACCATGTGGACTGTATCATCAGCTTTAACCGAGTCCCCTCCCCAATAGAACAAGTAAGTCTGGTGCTTAATATCAAACAATAACTTTTATTAAGAACAAGGCTTCATGCACATACACACAAATTATTGGGGAAAATAATTACACACACACACAGAGTCCTAGGAAACGTAGCCAGAAATTGGGAATAGAGAGAGGGAGTAAATATATCTACCTATTCTGGAGAAGGGGTCCAGTCCATGGAGGAAGAGAGTAGCTTAGAATGCCAGCATCCTCGGCCAAGAGAACAAGAGGCTTAGGGAAGAGACCCTAGGGGAGAAGCCAGAAAGCTTGCACGATTTGAATGAGGCCAGGGCTCTACCTTTATAGGTAAAATGTGCCCTGAGGTGGAAGAGTGTCCTCCCAGCAGTTAGGACAAAGACTCCAATGGTCAGTTCCTGGGTTAGACAAAAGGCTTTGATTGATAGCTGCCAGGGTGTGTGAATGCAGATGCAAAACTAGTTCTAGCGCTGCACAAAAAGGACAGTTTTTCTGATGATGTACACCAGAGCTAGGTTAAGTGTTTTTAGGGAGGGGATACATTGTGCCAGGAGGATAGCCAGCTGTTTATAGCACAAAGTAATTCCGGTGAGCGTAGGCAACTGTTTTTACTGTAAAATTATCTAATAGGGCACAGCACTTTGGTACTATGATAGCTTTTCTTAAGAGGGATACGAGGATAACTCATATCCCTATACTTATGAATGTCATTTGATTAGCTCTTCAATCACGGACAGGCGATCTCATCACGGAAGGAGGGAGAGGAATGTGCTAAGTGGGGTTGACGCTGCGAGTCCTTTGTTGCTCTGGGCACCAGTGGGGCTGGAGATGGCAGTAAATCCAATCAAGCCGTGGTCACTCTGCATTCAGAGCACCATTCCTTGCATGCTTGGTTCTCCCAGGAGGGATGTAGCACCATCAGGGCTCCCTGGTGACCAAACAGTAGCCATTTTAAACTCCAGAGGCTTGTACACTTTTAATATCACACGCAGCTGTATGAAAACTGCTGTACAACTGGTAAAGGCTGGGCTGACTGCTTACAGTATCTTTCCTGGTGCCTGCTCAGGTCAGGTTTCTGAGAGTGGTGCAGTAGGGATCTTGACTTGGATGATGGCTGGAGGAGAGCCTGCTGGCCCCCATGAACAGCCAACCACGAATATGTTCGTGAACAGGGACATGTTCCTGGTTGTTCGTGAGACCCTGTTTGTGGATGGCAACGAACAACGAACATCATGTTCGGGGTTTTTTTTCTGTTTGTGCCCATCTCTACTTGCGACAGGAGGATAGCCAACTGTTTATAGCACAGAATAATTCCTGTGAGCATAGGCAACTGTTTTTTACTGTAAAATTATCTAATAGGGCACAGCACTTTGGCACCATGATAGCTTTTCTTCAGAGGGATACGAGGATAACTCACATCCCTCTTTGCTTCAGCCAAGCTGCTGCTTCATACCTTTGCACAGTCCCATATGGGATGGTATCAGTTGAGTGGCAAATTGTCCTTTGGGTTGGGCTTCTTTGCAAAAGAGGGCAGGCCTGTCAAGCAGAGACTAAACACTTCTAGAATATTTGTGGCTAATATGAAGGCTTGACACATCAGTGCTATTTGGATCCTAGAGTGTACACTAGTGCTGCTGGTGTCACCTCCTGAGAATGCTAGTTGTTTGTGAATGGAGTTGTAGTCATCTTGTCTGTCATTGTGTCTGGCTTCATAATAAAGTTGTTCCTCTCTAGCAGCAAGGGCATTACAATTATAGAACTCATGGATTCAGAAGTATCTATCACGGTATGGTTAAAATTCCGAAGAGAAGTAGCAATTAAAATCTCTTACAGCTGAAGATTGTTTTTCTTTTGAATAAAACCATGGGAAGACATTTTCCCATGCCCAAAATTAAACTTTGGAAGAGTTGCTTTGGGCATTCAACTGGCCTACTTTGTTCTAAAAGATCCTTAAAAGAACCACTATAGCAGGAAGCCTCCATTGTCCTGAAATGTATTTCTGAATATTATATGCCTTGTTATAAAATGTATTCCGTCAGATGCTTTTGTGAGTTAGAGCTTAACTCATTATATGCATGAAGTGTCCATCCATTAAGCAGGTACAATTTTCATATAAATGTATCTGCCCTAATGGATGGACACCCCAGTACATCTGATGAAGTGAACTCTGACTCACAAAATGTATTTGGTGGAATAAATTATGTTAATCCTTACGGTGCCACTGGGCTCTTGCTGTAGCAGATAAAACAGCTTCCCATCCAGAATTATGTACAGTGCTGTGCATGTGCAGTTTCCCACAGATTTCAGTTCACTTCTCTCTCTTCTCCCCTCTCTCATTAGCATGTACAAGGATGAAAAGTTCAAAATAAAATTTTTGATACCATTGCCTCAAGATTCTTTTTTTGTGGCATGTTTTACCAATGTACAGAAGCGCACGTGCCCATCAGTGACATATAATACTATTAATGTAGTAATACATGTGGGGTGTTTTTTTCATTTTTAAAAAATCAATGTGCATGTTAATATTGGTAACATTTTTAAAGAACTGCATATGAACTCAAAGGAAACTAGCGATCTGCTCATGATTGAATGCCAGGATGAATTTTAGAAGTACTGTTAGTTAAGTTGGACTGTAGGAGTGAAATAGGGGCAGAGAGAAATTTTGGAAAAGGTAAAAGAATTAAATGCTGCTCATTCCTACCTGTTACAAAGGACCATGAATCCAGGTATGCAGTGATACAGCAAAACACATAGGCAGGAATGGCAGAGGGGGAAGAACAAGATTGGCAGAGTTAAAGCTCTTCTCCATTTATGGACTCAAACCATCACTGGGTCATTAAAAATACATCTTTGTCATTGTCACCTTACCCACCATCTGCTCAATATGCTCTGCCCTTTGATGGGAGGACACACTTCCTTGTTAATTTGCTTGTTGCTCAGTGCAGTACATTCAAATGGACCTGCCAGTGTAACAGTAAGGAAAAGACATTGGTCACTCAGAAGGTGCAGTAAAGCATAACCCTTACTATAATATATCTTAAAGCTCAGTACTGTTTAATAATACGAAGACTTCTTTCCGCAATAATGAGTATGCCTCTTCATTGAGAGATGGTGGTTGTGTTTATTTGTATCTGAAAATTGATCATCAGCTCCTCCAACACCACTGGACTTTATACTGCTTGTTAGTACAGGTGGTTCCCTTTGTAGATCAGTCGCTTGGACGTATTTTAATTAATCAGATTTTGCTTGAAGAATCCATGTAATCATCCTTTCTCTGCTGACGGAACAATGTTTATATAAACTGATGGTGAGAGGAATGTCAGAGAAAGCAAAGGAACTGAACAAACAAAACCAACTATTCTGTTTAAATATAAGCACTTTGGTTACAGTAACATTTTTATCTGTCTATACGTTTTTTCATGCCTTTACTTCTAAGGAGCTACATAGATCTTCCACCACCCCTCCACTTAAGTCCTCACAAGAACCCTGCGAGGTAGATTAGGCTGAGAATGAGTAACTGGCCCAAAGTCACTCTGTGAACCCACCATCCTGTGAGTGGCGATTTTAAGACAGCTTTTTTAGAACCTAATCTGACACCGAAACCTTGACATGTTGTGGCCTATTTTCACCCAGCCATTGTGTGGTCTCAGTTTGTTGCCTGCGCCTGCCCTCCTCCACGCCATCAGCCTAGGCTGCAATAAGCCAGCTTTTTTAGAACCTAATCTGACACCGAAACCTTGACAAAAGGAGACAACTTGGAAAGGACATATATAACTTTCCCTTCCTGTTTCTCCAATAGTTCCATTATGGGCATGTTTTCTACTTTATCTTTAAAAGAACTGCTCTGGTTGTTAATGGAGCATCCTAAAGAATGGTTTCCACTGTAGGACAGGCAAATAACTCTTGAGGGTTGAAATTCAATTATGGCCCTTAGAGTATTCATGTCGGTATTGAATGTTTTGTATCTTAGTACTTCAAAATTAAAAAAATGCCCCATTAGAATTGAAGCAGACTTGCAAATAGAAAACAGAAACAACCATTTCATTTTTGTATTTTGCTGGCATATCCCTTGTTTACAGTTAGAAGCACTTTATTGGCCCATAAGCCTCTTTGTTGCTCATTGAACGATTTATTCTTCAAGATCCTGCAATGTCTGCCCACCCCAATGTAGCACTGGGATGAGCAGACACACATAGCTGCCTAAAGTGCTCTTGCTTCCTTGGACTTTGAGTGTCACTTTTCTGTCCCTCACATTGTATCAGAAAGGAACCCAAAGGAGGAAATATTTGGGGCTATTAGTAGTACATTAATGGACATAATTGTAAAAGTAAAATCTTAGGACTCAAAACAGAGCACAATTAAGCATTATTTTCATACCACAATTAGGCTATTTTTAAAAATTCTGCTGATGGAGCGAGTAATTAAAGGCAAACAACATTGATATGCTCTGTATATCGTATATATTTATTTAGGAATACTGAATACTTTTTGGACAATCTTTTGCACACAATCCCAAATAGTACAGTCAATGGATAATAGCGCACATAGTGGGCATGCAGAGAAGCCTCAGGCAAAATAATAACAAGATGGTTCTTTTGATATATTATTATCTGTTGAAATATAATCAGCATGGCTACAGTAGGTGGCCAGAATCCTACTGTTCTTCTCAGCAAAGTTTACAGCCTTCCTCCAATTAAAGTAGCTCTTCCACTGGGAAATCACTTCAGTTAGCAGAAGTCTTCAAACTTCGCTCCCGTCAGCTGGAGCAAGGGGGGATTTAAATGTTAAAGTGCTCCCGCCACCACTTGCCAGAGGCGCCGGGAGGCTTTAACGGACCGTGGTCCAACGGACCGGCAAAAAGTCCGTGGGTCTGTGGAAAACAGGCGTCCCACAACCCACCAGTTTGCGAATGCTGAACCAGCCCGATCCGTGCAAAATTTTGGTATGTTTTCCGGCCCGTGCCCACCTCTACTCTCAATGCAAGCACCTGTTGGCTAGCACTCCTGGCAAACGCCACCATATTTCACCATCTCAATGCTCTTATTATTTTTTTATCTGTTAAAATATTTTTATCACTGTCTAAAGGTTTGACTCCCTGCCACCATTCCGAAGTGCTGAACACAGCCGCTCGAGACCCCTAGCATCCTTCTGGGGACTCACCGAGTCGGGGCCTTTCTTTTTGAGACTTCCGAGTTTCCGGGTTTGTTCTGGGAGCACTTGCACACACATGATCAGTAACTCTAGACACCAGATTTAAATATAAGTTGTTTATTAAGTTCAGAAGAGTGTGTGCAGGGCAGGAACAACTCTAAAAACACAGAGCAAAAAACAATGAAATAACAACAGCTTGCCTAAGTTTAACTAAAACTGTCTGACTAGACATAAAACTTGCTTCCTAACTTGCATTTTCTGAATTAGCTTCCAGTTTGCTCATACTCACAAACAGTAAGAAAGTCCAAAACCATGCCAGGCAGCTTTAGTCCTTACAGGGCTTGGCATGGAGCAAAGCCTTTCACATGCTGATAGAAAAATGGTTGGACTAGAATGGTCAAGGAGAGCTGATCCGAGAGCGAGAACTAGAGATCCGGGCCGCTGTAAGGAGACATCTTTTCTAGGGCTGTGTCAGCCAGTCAGGGTACACTTTGATATCAGTGTTGCTAGCATGAGAAAGCGGGGAGGGCAACCAGAGCTGATACTCCTTGCCACCTAAGGACATCTAACTTTGGAACAACAGGCTGCAGGTACACTTAATTAAGGAGCCTGTCCATTCCATTTCCAGGGCGACATGCTAGAACTGGGCCTGTGGAGACGTATGGCCCTGAACCAAAGTTGCTTAGGCTAGGGCAGCCATATGGCTTATGAGGCTGGCCAAGACAATTGCACCTTTCCTTTTATGTCTCAAAGAAGCTCTGTATATGCAGGATTGGGTTTATTTTAGGGAGGAGTGGTATTTGGAAGGATCGATGTATGTTTATATATCCACATCAGATCACACCTAAAATAAAAAAGCCTCATATTTCTGCGTGGTACCTGGACTTTGGAACAGTCTGCTTCAGGAAGCTTTCCTTGCCCCCTTGCTCTCAGCCTTCTGGAGACTTATGAAATCTATAGTTTTCTGAAGGACTTTTGGTGATGGTTGAATCTAAATGTGTCCTATTGATAGCTTTTTCAAGTATACTGCTTATCACTGGTTTTATTATTTATTTTATTCTGCTCCTTTTGATGCAGTTACTTTGATATGCCTTATTTTGTACCTTTTTATTGGTATAGATTGTTTATTGTTGCTTTTGTGGCTTATTTTGTTTTTATTGTTGTTTGATGTTTCACAGATTTTTATTGTTTTATGCTGTATTACAGTTGTCTGATGCATTTGATTTAAATGTGTTTTCCTCTTCTTTGAGATGTCCTGAGTGTTACTTTAAGATTCAGGATAAAAATTCTCTAAATAAATAAATCTGACTTAAATGTGAAATGGGTCTGACCAGAAAGTGCTTGTCCGTTCAGTTGACTTGTATAGGACTAAAGATGGCATCTGCAACGATGAATTGGGGGGAAACAGTAATGAAGTCCCCCCCCCCAGCTCTCACACACTGGCACATTTATCAGACTAGCAAGTGCCAGTTCTGTGACAATGGCAGAGAGGGCGGATGCTTCTTCTGTAGTTAGAATGAATGTTTTGGTCACCGCTTCAGCTTGCTTATTTGTCATTCCCAAACTACATCTCCCAGTTGGCTGCTTAAGCTTTCAAATGTTAGAGAACACATCTTAGAACCAGAATTTTTTTTCTTCCTTCTAATTTCTCCTACAGCAGGAACAAAAAATTCCAGTTAGGCAAAAGTCCAGTTTGGCAATGGCCGGTCAACTGACCTTGACAATACAGAAATGACATCAAGTTGTTTTCTTTTTTTAATCATTCTGTGTACCTGCTGATTTGGTTTATGTGTTTTCTTATAAGAGGATCATATATAGATAGCTTCATAGTTGGTCAGAAATTAATTCCTGAAGTCATCATTTGCTGAGCTGGGCTCTTGGCTCCTATTCTACTCCTGTCAGGCCAGTAACTCTGCCCAGCTTCTCCTCTCAGCATGATTTACTTGCTGTTTTCTCTCTGGTTTCGGATTGTGCTTACACTCAAGAATTCCTGGTCACTGTGCTGGCTTTCCCCTGAAGGTTGCATTCCAGATTTGAAAACGAGCCATGGTTCTGTTCTTGTTCCGCACTGATGGATGAATGTCAAGCAAGCAACATTGTTGCAAACCACTCTGCAGGTTGACAGTCCCAGTGGAAGATGGCTGTCATGAAAATTCAAGTTCATAACGGATGAGTGCGTGTTTCAGTAAATTTAGAGCAGTCCCATTGTGGCTTCTGAAGGTGAAGAATGAAATCTGGAGGGGGCAACGCAAGCCAAAGTTAAGCACTTTAAAGTCCCTTTGGTTTCAGTGGGAGGTTAAAATATGTGCTTTAAATCTCTCCTAGCAAAATCAATGGGACCTAAAAACTCTTCATTTTTATCTGGGTTGTATCATACCATTTCTACAAGTTATTATCAGGCAACGCTTCCTGAACATCTAAAGAGGACAAACATGTTTCAATATTGGAGGCACAAGATGCAAAGGACTTGAAAAATCATTTCCCTATTAAGTTTCTGCTCCCCAATAGGAAACATGAGTCTTTTTAAAACACAGGCCTTAATGACCTTGACTCAGCACGTTATATGCCTCTAGGCACTCGTATTTATGTGGAAATATGTGGATTGCTGTTCTGTAGGAACAGGGAGAGGGGATGAACACCTCCTTATCAAGGCAGCAGAGCTTAGTAAGCGGAAAGAGAGCAAAGTGTCATGGTCCCCTGGCAGGCAGAGTAGTGAGTGAGCAGTAGCTGGTTGAGTGAGGAGGTATCGCTAGGTGAGGAGGGAAAGTGAGGGTGAGGATGGAAGCAGGCAGCAGGAAACAGATTTAGTGGTGCAGAGGGAGCCCGGTATTAGGATTGCTTCTAGTTTTGTGATATCTTTCTGGTAGCAGCAGAATTACTTTCTCAGAAGTGTTTAACCCCAAGCGTGCATTAATTAGTCTTCAGACAAATCATAGAAAGATATAACCTGCAGTTTTATTGAGGTAGATTCCATCCATAGCAATATCTTGGAGAAGAGAGAAAGATCCTAATCTAAAGAATCACATTCCCTATAACTAAACCACGGCCTGAAATAGGCAGCGAGGCTGAAAGGTGCAGGTCTGTGAATGTCAGGTCTTTGCCAGGTACTTCCCCAATCACTTCACTGCATCACTCTGGTGTATGAGTTAAAGACGATTTTATTAAGGAAAGATATTAGTTCAAGAAGCTGTAACAATGGAATTGACCAGAATGCCTAAAGGTAGTAAAGCAGTTTCAATTATAGGGCACTGTCTCCACCCCCCACCCCCCCAGTGGGAAGGAGAGGTCATTGGAGGTTTAGGCGTGCATTGCCTGGGAAGAAGGGAACTGGGGGGAAAGGAGCTCTGCTCAGTCTCTGGATGAAGTCCAAGGTCAGGTTCCCAGGCAGGAACTGGTAACCAAAACACCTTGCATGGAAGATAAGCAGTTAGCAACAAAGTAACAGAATACTGGTTTTACTCTGCATGTATTCAGAGACACAATACCTTCACAACCACAATATACTGAGGGCGTGGCAGATATACTGGAGTCCTATCTGACATTCTACCCCCCACAAAGAACTGCCTGCCCAAAGACCTATCCAGCCCTTGGTTTCTTCGGGTATTTTCTGTGGAATTGGCACAATAATCTAGGGGCATTAACATCAGAGGACTTAACCCATTCCACATTACTTTTATCAAAATGAGTCAATTGAATTAAGTAGTACAGCTCTCCACATTTCAACTTAGAGTCCAAGATAGCCTCCACTTCGTGGTGCAGTTGGCTGTTCACGATGAGAGGGGGTGGGACCCCAGGTTCTGGGTGCCACACGTCAGGTAGTGGTGCTTTCTTCAAGAGACTGAAATGGAATACGGGGTAGATATGCTTTAAGTTCTTTGGCAATTTAAGCTCTACAGTCACTTTTTATCACTCTGAGGATTTCAAAAGGCCCCAGGTACTTCCACCCTAGTTTTTTACTCGGTTCCCCCCCCCACACACACACACACAGATTTTTGGTAGAAATGTAGACCTTGTCCCCGACTTTCAGTTCCTGGGGGAGGGGGAGTGCTTTCAATCTGTTTGTTTTTTGTAATCCTCTTTAGCTTTGTCCAAAGTTTGCTTAATCACCTCCCACTGGTCAGTTAGCTTAGTCCATCATTCAGTCAGGTCCCCTCCTTTAGTTGGAGTTGGGTTACTTATAAAGGGCATCACTTTGCCTTTGAACCCTTGTGCAATTTTGAAAGGGGATGCTCCCATGGAGCTGTGGACACTGTTATTGTAACAATATTCTGTGAAAACCAAAAAATCAGCCTGTTACTATCTTTACTTTCTTTGGGGTAGATTTTGCCTTTAATCTTCCCCTTACACCCTCTGGGTAGTTTGCTGCCACCAGGAATCTATTATTCCAAAATATTTTATTTAAATATTCCCTTTGGTAACGTGTTTAAGCATCAGGCTCCTTCGTGGTTCTATGTGGCCCTGAGGATAGGAATGGGATATAGCAATGACAGCTACACTGGGATATAACAAAACAAAATAAACTTTTATTTAGTCAAGAAGCGTATTGGTTTCATAAATGTAGTTCTCGGTTCTTAAAGTTACTTCCTATAACCTCATTCACACTGATCTCTTCTAAGGCTTCACACCCAGTTAGCCTCTTTCTTCAACTCAATATTTCTCTCACAGAAATGTTTAAAACTCCTCAGGCAGCACACAGCTAGCCTCTCTTTCTCTGACTCTCTCTCTTTTTTTTTTAATAAAATTTTTATTGGTGAGTGAAAAAAACAAAAGAAAAGACTTTCCAAAATTTAACACATATAATCCCATTATTCCCCTTGCTCTATCCCCCACCCTTTTCCTCCCCCCTCCCTATTGACTTCCAGCAGCTTTCCAACCCTTAACCCTTCTTATTGCTTAAATCTAATTCATTTATATTTTCCTACCACCTCTAAATCATAATATCTCTTACTCTAAGCACATTCTTATTCTTTTACATAAACTCTATCAAACATACTATCAATATAGTATATATCATATCAATATTACACAACAGTATGGTATAATATATAGCCGGGATTTCAGTGTCTATTACTTTAGACATTTTCTATTTCTCTTCTTTTAGACTTATATTCCATCAAGTACACTATCAATATAGTATATATCATAAAGCATAGGTTGTATGCTGTGCCACCAATGTAGCACAGCACACAGCACAATATAACCCAACCACATAGTATATTATAATATAATGTCTGATCCGCTACCTTATTGTTATATATTATATATTACATATTATATACCTCATTAATATATCTGTTTAACCATTTTCATTGTCCCATAAGTTCTATGTAAAATTCCCTTAAATATTATGTTTGCTTAGATTATAATTACATTCCCCCTAATTGGTAAGATCCCTTCTCTCTTCCCGTTACAACATTATTCTTTAAAAAATTTCAAACTGCCACAGTTCTCCTTTTACATCCCATTTTTTTTCCAAAAAATGTTTCAATTTCCCCCAGTCAGCAATATATTGTCTTAGGTCAAGATCTTTAAGTTTCCTTGTCAATTTGTCCATTTCCGCCATGTACAGCAATTTATAAATCCAATCTTCTACAGTTGGTATTTCTTGTGTCTTCCATTTCTGCGCATACAAAAGTCTAGCCGCTACAGTCATGTAAAATAACAATGTTCTATACTGCACTGGAACTGCCTCCATTCCCAGGTTCAGTAACAACAGCTCTGGGTTCTTATTTATTTGTATTTGTAAAATCTCGTTAATTGCATCAATTATTTCACCCCAGTACTGTTTGGCTACTTCACATGTCCACCACATATGATATAATGATCCTTCATGTTTTTTACATTTCCAGCATTTGTCTGACATATTAGTGTTCCCTAGCGCAATTTTCTTTGGTGTTAAATACCATCTGTAAATCATTTTGTACACATTTTCTTTAATGTTCATACATGTTGAAATCTTCACTGTATTTTTCCATAAGTACTCCCATGCCTCCATTGTTATTTCTTTATGAAAGTTTATTGCCCACTTCACCATCTGGACTTTTACTGTTTCGTCCGCCGTAAACCATTTTAAAAGTAATTTATAGATCTTAGATATTTCTTTCTTGCCTTCTTTCTCTGACTCTCATTCACAGAAATATTAAACCTGCTCAGGCAGCACACAGCTGGCCTCTCTTTCCCTGACTGAGTGTTCTTTCACAAACATGCTCAGTTCAGGTTCCACACAGGTCATATTTCTCTCATAAACACTTCAACATATTCAGGCAGCACACAGCTAGCCTGCTTTCTTCTGACTGAAAAACTTCTCTCCTCAGTCTCAAACTGCATTTACTCCGCTCACTCTCAGTCATCAACCAATCATATCCCTCTCTTTCACCCCCACTCTTCACCTATCTCACACCAAGCATTTAAAGATACATGCACACATTTACTTGAAATCATTACACAGCCCAATCATTCTGCTGATAATTAATGTAACATCTCAAAAATTGCTCCAACACCAGATTAACTCTTTTGGTTTGTCCATCGGTCTCGGGATGATAGGACGAACTTACTCCCTGCTCAATCCCCACCACTTGCAACAGTTCCTTCCAGGACTTGGCCACAAACTGTGATCCTCGGTCGGAGATTATTTTATCAGGAAACGAATGTAAATGTACCACATGCTGCATGAACAAAGCAGCCAGCTTTTTTTGCCATCAGCAATTTGGAACATGATATGAAGTGGGCTTGTTTTAAAAATAAATCCACCACTGCTAAAATCACGGTTTTCTCCTTAGAGAGGGGGAGGTCTGTAATGAAGTCCATGGATATCGTGGCCCACAGTCAACCCGGAGTCTCAAGGGGCCGCAGCAAGCCAGGAAGCTTCCCTCCCCTTTTCCCCCCATTAAACATACTTGGCAAGTGAAAACATACTGCGACACATCTCACCTCATTTTAGGCCACCAAAAGTGTCTCTGCACCAGGTGCAATGTTTTGAGGTATCCAAAATGCCCAGCTAATTTGGCATCGTGATAAGTCTTTAGGACCTCCCCTCTCAGGCTGGCAGGGAATGTACAATTTCTCTTGCCTGTACCAGCCTCCATGTTCGCCTTGCTCTAGTTCATCTCTGGGCCTCTTCTCCCCCTACTTTTCCACCTCAGCTTTAAATTTTTCCTCCCACTCTGAGAAGTCAGGCTGCTCTGGCTTGGCTTTCGCTTTAGCCTGTTGCCTAGTGACCACAGCCCCTCCCAGCTGCACTGGCAAAAACATTGTGTTCACTACCTCCTCCTTTTGACTATCATGTTGGGGGAGGTATGAGAGGGCGTCCACCAGGAAGTTTGATTTGCCAGGGAGGTGTTTGAGTACAAAATTGAATCGGGAGAAAAACTCCACCCACCAGAAGGCCTTCATGGTGGGAACTCAGAGGGATCACATCCTCCTCCTGGAAGACCACGGATCAAGAGAGAGAGATCTCCTAAGAGGCACAGAGACAAGAGGAGGAGTCAGGAGGTGTTCCCACCTTAGACAAAAGAGTAGCAGCTTACTTGGCTAGAGTTATACGTACATACAGAGAGACATACAGCACCCCCCAATGTCCAAGGCATGCTGAGTTACCTATTCCAACACCCAGATCCCAGCAATGAGCACAAGAAAAAGAAATTTCTATTCCTTTCATCTCCCTCTTCTCTTCCACCTGTCTCTGTTCAGCCTCTGAAATCTCCAGCATAGTAACGTGATGGAGCTGACTGACTATACTTGGTTCTCTTGCTTCACACTTGTTGGGGTCAGTGAGTGGAAGATGAGGAAGCAGGTGGTCCTCAGTAAACATATCAGTGGGAGCCATGTTGAGGATCTCTGACCTAGAGTTCTGGGCTGGGCTTAGGCTTTCCAGTCTCCTTGTGGCGGTGGGGAATTCCCTCCCCTAGCCTTTGCCCCCCCCACCTCACTCCTGGCCAGCAGGGGGCGCAGGAACGGGGCAGTAGGGTGAAGCACACTCTCAATTGCTCTGGGAAGTGCCTTCATGTCACACAGGGAATGACACCATTCCCAGTGTGATGCAGCAGTAATGGGTCATACTAGGGGCCAACTGAGTATTTGGGGTTGATTTTTAATCAACTGGCCCCTGGCGTGACCCATTACTTCTGTGTTGCTCTAGGAATGATGTCATTCCTCAAGTGACATGGGGGCATTCTGGAGTGAGGTGAGTTCAACCACAGTGTGATTTCCCCCAACCCTCCCACCCCCAGCTTTTACTCCCAGGGCACTTGGCATCCCTAGTTGGGCTTGCCTTGTATGCTTTTTGGAAAGAAACTTTAACTTGAAACCACAATTAATAATTACAAAGGATGGCTTTTAAAGTTGACATAATAATATAATAATAATAATATTTGATTTATTTATCACCCTTTAGGACAACTTAATGCCCACTCAGAGCAATTCACAAAGTATGTCATTATTATCCCCACAAGATCACCAGGTGAGGTGAGTGGGGCTGAGAGAACTCTGAAAGAGCTGTGACTGACCCAAGGTCTCCCAGCTGGCTACAAGTGGAGGAATGGGGAATCAAACCATAGCAGATCACAATGTGATAGAGTTAATTTGTCAAACAGGAGATAAGAAAGAAAAAAGATGGCGATTGAGCGACATTCTATTGCTACAGGAGGATTTATTGCAAAAATGCAGGGAAGAACTGATTGACTATTTCAAAATAAGTACTACAATGGAGGTTAATCTAATAGCAATTTGGGGAGCCAGCAAAACTTATGTAAGAGGAACACTGTTAGCAATAGCATGCAAAAAGAAAAAAGCTAAGTTGGAAGTAAAAGACAATTTAACCCCAAAATTGAAAACATTGGAACAAGATCACAAAAGAACAAAGAATAAAGGGAAATGGGAAGAATTTAAGCTGCTAAAGAACCAATTAGATTTATTGGAGGCAGAAGAAAGTACTAAAGTATCTAAAACAAAGACATTTTGAAACTGCAAACAAACTTGAAAGATATTTGGTGTACTGTCTGAGAAAAGAGAGAGAGAAGAGAAGGATACTGGGAATCAGGGAAGGCAATCAAGTAATTAATAGAGAACAAGAAATGAAAGATCAAATCAGAGCCCTTTTCTCCAGTCTTTATAAAGAAGAAACAATGAAAGAAGAAGAGATGGAGATATATTTACAAGAGACACCAATTAAAGAATTTACGACTGAGCACAGAAATATCCTAAATCAAGTAATAACAATATAAGAGATAAGCAATCAAAAAGTTGAAGGCTGCAAAGGTTCCAGGTCCGGGCGGATTCACAGCTGCTTATTACAAATCTTTTGAGGATACATTGGCTATACTTTTGCAAAAAGTTATGAATGAGACACAAAACAAGAAGATCTTACCATGGACGTGGCAAGAAGCTAACATAACTTTAACACACACAGAGGGAAATAATCCATTAACATCACAATCAAATAGGTCTATTTCTTTATGGAATGTGGACTATAAGATATTTACGACAATAATGGCTGAAAGATTGAGAAGATTCATTTCAGAAGTAATTCATGAAGTTCAAACATGCTTTGTCCTGAAGAGATATATGAAAGACAGGATCAGATATCTCCTCAATGCAATTGAATATTCAAGAAGAAAAGGCAAAACCCCCCTGCATTTATGTTTCTGGATGCTGAAAAAGCATTTAATAATGTTTCTTGGAAGTTCCTTATGAAAGCATTGCAAAGAATGAACTGTGGGACTGAGTTTCTGAATTGGATCCGAAGTATTTATCCCAATCAACACGCTGCAATTTTAGTGAATGGTTCGTTTATGAAGAAAATTGAAATAACAAAAGGAACACATCAGAGATGTCCAATATCACCATTACTGTTCATTTTTGCACTGGAAATTTTGGCAGTGAGAATTAGACATGACAGTAGATTTGCTGGAATAAAGGAGGGAAAAGAGATATATAAGATGAAAAGCTATGCAGATGATGTGGACATATCAGTGATGAACTCGCACATTTTCCTGACTTATGTAAAGGAACAAATATCAAGATTTGAACAGTACTCTGGATACAAGTTGAATAAAAAGAAAACAAAGATAATGTTACTTTCAACAACGACAGAAGAACAAGAAAAGATTGGAAAGGTAACGGATTGTGCCATTACTACAAAGCCAATAAAATATCTGGGGATAAATGTATCATCATGAAATGAAAATCTTTTTAAAGATAATTATCAAAAAGCCTGGATGAGCATTATTGAAGATTTGCAGAGATGGGAAAAACTCAATATTTCATGGCTAGGAAGAATTGCAGCTGTCAAAATGAATATCTTACCCAAACTGAACTTTTTATTTCAAATGATTCCAATTTACATAGAACAAATGACTCTCAATAGGTGGCAGAAAGTAATAAATGACTTCATAT
This sequence comes from Eublepharis macularius, assembly GCF_028583425.1. Classification (NCBI taxonomy): domain Eukaryota; kingdom Metazoa; phylum Chordata; class Lepidosauria; order Squamata; family Eublepharidae; genus Eublepharis; species Eublepharis macularius. Next base: position 12,476,783 of record NC_072801.1, read on the forward strand.
AGAAAGGGAAGAAACCAAGGATAAAGTTCAAAGTACTACCGGACGACAAAAGCCGAGGAGGATTGGCAGTGCCAAATATCAAACTGTTTCACCAGGCAGTGGCGCTGGTTTGGATAACTGATTGGATTATAAATCCAAGTAGTAGACGTATCCAATTGGAGACAGCAGACATCAAAGAAGGCATTCGTAACTACTTATGGATAAAGAAATTATGGAAACCCATTTATAAACAGGATGGAACCCATATATTGGGATGGATTGCTTAAAATATGGTTTCAGTACAGAAATAGATTGAGTCCACAAATCTCCCCACTGATGTCGCCAGTCAGTGCTTACTATGACACACCTACGAGAAATAGAATTGATCCACTCAGTTATGAATTAATGATTGATAAGAAAGGGAATGTAAAAACTTGGCAAGAAATCCAAACTCAAGGTAAAAATATCCCATGGCTGATATATCACCAAACAGTATCAAGACTAAAAGAACAAACTTTTAAAGAAAGCGGTAGGCTGAGAGAAAAAACACAATTTGAACTATTAATATCTGGAGATCTGAAGCATCTCCTGGGGCAGATCTACAAAATCTTACTGCAATACCACAAAGAAATGGAGCAAGTAAAAACCTGTATGATAAAATGGATGGAAAACTTCAGAGAAACTATTTCGATGAACTTATAGGAAAATTTATGAACTATGGTTATTAAACTTACAGATTGCCAGTTATTGAGAGAGAATTGGTAAAAAATGTTCTTTAGATGGTATACTACCCCCAAAGACATTGCAAGAATGAGTAAGGGTTATAGTGGGCATTGTTGGAAATGCCAAAGCATGGACACAACATTTTACCATATGTGATGGACCTGCAAGAAAACACGGAAATATTGGTTAAAGATATATGAAGAAATGCAGAAGATTCTTAAACTCAGATTTGAATTAAATCTGTAAATTATGCTCTTAAACATCCTACCAACTAATCTTAGAAAAGAACAGGGAGATCTTTTCCGTTGTATAGTGACAACAGCAAGAGTATTATATGCAGCAAAATGGAAAACCAGTACCTATCCTAATGTGTCACAGTGGAGGGATAAGATTTATTAGGAGTATGCATCAATGGCCAAATTAACTTCTTATCTGTATAATAGACCGATAGCTGAATTTTGGGGGAAATGGAAGGATTTCTTTGACCATTTAGGAAGAAATTAACATTAAGGTAACTTAGTATAAAGACAAGGGCTGAATCCACACTTCCCCACCTTCCGCTTTTCATGTGCATTAATCGTGCTGGATTCTAACCCGCAATGTCCCAGTCTGTGTTCACATCCCTTCTCTTACTGCTGCTGCCTCGCGCTATACTTCATCCACATCCCTGGTAGAATTGCGCAATACGGGGCGGGTTTAGATCCAACGTCGTCGATGGCGACATCATGTTTATCCTCCCCCCCATTTTTTCATCAGATTTCCGCTATAGCATTTTTTTTGCTAAATTGCTATGGTGAGGCCACACCCCTATGATGCCTGTGATTGGTGAATGTTATTCTATGCCTTTTTCTTTGAAATCCATTGGACCATTATTCTGGTGGGCTAATTTGAACTGATATTTAAGGTGGGGATGATCCAAACTCTCCAAACGGGCAGACTAATTATTTGACGCTTGAATGTAATGTTAGAATGATGGATTTCCACTATAACGGTAATTTCAACACTTAAAAAAATTTAACTTTAACAGCCACCGATATTTCCAACTGTCTGGCATCCTAAAAATGACACGGAAATGGAAATGACTCCACCCCTTGATGTCTTCACAGGGATTTTGGAGCACCCCGATTAAGATTTATGGCCGGGATTGTGCAACAATGCTGGGAAAGTCCCCCTTTTTTTTAAAAAAAGGGGAAAGGGCGGGCAAGCAGGCATGCTGCGGAGAGAGTGGAAAAGCTTGATAATTGCACGGCAAAGAGGGATGGTGTTCCGGAAAAGCTGCCAACACGGAAGTGGGGTGGTTTGAAGGGGGCGGTCTCCTTGTGAAAAGCTTCTATTTGTCCACATCTACGGTGAGAACCACGCAAGAGAAGCATTTGAACGCATGACAAATTTGTCTGAGGCGCAACACGAAAGACGCGAGAGAATGGCGGGATTGAGGTAAGAGTATGTGAACAGCCCTCTGAGAAGCGAATAATGGACGGGGGGAAAGCGGAAAACTTGAGACGTGTGGATTCGGCCAAGAAAATAAAATATAGAGAATTAAGGGAAGGAAAATAGAAGCTGATATTATAGTTTCTATAAGTAAAATTAACTAAGGAGAGAGATGGAGAGTTGATACACAATTGTGTTTAGTTATAGCAAATTTTGAATTTATTCTTCTAGTACTTCAACCTAATTTTAAATACAGAGCTTGTAGAAGTCTCAAACTAATTCCAAATATACGGTTTATATAAGATTGTATAAATCTCAACTCAATTTCTAATATACTGTTTGTATAATCCTTTATTATGCAATTTCTATTTTTTACATCTTTTAAAATAAATTAAAAAAACAAAACAAAAAACCTGTTCTCCAGATCAGAGTCCCGCCACTCCTAACCACTACATGAAACTGGCATCAGAAAGACTTCATTGAGGAGGGACAGTCCAGCTTGGAATCGTCCAGTAATTTATTGCCGTTGCTTTATGATCTCCGCATTTCATAACAAAATCACTCACACTGGTTCATATAAGTCCCTTACATAGAAGGATCAGCTCCAGCTAGATACGATCACAGTAGAGATTTTCCTTCTTGGCATTAGGTTGTATTAGCTGGGTGGCAACACAAGAACGAGCCCTTATCTTGGCCTATGGAATAGTAAATTGCACTTTGGCTCTGAACAGATGGCTCCGTTCTAAGTAGAGGCTAAATCAGGATATTGAATGTTCTGGAGTTTATTTTGTTGTGATATAATAACATTGTACAGACTAAAAAGCTAACAAATACATTTATCTTAGATGTTAAAAAATCAAAAGTAAAAACCCAAATCCCTTCTTTCAGAATACCCATAGTTGTCCTTTCCTTTGACTTGTAGGGAAAAAATGGATGGTGTTTCCTTTAATGCCTGTCTTTTGACATATATTGAAGACCTCTAGTACTGCAGAGGAGGGGGCTAGCATGTCTCAATAGCCATAATTTGAGAAATATCATCTCCTTGTACGTACAGCTCCTGAGAGAGCCTAAACCTTGGAATTTTCTGTAGAAACAATGTGTGAGTTTCTCCGTCAGCAGGGGGCGCCGCGTCCGTCGGGTCCGTTGTGGCGGGGGTGCGGTCAGCGCAGCCGGCGGGTCCGGGGGGGGGGTTTCCCCGCTGCTACCTAGGCCGGGCAGGCGGCCTGTCTGCTGGCTCCAGGGGTCTCAGCTTCCCTTTTGATTGGCCTCAGATGGCCCCAGGGCTGTTAAACCGTGTCTGGCAACAGGTAAGCACAGCCTCTGGGCCCAGGGATGGTCCTTCCCTCAGGACAGCCTCCCTGTTTCTCCTCCCCGGCCAGGGAGCCTCTGACCCCTTTTATCCCCTCCCTCGCTAGGGGCAGCCCCGCCCCGCTCCCCAATTGCCAGCGCCCCAGGTGAGGCTCATTATCTGTCCCAATGCCGGCAGCAACACCTGCCTCCAGCCTTTCCGGGGTGGGAAGCCTGGTGCTCCTTCCTCCCGCCTCCCAGCTGCCATTGGGCGCCCTTCCCCCGTCTCCCTGGTGGGCGGGCGGGCCGGCCTATCGCCTGCCGACGCCGGGGCCGGTTCCCACCCCCTCGCTGCCTCGCGGCCCCGGGCGAGGCTCGGCCTCGCAAGCGCGGGCCTCGCGGCTGCGCCGCCTCGCCTCTGCCGTCGCCGCCGCCACCGCATTGGGGCCGTCTGCCCTGGCGGCGTCCGCTCCGGCGGCCGCCCAGCCTGCCGGTTTGCGTCCCCCGGGGCGCTTCCTCCCGCCCGGGTTGCTGCCGCCGCCGCCGCCTCCTCCGCGGCGCCGCGACAGCGCTTCGCCCGGCCACCGGGCCGGCTGCCGCGGCCGCGCCCGTCCGCCGCCGCGCCTGCCCCGGCTAGGTGAGTTGTGGGGCCCCTGGAGCCGGGGGGGGGGGGCGGCGGCGAGGAGGGAGGGGAGGCTCATCCCCGGACACAATGTTAGTTTTTTTTCTCTTGCTGAGCAAGCATTTTGTGTTCAGAGGAAGTTGGGCTGGGTACGGAAAAAGCCATTTGTTTGTGTGTTCTCCTTGTTATTATCTGCCTAGACACTTCTGGGATTATAGGCAGGTAAAATACAAACAGCCTCACAATTTATAATAAAATGGTGGCCTATCGTGTACCATTTTTTGTTGCAGTTTTTAGTATTATGTAACATAAGTCTAGCTACTATGCAGTTTTGGAAAGTAATGCAAATTACCTTCCAAATAAAAATTGAAATTTCAGTCTGTATGGAAAGCTTGCTCCTTACCTCAAGTTTGTTCATTTATTCACTGGTTTTTAAATGTTCTTTTCGGCATCTTTTAGGGAAGATGTAGCTCCATGAGGCTTTGGAGAAAGAGACTTCTGTTTCAAATTGCACACAAATTGCTTTTTGAAAGCATGCCCCACGCATACTACTAATCTCTATTTTTCCTATCACTTTCCAATAGAATCACATATATCAGCAATATTTAATAATGGCTGTAGATGTACAATATATGCATCTGATGAAGTGAGCTCTGGCTCCTAAAAACTTCTGCAGGAATGGATGTTGTTAGTCTTTAAAGTGCCATAAAACTCCTGTTTTATATTTTAGGAAGATAAACGTTCCTTTTCTATTTCCTTTTGGCTTCCTCCCTCCCCCCGCTGTCTGTTAGCCTTGAATGTAAATGGTTCAGTAGGATTCATTATTATATTGGACTGACAGTATTTCAATAATCTGTGTGAGGCCAGGTGTACCATCTGTCAGGAAGCAAATATTATTCCCAGTATGATGGCTATTGTTTTTTGTTAGTTTTATCTTTTCCTTCTGTTTGATTCCAGAGGTTCTGTTTTCAAAGTATCCTTTGAGGTTTTATTTCACCTGTAACTTTGCTGTCCTGAAGGGTCAAGGTGGTGACACATCCATTGGCATGTTGTTATTCTGCCAGATATATTTCTGTTTCAAATATCATGCTCTCTCCCTAGAATTCTCACTCTGTGCCAAGGGTAAATTATTGACAGATTAAAACCAATCTGTCACATTTGTTTACTTCAAGCAACGTAAAGCTAAATATCCTGGAACTGGGATTTTGGTTAGAAAACTGGGGCACTAAAAGAAGCAAAAAAGATATAACTGGAAATGAAAACTGTTCTTTTGTCAGGGTTTGTTTTTCACAAAGCTGGGGAAAGAGGAATAAATAATTTTAATACTACAGGGACAAAGAGCACCATTCCTCGGGGATCAGTCCTGGGACTTGTTCTGTTCAACATTTTTATAAATGATTTGGATGAAGGAATAGAGGGAATGCTTACTAAATTTGCAGATGATACTAAATTGGGATGGGTAACAAATACAGTTGTAAGGATATAGGATGATCTTGACAGGCTGGAAAACTGGGATAAAACAAATAAATTGAATTTCAACAGAGATAAATTCAAAGTTCTGTCTTGGCAGTAGTATGTGTAAAAAGGATCTAGGGGTCTTAGTAGACTGAACATGAGTCAGCAGTGTGAAAGTAGTAGACTCTTGGTAGACTGAACTTAGTAGACTCTTTGTAGACTGAACATGAGTCAGCAGTGTGAAAGTAGTAGACTCTTAGTAGACTGAACTTAGTAGACTCTTAGTAGACTGAACATGAGTCAGCAGTGTGAAAGTAGTAGACTCTTAGTAGACTGAACTTAGTAGACTCTTTGTAGACTGAACATGAGTCAGCAGTGTGAAAGTAGTAGACTCTTAGTAGTCTGAACTTAGTAGACTCTTTGTAGACTGAACATGAGTCAGCAGTGTGAAAGGCAAATGCAGTTTTGGGCTGTATCAACAGAAGCATAGTGTCCAGATCACGAAAAGTGATGGTATCGCTCTACTCTGCTCTGGTTAGTAGACTCTTAGTAGACTGAACTTAGTAGACTTTTAGTAGACTGAACATGAGTCAGCAGTGTGAAAGGCAAATGCAGTTTTGGGCTGTATCAACAGAAGCATAGTGTCCAGATCACGAAAAGTGATGGTATCGCTCTACTCTGCTCTGGTTAGTAGACTCTTAGTAGACTGAACTTAGTAGACTCTTAGTAGACTGAACATGAGTCAGCAGTGTGAAAGTAGTAGACTCTTAGTAGACTGAACTTAGTAGACTCTTTGTAGACTGAACATGAGTCAGCAGTGTGAAAGTAGTAGACTCTTAGTAGTCTGAACTTAGTAGACTCTTTGTAGACTGAACATGAGTCAGCAGTGTGAAAGGCAAATGCAGTTTTGGGCTGTATCAACAGAAGCATAGTGTCCAGATCACGAAAAGTGATGGTATCGCTCTACTCTGCTCTGGTTAGACCTCACCTAGAGTATTGTGTTCACTTTTGGGCACCACAATTTAAGAATGATATAGACAAGCTGGAACGTGTCCAGAGAAGGGCAACAAAGATGGTGAGGGGTCTGGAGATGAAGTCCTATAAGGAAAGGTTGAAGGAGCTCGGATTGTTTGGAGAGGAGATGACTGAGAGATGATATGATAACCATCTTCAAGTACTTGAAGGGCTGTCATATAGAGGGTGGCGCGGAGTTGTTTTCTGCTGCCCCAGAAAGTCAGACCAGAACCAATAGTTTGAAATTAAATTAAAAAAAAAATTGGCTAAACATTACAAATAACTTCCTAACAGTTAGACCAGTCCCTCAGTGGAAGAGGCTTCCTTGGGAGGTGGTGGGCTTTGGAGGTTTTTAAGCAGAGGCTAGATGGCCATCTGACAGCAATGCTGATTCTGTGAACCTGGGCAGATCATGAGGGGGAGGGCAGAATGGGTTACATCTGTGGTTAGTTCTCGTGGTCCCTTTTTACATGTCCAGGGTAAGGCCAGTCGCCACCTTAGGGTCAAGTAGCAATCTTCCACAGGCCAGTTTGGCAAGGGATCCTGGAGGTGTTTTGTCATCTTCTGGGCATGGAGCAGGAGTCACTGGGGCAGTCGGGGGGGGTAGTTGTGAATTTCCTGCATTGTGCAGGGTGTTGGACTAGATGACCCTAGGTCCCTTCCAGCTCTATGATTCTTTGATTCATTCAGCAGCACCTTTAATTTAGTTTCATTGAGCAGCCATTTCTCCTCCCCTACTCCCCCACAAATCCATATCACAATCTAGTTAGGAAATCAAACTGGTTTTCTAATGAAGTTTGCTGGGCACCGGAGGATGCTGCTGTTTGAGAAATCTTTCAGATCTGCTGACTCATAATTTTGGAAAATCTCTGTTCTAAGATCTTCCATTTCTACCACAAGATGTGAAGGCCAAATCATTTCTTTTCCCTGCAGTTTAGGAGGTTTTGATGGCTAAGAAGCCTTCCAAGAATAAAAACTATATTTAAAAATTGATGCATTTTCATTTTCCAGACTCGGCCCCGATCTCTTCATTTGGATTGCTTTTTGGCACAGGCTTCTCTCAGATTCATCCCAGGAGCCATATTGGCTCTTCAAATGCGATGGTTTTCCTGATAATTTTTTCATCCATTGCCAACAAAAATGTTAAGGGACTGAGGTTCAGGAACTTCTCTCTCCTGTTCAGTAGACTAATTCATGGTTCTTGTGAACTACCCATGAGTACTGTTCATTTGGTGAATTTCTGAACAGCCATCCTTCTGCCAGCTTTCCCTGTAATAGGCACCAAGCAGGTGAGATATTTGCTATACTCCTCAACAAAGCCACCTAGTTTCAGAAAATCAGTCAATTGGGTTTTGGAGTACCGTTTTGCAATTGCACAAATGCATTTCTGAAATCTGTGACTTCACAAAGTGCAGAAGAGTGCAATTCGTGTGTGTGTTAAGAGTGAGAGCAGCATTTTTTCCTCATAAAGGAGAATAGAAAGATGCCTGAGGCACTAGACTGGTTGTGTACACTGTTAAAACTTTTATTTTTCACTACATGTTCTCTTTTTTCATTTTTCTATGGCAAGCTATCCAGTCTCATTTTTCACAAGCCTCCATGCCTTTAAAAAAATACAACCTGATTCCTTCATTTTTCTTTCATCCCTGTAAACTTTACATATCTTTGAGTTTAATCTAATGATAGGTTGTCTAAGGCTTTCCTTTTCTGTTTCTTAAATATATTAAAATACCAAGTGTACTCAAAACTACAAGACATGTCTCAGAGTGAGTAGATTTATTTAGACTTGTAATTTAATGTTCCAGTTCTGAGTGCACTAAACACCTGAAAGTTGCTTCCATATCAAATTAAGTAATTTCCATTACTAATTTCCATACACCATCATTTCTTCATACCTCTGTATATGTTAGGCATCCTAATTAAAAACAAGGTAGAGTATTCCATTTGCTCTCAATTGTGCCTCAACTGGCTGCATCTGCATGTTATCCTGATTTAGAATTGCTACCTCTCTGGGAGGGGGGCAGGAGGAGTTGAATGGTTCTGCCTCAGCTTATTCATTGAAATATATTCAAATTAAAAATTTCATCACAAAGCAGAAAAACTTTGGAGCCCCTGGTCCAGTTATTTTTTCATGTCTTCTGTATATGCCACACATTAAAATTAGAGTTTATCAGAGTAGGTCTAATGTAAATAATGCATCTTGTCCAGTAAAATATTTCTTGTCATTTAGCTTATCAGCTTAATTTCAGGCACAGCACTTCATTTTTCATCTTCATCCTTCCCAGGTCCACCCCCAAATCTCCAGGTATTTCTAACACAGAATTGGCAACCTTAAGTCCTATATGTTGCTACAGTCTTTGACTCTTTGGTATGGAAACACACTCCTGATGCTAATTGGGGATAGTAGCAGCAATGGTAGCCACTGGAAATTCGTTATCCTCATACACAGGCATGTGTTTTTGTGACTGAGAGCCAAACTACAAGTGACGTCTTACACAGGTTGGACACTAGTTGGCTTCCCTCAAGTTTTGATGGGAAATGTAGGCGCCCTGGTTTTACAGCTTGGCTCTCCATTACAGCTGCAAGACCAGGATGCCTACATTTCCCATCAAAACTTGAGGGAAGCCGACTAGTGTCCAACTTGTGTAAGACGTCACTTTTAGTTTGGCTCTCAGTTTCACCCTGTAGAGACATTTTTAATTCATCACAAAAAAACACCACCTGGGACTGGCCTCTAAAAAGGGGTTCAATGTGCAAGCAGATTCATAGCCATTGTAATTTAAGCAATGCATATTTTTATATGCTTTAGTAAGGAGCTGGGGAGTTGGTTACCTCCCAGGAACTGGCCTCTGAGTAACTTAAATCAGCAGCATCTTCGCAGAAAACAAGAAATCAGATGGAAATCTTGCCTCAGCACCTTCCTTCCCCTTTCTGCACCCTGCATTTTGAATACTTGGGATTGCAGTATAGAAACCTCTTGTCATATGGTCTGGATGAATTCAGCCACCACTGGGTGCCCATCACTGAACACGGTCTATAACAAACATGAAACACTGTCTATAGACAACTGTAAACCAACGGCATGTGCAATTTTAGATTTACGGAAGCATTTGTACCAGAGTCTAAACTGGAGTTAGATCTTGGTGTTTCCTGAGTCCTCAGAGATGATGCCACCAGTGACTTGCGAGGTAGTGCAATTTATAGCTGAGAATTAGAAGGTGCTTTGCTCTCCCATCCCTCTGTGGTTTCTCGGCTAAGCATGTTAATTAGCCATTTGCACCAGTTCTGGATGTACAGAGCTGAGACTATTAACACAGATCATGCATATAACTAGCCTTTAAGAGTCAGCTGCCTGTATTTTAAAGTTTTGGTTTAAGTTATTTGTTAGTGCTTTATGTGCTTTATGTTCAAAGGAGCTTACAATAAGTCCAGTAAAATGATACAATTATTTAACATTAATAAAAAATTGATTTTTAAAGCTCCCCACCCCCCCAAGATAATTGGCTCTTGAACAGTGGGTATTTGCTCAGATAAATGGCTTCAACTGCCATGGTTTGAAGATCTTTGGTAGTATCACTAAACATTCTTTTCACAGTTGCTCTGGCCCAAGTGTGCTGAATTCAGAGCTCATTCTGTGTGCCCAGTGGGTGGAGTGTGTGCTTCTGAATTCTCAGCTCTTCATGTTGAATGGCAAGTGGTTTTTGAAACCCAGGGGCAATTTCAAACCCAATTTATAATATGGCCTGGGGACTGCTTTAATGATTTTTAAAGAATCCACAGATTGTACCCAGATTCGTGGGCATGCCTAAAATAGAGCTTTACATTCTGCTCTCTATGTGAGGGCTTGGCCACCAGTGAACATCATAGCAGATTTTTAAAGAATGTCAGGTAAAGCAACTTCAAAGATTTCAGAGGTTTAGAGCTTACATGATGGATTTTGTTTGAAGTTTAATATCTGTCATTTTGGTAGGGATGACCTCTGAAAACCTACACAACCTTTCCCCATTGGAAGGGTTGTGAAGATTTTGTAACAATTCTTTTCATCTTAATTTAAATGGTTGCCTTTTCCTCTCAAATAGAGCCATCACTCTAGAGAATCAGTTGGTCATCCTCGCAACATCGACAGCAGATGCAGGATCCTACTACGTCCAGGCAGTCAATGAAAGAAATGGAGAGAACAAGACAAGTCCATTCATTTTCCTGACTGTGACAAGTGAGTACTGAAATGTCAACTCATAAGTTTGTGTGCATGGAATCATAGAGGGATATTGTCCCTGCACCCTACTCACCCACCCACCCCGACAAAGAGAGCTTTAAGAGTACTTCTCATTCACACTGTGGCCTTTACAAAGTAGGATCCTGACCGGGAATCCATTCAGTTGCAGAATGGTGATTTCTAAGGTTGGTCTATATGTGCAGCAGAACGAGGGGGTAGAATGGGCTGAGCCACTTCACACTGCAGGGAGAATGTGTGTCTCATTTTCTTTTTTTTTTATAAAATTTTTTATTGGTGAGCATAATTTCAAATATTATTTCAGTTCAACCCTATCTAATTTAATCTAACCTAATCCCCACCCTTTCCCCCCCTCCTTGTTGACTTCCAACAGCTTTCCAACCCTTTACCCCCTTTATTACTTAACAAATTCTATATTAAACAATCAAACATCCCTACATAACATTCCTTACTCTAAGCCCAAATTTACTCTATACATACTATATTAGTTTTACTGATATTCCTTCCCAAAATTAATAGCATACTTTTCACATTAATTTTACTAATACTTCTTCTCGTTATTAACAACATACTTAGCATATCCTATATTTAACCATAATCCAAATTTAATAATATTTGAGTTAATATTCTAATTTAGTAACATTTATTACTCTAAATATTTTCATCTTCTCTTACATAACTATATGTATGCTATAACACTATTTCTAATATATCAATCCCACTTCTAAGTATCAGAAATAAATAAATTCTACCCCTCCTATACTTAACTATAATCCTAGCTTAGATTAATATAAACACACATTTCTTCTATTGGTAAAGTCACTTCTCTCTTCTGTTCGTAGTATCATAATTTAAAAGTTCTCAAACTGCCACAGTTCTCCTTTCACATCCCATTTTTTCTCCAAATATTGTTTCAGTTTCCCCCAATCTGCCATAAATTGTTCTGGATCTTGGTCTTTAAGTTTTCTTGTCATTTTGTCCATCTCAGCCATGTACAGCAATTTGTAAATCCAGTCCTCAACAGTAGGTACTTCTTGCACTTTCCATTTCTGCGCATACAATAAGTGTGTCTCATTTTCAATGTATCTCTATATTAAAAACTACCTGCACATAAAAATAGCACCTCAAGTGAACCCTGGTATGTTGTGCTGTTTTTTCGTTTATAGGGAATTGTTAATACAGGGAAACTTTGAAAAACCAAATTTCTCAATTGCGATCTGAAATGGTACATTCCACTTTACCACCTCACTCTGTTCAATGTGGAGTCCAAGCCTCATTGTGTATTAGTCCAAGATATCTTCACTTGCTGCTTTCCATGCAATGATTGATTAAACACATGCACACGCACACGCACTTAGGGGCGGTGCTGAGTGACCCTTCCTGACTTTTAAAATCAAAATTCTAAAGAGTTCTGAGCTCTTTCCCTCTTTCTGCATTGAAAGGCTGTTGTGGTTAGCATTTGGTTAAGAAGACATCTTACCAGTTTGGTGTAGTGGTTAAGAGCATGGGACTCTAATCTGGAGAGCTGGGTTTGATTCCCCACTCCTCCACTTGAAGCCAGCTGGGTGACCTTGAGTCAGTCACAGCTTCTCAGAGCTCTCTCAGCCCCACCCACCTCACTGGGTGTTTGTTGTGGAGATAATAATAACATACTTTGTAAACCGCTCTGAGTGGGCATTAAGTTGTCCTGAAGGGTGGTATATAAATCGAAAGTTGTTGTTGTTGTTGTTGTTGTTGTTGTTGTTATTGGCTAAGGAGACTGTCATGAAATACCAAAGGAGGGATATATTTGAATTATGTATTGTCCCTAGAAATGATAATACACGCCCTTCTGAGCCCCCTCCTTTTGTTACGGTTTCCACAGTTTTGATATGGTTGTACATTGTCCTTAATGTCCTGTATCTGCATGTAAGAATGGTGGTTTTCTTTTTCAGTAACCCCCCTCCCACTTTTTCTCATCTATTTTGAGGGACTAAGTCTATGATTTAGTGTAGCAGCAGGAGCTAGGAAGGCTGCTATTCAGGAAAAAAAAAACAGAAACTGTGTGTGTGTCTAATTCCTTTGCACTTTTCTCAATCATAGCCATAAATACAGTCATTATCCCAATGGCCTCAGTCCTATATAAACATTCACATAAGCAAAGGTTTTGGTTAAATGTGACTGATCTTTAAATAGATACATTCTTTCTCCTTTTTTTGCTTTGATAGCTTTGATGGCTAGTACTACCGGTGGAGAATGGATATCGAACAGGGGGTTCTAAATTGCTAAGAACATTTTGTTGTTTGGAAATTACTTGGCACATGTGGTTTTCTGCTTGGGGGCTTAACTGCTCACCTGATTTGGAAGTGAGAAGGAGTTGCCATCTGCTCACAATGGCCGATGACCATATTAACTTTTTCTCCTGCTTCTTCTTCTGGCATCACCATGGCTTACTTGAGGCATCTAGATGTGCCTTCATAATCATAGTCCTCACTGTCTAAAAACATGTTTTGCAATGTGCCTTACTCTCCCTCTGCTTGAATTATGGGAGCTAGCATGGTGGGTTCACACTAGAAATTTTAGTGTGCAGTTGTTCAAATGTATTTACTTAGAGCTAGACCACATACAGTACACAACTCCTTGCATTTCATTGCTTTCTGCACTGGTTTTCTGTCCTGTTTCAGATCTGATTTGTGGCAACTTAATTTTAAAATGCAATTGCAGCTGTAACTATCCTATCTGGACAAGAAAAGAACTATTGATGTGTCCCAGAGTTACTATCCCTTTAAAATTTCATCTCTTCTTCCTTATTCTTCATTAATTACTTCCTTTTCCCTTGCAGTTGCCTCATTCTCTCAGGCATTCATGAATCATTTGTAAATTACGGGCTTTTTCCATTGTAGTCACTGTTATTTTTATCATTATTTTATTATTACATTGTTAATAATAATAACAATAACAATCAATAGGTAAGAGCAGTGACTTTTGCTGGCTACAAAATGAAAAGCTGTATTTGAGTCTCCAGTTGCCCAAGGGAATAGGAACTGATAATTAACTATTAATTCTTGAATGCCTCCAAGAGAACCAACCAGCCAGGAATGAACAGGAAGTAAGTAATTGGTCTGAAAACAAAGGACCAAAAGGAACATTAGTTGGGAAGGAGACTTTCTTCTGAAAAGGCTAGTTCTCAGCTTTTTCACTAAGATCAAGTGTAGATCTTGCCTGTGATATGGTTTTTTAAAAAAAATCCCAGGGAATATAGCACAACTACTTAAATGTTGCATGGAACCCCTTTTCCTGTTCCCATTGTGGATCCTTCAAGCAACACAAATGGGTCATGGCGTGGTACCACCTTATGTCAAGAGTCTTGAAAATGGTTGCAGCTGCAGTTCACTGTATCAGGCCAGAAGATCTTAGATCCTTTTCACCCTACAGTTCTCTTTTTAACCTGTAACTGCATGAGACATAAATTGAAGATATGACTCCATAGGAGTTATATAGACCAAAATTCAGATAATGGGCCTCCTGCTGTATTGAAAGCTGTACACTCTAAATTAGAATACATGATGCTGCAAACGGTCCATACTTTCATTGCTTTCAACAGATTGCAAATCAAAATAGACATTTAATGCCAGTTTCATTATGTTCAGCTGTTTCACATAGAATAAAGGGGAAGGAGAGCTGGTTTCCAGAATAATGGGTTAATACAGTTTTTAAAGAGGTGATGTAATATTTAATGAAATACTGGGTACCTGTTGGAAATAATATTCTGGCATTGACTTCTTCCTTGGCCTGTAAGAAAAACAGGCTATCAAATTTAGAGGAAGATACTGTTCGTTGTTGTCCTTCGATGCAGTTGCACATTGGGACTGTGCACACGCAGGTGAGCCATGGAGAGAGATTTCTTTAGTTTTTAAAATCTGTAAGAGGACGCTTGGCCTCTACTGCACAGGTGCAGAAAACTCGGGTTGTCAGGCAGAGTGCCCCCATTTCCCCCTGTTCTTCTTTCACTGCCATCGAGAGAAGTTCTTCCTTAGCTTTGTCTTTCTTACCGTTCTTCGTCCTTTCTCTACAATGTGTTTCAGAAATCGTTATTCAAAAAGTGTTCTCGGTGTGAAACAAAGACTCCTCACTCTGATGAACACAATCTCTGTCTGCTCTGTTTGAGTGAATCTCACAATGTCTCCAGCTGCCATCACTGCCAACGTTTCACTCCTAAGGCTAGGAGTGATCGGGCCTCTCATCAAAAGGCAGCATTTTGGGAGAAGATGTTTTCAGGCTTGGCTAAATTAGGAGCAAAGAAAACTGCCGCAAAAGAGCCAGTGCCCCAAGCCGAACTACCCTAATTGAATTCGGAGCGCCGAACACCGGATACAGCAAGACATCGTTCTCCAGTTCTGGCTAGATCCTCAGATTCACAATCTGTGCCCTGTGATGCCCCATCTGGCCATCCTCTTTCTTGCACTCTGGAATGCAAAAAGAGGCACCCACCAGTTCCACTTGACCTGAATGTGCTACATCTGAACTACCTGCCAAGAAATTCGAATTGAAGTATTAGCATTTGAAGCATTTGCTGTCTTCACGACATACAGTGCTCATAGTAATCCTGGTTCCTACACCAGTGGCCATTGAGGAAGAGGAGGTAATGTTACCTCCTTTGACCCCTTTGCCTCCCCATACGCCATCTCCACATCAAGTTGATGATGAGTATTAAGTAATGAGGTCTTTCCTGTTATTATTAGTATTATTAATATTAAAAATAAGCAGGAATAGGCTCAAACTATGCTTGTGTAGTATAGCTGGAAAATACATACTAGTTAAGTTTAATAAGTAATTAATTTTTATCTTAACTTTGGGAAAATTTTTGGTTTTAAACCCTGTATTTTTGTAATCTTTGTAGCACAAAGTTATATATCTTTTAATTTTCCTTCCCCCTTTACCCTTTTTCTTCTGTACCCCCTTCTGAATTGAAAGAATAAAAAAAGATTTTAAAAAAAGATGATGATGGGCACTTCCCTACTTAGGATTTCCCAGCCCTACTAGTTGCGGCCTCTACCTCAATTTTTCCCACGGATCCGTCATCGGTTCCGACCAGGGCCGATTCCAGACGACTAACCTGAAGGCGCTGCATGGCGCCATGTTCCGGATCGCAACGGGGAAAACGCGAAATATCGCGTTTTCTCGTGCGAGTTTGGCGCGACGTCGTGCCAAACTCGCGCAAGAAAACGCGATATTTCGCGTTTTCCTCGTCGCGATCCGGAACATGGCGGCATGCAGCGCCTTCAGGTTAGTCGTCTGGAATTGGCCCAGTTTTCAAGGCCCTGCAGTGCAGTATGGTCATCAGTCACAAGCTATTCCACAGGCCTCCTGTCTGTCCTCTTGGCTGTTGGCTCCTTTGCCTGCTCCTATGGCAAATTGGCAGGACTTTATAACCTGGCTGCAATCATCCTCTTCCTTTAACTTTCCAAACTCTTCAGTGACTCCAACCCTGTTGGTTCTGATGCCTCCGGTTCCAAGGGTTCCGTCTACTACACACCACTGGTTCCAACACCAAACTCCAGTTTTCTCTGATTCGGAAGAATAAGAAGACACTAATCTCCAGCTCTGACATTACATCTGAACTTGCACCCGACCCTTCACCAGAATAAGCAGTAGGTGAGACAGCATCCTCTTCTCCAAACAAGGGTTACCACCTTTTTTCAGAAGAGATTATATGAATGTTCATTCTTAAACCAGAGCATGGTTTCCAGTTCTGAAAAACACCAGGCTAACAAAACATTCTATCCCCGACAATAGCCCTGCAGAGAAGATTAGCACATCAAGTACCAATCCATATGCAAAAGAACCTCCTCAGGATACAGTGAAGCCTCCCGCCATTAGCATTCCACACCCTGGGAAACTCTTACAGGATGACTCAGCTCAACCCCACCCCTCCTGAGTAGATACAAATGACCTACATCTTTTCCACACTGTGACACTGAGAGATCTCTGTCTTTTGGTGCTACACCTCTGAAGATGCAAGCCACAGCTGCTGGCGAAACGTCAGGAACTACAATGCCAAGACCACGGCAATACAGCCCGGAAAACCCACAACAACCAATGATTCTTGGGTTTATCAATAATTAGACATTGTTACCGTTTGCATTTTCAGAGTTACCATCATTGTCTTTTCCTTCCACATGTTTGGGCCCCCTTTCCCCTGCCCTTCAAGGGGCTATTAATGATCTGTTATCTAAGGGTGTCATTCAGAAGGTTCCCCTGGATGACTCTCATTGGTTTTTTTTTATTCCAGGTACTTCCTGGTAGAGAAAAAAAAGACGGTACCATCAGACCTATTCTCAATCTCCATAATTTGAACAAGTTTATTAAAGTTGAAAAGTTTTGTATGCTTACCTTATCTACCGTCATTCAACTCCTGGAGGTAAACGTGTGGTTTGCTGTCCTTGATTTAAAGGATGCCTATTTCCACATCTCTATGCACCCTGTTTACAGGAGGCATTTATATTTTCAGTGTGGAGGCAAATGTTGTCAGTACACAGTTCTCCCTTTGGGGTTGTCTTCTGCTCTATGAGTTTTCACTAAGTGCATTCAGTTATGGTAGCACATTTAAGACCACAGCGTTGTTTTGTTTACCCTTACCTTGATGACTGGCTGTTGGTAGCACCATCCCAAGCACTTCTCCTTGACAGTGTCCATCTTGCTTTGCGTACTATATCACTGCCAGAGTAAATTTGAAAAAATCTAACCTCACCCCCTCTAAAGTGTAGGTTTCATTGCAGCTAAACTGGACCACTGTTGGGTCCCTTTCTGAACTCCTGGCTTTTTGCCCTCTGTCTTTGTTATCCTCCTGGAAGACAGTCCTCCTGGTCATCTCAGCAAGGCGCATGGGGGAGCTTACAGCTCTATGGGTCAAGCCCCCATTTACCTAATTTTTCCCTGAGAAGGTTGTTTGATAAACCAGCCTATAATTCCTTCTGAAGGTGGTTTCTAAATTTTATTTACAACAAAGGGTTGCTTTTTCCCAACTCAACCTCTGAGTTAGAATGTACTCTGCACAAATTGGATGTTAAAAGAACTTTATTGTACTATTTACACAGAACAAAGAGTTTCCACAAATCCCAAGCTCTTTTTTTTGTTATTTCAGCCCCCGCAAGGGCCTTGCCACATCTTCACAAACACTCTCTAGATGGATCGTAGTGGCCACACAACATCTTCTCTAGATGGATTGTAGCAGCCATTAGACTTTGCTACAAGTCAGCTAATGTTCCCTGCCCAGTGATGATCAAAGTGCACTCCGCCAGGGCACAGGCTTCATAGACTGCATTCTTCCAAGATGTACCTCTGCAGGACATCTGTCAGGCTGCCACATGGTCGTCCACTGACACCTTTGTGAAGCACTACACTGTGGATACGAATTCAAGAAAAGAGTCAGCAGTTGGAACAGCAGTGCTGCATTCTCTATTTCACTGATACACTCATGCCTTCTGTTTGCGGTCAGACCTGCCCTCAAGTTATTAAGAAGGCTTATGAATATGGAATATCATAAGCCCCTCTCCTCATGTGTTTTAAAGAAAGACAAAGTGCCTGGCTAGGCAGGAAAAATATTGGAATGTGAGCAATGAGGTAAGAGTAGCTTCCACCCCCACACCCCCGGAGATATGCGGAACTGTATAACAAAGGGGTCTCCAGAAGCTCTAGAATTAATCTCATCAACCACCTTGCTTCCTTCCTCCCCTTCCCTATTCAAGGATAATCAGGGCTCTGATAGCCTCACCCATCTAGCCATCGCAGATCGTCAATCATGATTGATAACGTTAGTACTTCCCAGGAAGGCTTAATCAAACCTTCCTAGTTTCTTGGTCTCACCCTGGAAACAGCTCTCCAGCTCTTTGTCTCACCCCAGAGACAACTTTCCAGTTCTTTGTCTGACAGCCATCAAGCTATTGCCTTTGGGAACAAGATATCAGTTTTGCCCCAGGATACGTTTTGCTCTATAATTAGGCTGTCCTGCCATGGGCTTAGTGTGTCCTGGGACCTCCCACCCACGCATACTCAGACTGCATGTCTGAGCCCCCCTCTCTTCTTGCCATGAAATGCTGGATGGTGGAGCTTCTCCCCTTCTGGACTGGTAACTATAACCCCCAAACCCTGAAACTCTATCCAACCTCCTCTCTCGTTTTCCTAGGAAACTCTGTATGTGTGTGGTGTATGTT
The DNA here is from genome assembly GCF_028583425.1 of Eublepharis macularius. NCBI lineage: Eukaryota > Metazoa > Chordata > Lepidosauria > Squamata > Eublepharidae > Eublepharis > Eublepharis macularius. The sequence goes on from NC_072801.1 coordinate 12,495,720, forward strand.
CTTGTATGATTGCTTTTGATATCCCTTTAATAAAAACAATTCTTTAAACACTCGTTTGGTCATTTCAAGAGTACTCTAAGGAAAGGGACTTGGTATTCATTGCTGCTTCTCCTTGTACACTAATTCCCCTCAGCAAACAAGGAGACCACCCCATTTGGATAACACCTCCTCCATTGGAAAAAAGCTCACTATATTCCCAATGTTGGACTGTACAGAAGAACAATGACGAAAACAGGGTTGCACTTACCTGTAACTGTTGTTCATTGAGTGTCTTCTGTGCAAGCATATTCACTTCCTCCTCCTCTGCTGTGAGTGCCTTTGCCTTATTCTTTGACTCCAGTGGCTCAGGAGAATTGAGAGAAATGGGGGCATTCTGATTCACAACCCAAGTTTTGGGCAGTTCACCTGAACAGTAGAGGCTGAGCACTCCCTTACCAATTTTAAAAACTAAGGAAAACTCTCTCTGTGGATGGCCTATATGTGCACAGTCCTAATGTGGGCCTGCACAGAAGACACCTGATGAACAACAGTTACAGTTAAGTGCAACCCTGTTTTTTCATTAAATAACTGGAATCACAAGGAGACACCCCACCCGTCATCCCATTTTTATATTGTACAATTTTTCTGTGCATGTTTGCTTGGAATGTTAATGTCTTTTCAATTTTAGAGAAAATGTTTTAATTTTAGGGGTTTCTCTAATATCACCTTTGACTGTTTACCATGTAGCACTCATTTTTAAAAAAAGTGTTATATGTATAAACAAATAAGTGATCTGCCCCTTTCTAGAGGATCTGAGCACTTACTCTGTGCCAGGGAGCCTTCCTTAAAGAGTGTGAGAGAATCGCATTCTGGCCCAAATGTTCAGGTGATCAATGAGACCAGTTACAATTAAATATGCAAGCATTTTGCTAAAGAAATGGGACCATGACTTCGGAACGGGAAAAAAATGCAGGGAAAGTGATTTTTTATTTTGGACCTAGGATGTGTTGAATGGGCTTAGACTGGAGTAACTCTGCTTAGGATTTCACTGTAAATGTGTGTTTTCAGTTGGCATAGAATTCACAGCTTACAGATTTTTACAAAACCCGATGCGGTAGCATTTTAGATAATGCAATTTACTTATTTAGAAAATGTATATGCTGCCTCTCCAATGACCTACTTAAGTTCTAGGTTTGGAGCCGTATCTTTATATAATAAGGGTTTAGAGGGAGAACTGAGTGATTCAGTCTCATCCCATCACCTGCAGTACCTCATTCTATGGATGATCGATGATGACCAGTGCAGATGTACTTAAGCCCTTCTTTTTCCTACACATTTTCCTCCTATCTACCTGGATAATTGTGGAATTACTAACTTCCTATACTGTCTAATAAATTAGGGGAAAGAGATCTTCTAGCCATATGTTTCTGAGTATCGGAATGAATTGATCTCTGTGGCAGGGACAGGCGCAGCAGCTGGAGGACAGGTTGGAGCAGGCAGTTGCTGGCTCAGGTACTTCTGAGGTGAGAAAACACATTCACTGGAGGCTGAAACTTAATGGGATGCTCACCCAAAGCAGTCGTTCAAGTTCTCCGTAGTCTGTTGCTAATGCCTGGCATCAGTTAGATGCTTTCTCAAAGCAGACAATGGACATTCCCAAGACAGCCATTCTGAGACACTCACAAATGACACCCGTTACGTGCATGGGCTCTGAGAAAATGTGCCCGATAGCTGATGTTGGTATTAGGGCTGCACTGTTTGCTGAGTAGGTCCGCATAATGGGAAGCCAATCCTGGACTTACCATCTAGCTTTTGCTACAAACTCCCTGGTCTGCCTTGTAAAATAGGCTTCATAATTACATTTCCGATAGCCTTGCTGAGTTGCTTGAAAAGTCTTGAATAAAAGGTGCCATGTAACCTTTCTCTTCCATTCTTTGGCAGCATAGGAAAAACAGCTATACTTAGAAGTTAATGACATTCATTTATAAAGCAAGCTTTAATGGTCTGTATTACATAACCACTAATGCACTATGTAGCTCATTTTCTGATCTTAATTAACATTTGGGAATAGTCAGTCTGTAGCCATGTGAATAAAACATTTACAGTATTGCTATAGGGTAAGAATGGCATGAACATATAGAGAAGACGGTGTGTTTAAAAGACAGCAGGAGAGTGTGGGATGCAGGCAGACTTCAGTCTGGTAACGATGAAAAGAATAAGAGGGGGGAAATAGAGATCTAAAGCATAATCTTGCCAGCCAAAAGGTTAGAATCTTGGTCTCAATTGCTTTTATGATACATCAGTTCTAGAAACAGCTGCAGGTTTCAGAGAAACTGAATGCATACAAGTTGTTAACACATTTCTTAAGTAAACAAGATAAAAGTGCTTTGAGATTAGAAATGGGGAGGGAGGCGGAGACAGATTTGCAAAACTCAATAAACATCAGTGAAACATAACTAGATTCCAGCAGGAGACAATCCTAAAGATAGATGCAAAATGTGGGTAAAGGAGGCTTCAGAAATACTGTTTTTGGAAGGAATGCTAAACTAATGAGTTCCAGAAAAGCAATTGGAAGCCAGGGTCACACATTTCTGGGAAACACTGAGAGAAATTCTGGAAGAAGTCGCCATTTTAGTTAGTCTTTGCAAAAATAAGAGAGCCCCTTAGCATCTTCAAGTCAAATCCATTCATTATGAGTCTTTGTGGGCTACAGATAGTTCAAGTAGTTTTAAAACATCATGAGTTTATCCAGAGCAGAGCTGAAATAGATGTACTTAATGAGGCTAAGATAAAATTCAAGAAATCCAAATAATTGGTCTAATCATTAAGACATGCCTCTAGAACCAAGCACAGAAAAACAGATCAGATAGTAGCTGATTTGAAAGATTTCTGCTTACTGTCCACTAACTAAATGAATGTGTATTGGGTAAAATTTTGCCTTGAACTGGTTCCTTCTTTCATTCGGATAATTCCTCTGGATCACTGGGAAATTAACATTTGGGAATAGTCAGTCTGTAGCCAGGTGAATAAAACATTTACAGTATTGCTGTAATCACTAAAACCATGCTCACTTGGATAGACCTCCTTATCTTCACCAAAGTTTATAGTCTTGTCTCTCTTAAGCAGCATACCCAACTCTTAAAAATATTAACAATGCACTTGTACATCGACCGACCTCGTTCTCTACAAATATTTTAAGGAACTCAAGAGCATTATTGAAAAGTCACTTTTGGAAAAGGTGGGCACCTGTAAGCTTTTTTTGACAGCTGAGATGTGGCAAGTTGGATTTCTTTTGCAACGCTAATAATCTGGGGCAGCGATTCAGGTGCTTGCTGCTGAACTTCCATATTCAAGTCATGAAATATAGAGGTTCATGTCACTTCAGTAGATGTATTAGTAAGTTAGATATTTTTGAGCTCAATTCATAATGTTAGGATACAGGGCTGGCGCGCCCATGGAGGCCAGGTAGGCGGTGGCCTCGGGCGCGCGGGCACTGGAGGGGCGCTGGAGGGGGTGTTGGGGGTGGAGGCGCGCGCAGCAAAGCTGGCATGACTGGGCTGCAGCTACTGCTGCAGCCAGCCAGCCAGCCCCTTGCTGCCGCCGCCACCCGGACGCAGCCTCTGTGCGCCGCTCGAGCCCCGCTGCCACCGTCACACGCCCCAGCCGGGCGCAGCCTCCGAGCACCGCCCCTGCAGCGGCTCACAGCTTCTTCTCCCGGCTGGGGCGCGTGGCGGTGGCGGCGGCGGTGGAAGCACGGGGCTGGCTGGCTGCAGCAGCAGCTGCAGCCAGCCACGCCAGCTCCACTGCACGCTCCTCTGCCCCAGCCGGGCGCAGAAGCCGTGAGCTGCTGCTTGGGTGGCGCACGGAGCAGCCTCCGCGCGCCGCCCCAGCCCCGGATCGCAGCTTCTGCGCTCGGCTGGGGCATGTGGCGGCGGCAGCACGGGGCTGCCTGGCTGGCTGCAGCTACTGCTGCAGCCAGCCACCCCAGCTCCTCTGCGCACTCCTCCACCCCAGCCAGGCGTAGAAGCCATGAGCTGCTGCTGGGGCAGCGCACAGAGCAGCCTCCGCGCGCTGCTCCAGCAGCAGCTCGCAGCTTCTGCGCTCGGCAGTCCTCCGCGTGCCGCCCAGCCGCCCTGCGGCGCGTGATGACGTCTGTGATGACGTCATCACGCAGTCCGCGGCGCGCACACACGCGCAGAGCGTGCGCATGCCGCCGCAGGCGCCAAAACCTCTGGCACCGGCCCTGTTAGGAGATACAATGTGTGCTGCTGGCAATGATGTCTTTCCCCCTCCTCCATAGGGGCTTTGAAAAACACAAAATAAGATTGATGAAATTTTTAAAAACCTTGCCAGCCAGCGGTTCTGAAGAGTCAAAAGATAATAAAGCCAATTATTATTTAACGAAGATAAATCATTCTCCCAAGTATTGCCAGTGTAGGGGAAGGAACCCATTGTCCTGTTGATAAGATTAAAGTAGTGTGGGGACTAAAATTAAATTCTTGGCTTGGTTATATTGCAATTAATTTGAAATATAAGGATGTCATGTTGGCCTGGCTGGTTTCCACTTGGACTAACAAGGCATTTTGTCCCAGGCGTTAAAGGTGCAGTGATTCTGTTAAACAGCCCCATGCTCAAATTTGTTTTCCAGTTAGACTTAAATCATCATATAAACTCTGAAAGACACAAGTAATGGGGGTTGGGTTCTACTATATAAATTTTAGCTGGACTTGAATTATCCACTGCACAAAACCATGATTCAGTTATACTAAGTATGGTTGTTGTGATTATTTGAATGAAGGCCACTCCCCTATCATTACTTAGTTTCAGTCAGCCCAGGATTTGAAGTCAAGATCTTATGGGAAGAGGGGAAATCCTTTCCTTTCCCTCTTGCATTCTTCATTGAAGAACTTTGAATATTCAAATGTTAGATTTTGTATTCATATACATTTGTAAAAACATTTTAACAGATTTTTAAACACTATCCTTTTCTACATTAATCACAAGCTGCTGCTGTAATATATCCCCCTGCCTGCATACACTGTTCACTTGTGATATTTTTCTATACTATCCTCTTTTCAAAAACATGGTTGTGAAGAGAAATCATTATTGGGTCAAAGATGATGTGTTCTTCTCAGGAAGGAAGTTTTGCTAAACAATAATTTCTGTTTGCCATCAAGATTTGTTGAAACGGGGCAGTGGGGTGCGAGAGATGGATCCGCTTTGAGGTTTTAATGGTGAGACAGAATCAGCAGATGTGGAAAGATATAGATGGAGGTGTCGGAAACATATTGTTGCATGAATTTTTGATGGGGAGTTCCAGCAGCTCAGGTGTAGAGGGGGGAAAGAAAGAAAGACTGCAGACTCTCCAGATAATAGTCGGTGCTGTGCCAGGGTCAAACTCGTGCTGGATCTATATACTTGTCAGACTGCTTTTATTCCATGCAATGGAGGAAGGGCTTACATTCACTATGGCTCAACAGATCAGTTGGGCTAAAATGAAATTAATGGTTCAATAAGATTTTTTTTCATCTAAAGAAAAAGTACATGGAATAGAAATTGAGAAGGGGAAAAATTGGATTTCTCTGCAGTGACTGATCTTCATATACGGTTGGTTTTCTCAACAAATATGATGGGAATCCAATACAGCCCCCAATCAAGACTACTATATGAGTTATGCCATGTTTAAATCTCTCTTGGAAATAATGGCATTTCATTTTGCTCACTTTCTTGATAACCTTTAAAATTTCTTGCTGTCAAGCAGAATTTGAGGAGAAATTTTGCTCTGATTGTTCTGTCTAGGGCGCTTGTCAAGCAACTGCATTTGCACTTTATGCTCCAGCACTCATTCAATATTCTTTTGTCATCTAGAAACCTAATTTAAAGGAGCCATACATGTGTTTAGGAGCAAAGTTAGATCTGTAAGGATAGCATCATCAGAAATGCCTTAGTGTGCTGTCGTATTAAAAAAAAATCTTTTGCCACTGAAATCCTTCGTGCTGATTCTCAGTGTCAAGGCAGATTAACATACAAACCTTTTGAAAACAAGGCTGTGTTCATTACATTCTACATCTGAAGAAGAGATTGAATGAAGTTAAGGTCAGAGTCACCGTAAATGTTAGCCTGAGTTTTGTTGCAACCAAGTGCATGACTGTATAGTGTCCGTTATGTGTCTTTTACCACTCATGGATCTTGTTTCAGTGAGTTGTAGCTAATGTGGAGGCCACTGTTCCACGCATCCCTGTTTTGCACAATAAGCATAACTACTCTAATTTGTATGTCTGACAGTCCAGCCAGGTTGGTTTGCAGGTGGGCCCATCCTGCACCCAGTTCTTGTTCTAATCAAAAGCAGATTTTGAGGTTTTATGGCTGCCGGGAAGGAAGCAAAGCTTGCTTTCGTTACCCAGCATTGATGACCAGCTCTCACACTTCTGGTACCATCTGGTACCCTTAGGCTGTTCAGGGAGTCATTGGTGCTGCAGCAGACAAGGATGTCATGTTTGGATGTGGGAGACCCAGTTTCACATCCTGCTTAGCCATGAAGCAAACTGTCACATGCTATCATAAGATTGGTTCATCAGGGTCCTAGAACAGGCAAGAAGATATGACTCACCCCTCATACCCATGGGATACAACATCTCTGCTGGAACTGGTGCAATGACAGCAAAGAAACTGGGCGATAAACCAGGGATGAGGCAGCACTGGCACCTATTCAGACAAAATGATGAGACCTGCGCAGGAGCCAGTTGTGTTACCGGAATAGGACTCTGTGAGTAAGAGCCGTTGTTACTCCTCTCATATACTCCTTGTGAGTATGTAAGAAGGGTAACAACAGGATATTCCACCAGTTTTTACGGAATCCCCTCCCCAAGGTACCAGATAAGACCTGTGAGCTTGAATTAAAGAGTATTTTTATTTAAAGAGGAAAAATGCACACATACAAGAAGTAATAAAAATGGTTTGCACTAACACACAGAGTTCTAAGAAATTAGCCAGAGGTTGGAATAGAGTGAGGGATTCAGGGTATATTACCTATCCATGAAGAGAAGTGTAGAGTAGAGAAGCCCATAGAGGAAGAGGGCTTCGAAGGTTCTGTGTCTTTGGCCAGGGAGGAGGGTTCAGAGAGAGAGACTCTGAAGGCACTATGCTTGGGTAAGCATGTACAATTTGAATGGGGCAAAGCCCTGGTTTTTATAGTGCAAATGATGTCCTGAGGATGGGGAGCCCCCTCAGCCGCTGGGACAAAGACTGTAAAGGTCATCTCCTGGGGATGACAAAGGTTTGATTACATTTGATTAGAGCTACCGGGGTTTGACAAAAGAAATGCGTATTTTCTCCAGGTGCTTCACAAAGAAGCAGTTTGCTAATGAGTGTTTCCGGAGCTAAGTTGATGAATTTAGATTGTGATCTCATGTTCCCAGAGAGAAATTAGAAACTTATCAGAGCAGATTGATGGCTCTCAATCACAGGATGGGGATTCAGTCATGGAAGGAGGATAATGGAATGTGTTAAGTGGGGTGACTCAGCAAGACCCTTTCTTGTCATGGCTACACGTCCGCAGCTGGGAAGGCAGTAAACTAATCACCTCAGTCCTCAGCATTTTGCATCAACATTCCATTCATGGCTTAGTCTCCCTTTTATGCCAATAAAAGGTTTATGATGATGGATGATGATAGATTGATGGCTTATTTTCCTGTGTGGGACTCAGCAAAGCTCTGCCCAGCCGCCTGGAATTCCCCTACTGCAGATCAGGCTGCATTAATCCAGGGGCCCTGTGATTTTTATATCACAGGCAGCTATTAAACAGCTATTGAACATGGCAGAGACCGGGGCCAACTGCTTACAGTTGGATTTCAATAGTTGTAGTGATGAGGGAGTCACAGCTTGGAAGGCTATGTTCAATCTGTCAAGATTATGATACTACTGTAGTCCTTTCCAGACATTACAATCACGTCAGGAGCCTACCAACCATGTATAATGGGAGCATGTGCTATCCACAATCCTCCCAATATGCATGGTTGCCATGTGTACAAACAGGAGTAACCCATTTATTTACCCTATTGGTACACCTTTAATATATGTGAACGAACTCTGAAAAATCCAAGGATCACTTTGTACATACCGACCATGGAGATCCCTTCTAACCCTATGAGTCTCTGATTCCATGCCCAGTAAATAATATACACATATCCCATGGTCACACAACATGGCAACCATGCAGGTAGCCATTATGAGTGGCTGGTAGGCTCCTGGAGCATGAGATTGTACTGTCTGAAAATAGTGTACACAGACCTGTTACATGTGGAATGCCTTCAAAACCTGACCTATAAGATATATTATTATTTTATATTGCTGAATCAAAATTTGCTTTGAGGCATTTTGTGAAGTTGCCCTTCTCAAGTTGTGACATTTACAAATACAATTTATAAACTTCATGCAATATCTATATCCAACCAGAATATGTATTACTATATTTGCTTGCGGTGCACTTTTGGAATCCCGTAGAGATGTCTCCTATACTTTTATTTATATCTGGCACACACAATTAATCTTTCTCTATCTCTAATCACTTTTGCTATTACATTCATTGGAGTGATTTGTTTCCTATCTCTGTTTCTGCATTGTGGTTGATATGTGATGATAAGAGCTTCTTAGAGGACACAAACAAGGAAAACAGGAAATTGAATTTTCCTTGCCATCATTATATAAAAATGTGGCATGCATCAATTATGTATGCCATCCAGGGAAATATGGTCTTGAGCAAACGATGTTGATTTGTTTATCTTAAAGACTGACACAATAGTAATTCCTCCCAACATTTTTGTAGCTTTATAGGGATTTCTACTTGTGGGAGAGCAGTAAGTATTATGACATTTTGGCCATAATCCTAAAATAACCTTAGCACGAATGCCTGTAGTTCCAGAGTCTGGTAACTCTCATTGTCCAACCTACTTTGCCATGTGCTTTGTTAAAATTCAACAGAGCATTCACCTCTCCCCTTGGTGTATCTTGATGAGTCTTGGAGGTTCATCAGCTCCTGTCCTCACATCTGTTTTTACACCTGAGGGGTTCCTCATTCACTCTTTGCTGCAAAAGCTGAGAACAGTTCCTTTTTCCTGGTCCCTCCTGAGAGCCTCCTTTCCTTTCAGCCCTGGTGCACTGGTAAGAAGTTTTGCAAGAGGGATACTCTCTTCTCTCCAATAGCACAGAAAGCAAGTAGCACATTTCTGTATACTGAGCATCTCCACCAGCTTATTGTTCATGGGATTTAAAAGGAAAAAACCCACAGGCACCTCTCGGGCAGCATACTCAATTGGAAGCCTACCCAACCCCATTTCAGAACCAAATACCATCCCTGTCAATGCTCATAGGTGGCTTGCTTCGCCTGAAACAGGTTTCTTCCTGCTAGTAACAAGGTCTAGAAGCATTTATTTTACTGAAAATTGACATTTGTAGACGTAGAAGCCAGGATTATAAAAATAACTTCCAATACTGTGAGGCTCTTAATAAAATTACTGCAGTTGCTAGAGTAGTTACAACACCATAGTTAAAGGTTAAAATTCCCAGATAATGCATGGTATTATTCTATTATTGGACTAGAAATTTCATTAAAGCTGAATAGTAATGTCCCGCGGTGACCATTTCCTTGGGTTGTTAGATAACTTAACTACAAATAACCCATAATAAAGGACTGTCAGTTTCTCTCAGTGCTGCATGCCCACCCAAGCAGTAAATATAAACTAGAATTATTTAAAGATCCTGTTATGAGACAGCTTAATTAGACTTGCATTAAAAATCATTTGTCAACTATGATTTCTCAATAAAGAGAATATAGAACACAAAATCCTGAACATGAATACATTTCCCACGCCTCCATAGTGGTATGAATATAAAAATCTCATTGTATATGTTTGGGTTTCTCCAGGATTTCTGTATTCTGTGGGAGTCTCTAAAAGTACAGTGGTGGAGGTGTCTCCATATCAATTTACTTGCTTTTGATATTTCCTGCAGATCTTTTGTATGAGTTCTTGAACTAATTTCAGCACAAATGTATTTCTGAGGAGGAGTAAAATCATGGATTTAAAATATTTTTCCTTAGTGAATCACTCCAGAGCTACTTCATATAAGATGAGGTTTTGAGACAGGTATCCATAAAAGAAATGCCAGCCATTAAGGGGTGACACCTGCTGCAGATTCTTTGCATTTTTTTTCAGTTTCACATGCATCTGACAAAGATAGCTGTGGGTCTTGAAAGCTTATGCAACAATAAAGTTGGCTAGTCTTAAAAGTGCTACTGGACTCTTTACTATTTTCAGTTCCACTGTGCACATAGTCCCAGTCCTCTTGAACTCTAGAGAGATATCTTTGGGCAGTCTCCTACCACTGCCTAGGAAAAACTCTTTTTGTTAGGTTGTGCTGGTTTTACTCAAATTGTTAAATGCAAGAAGGCCGCCTGATAAGCAGTGTCCCTTTGCTGGCAAGGATCTTGAGATAGCATAAGCCAAATTAAACAACTGTTACAAGAAATGAGAAAGAGAGAGGCGGAGATTGTGTAGCAGCAAACCAAAAGCCTTACCCTAACATTTACCTGTCTATAAGGGAAAACAAAAAGGAATGGTGGTGGTTTGGAAATCCGATAGCATTGGGAAGTGAAGAGCAGAAGAGTGGGGTGTGGAGACGGAGCCTGACCAGCTCGTGTCTCCAAGGAACTTGTGCCCCGTAGGGGCAGTAGCTGGAAAAACAGCTGCCAAGTATTGGGGATGTGGGGGCTATATTTATAGTACAGGTGTTCATGATCTGGAATGTGCTGGTCACAAGGTGAGGCAATGGTAAGTGAACAAAGGACTGGAAGTGGCCGATGGCTGCCTCCGGGAGGAGGATGGGGCTGTGATAAGGCTGAGCTTGTGCTTGATCCTGCCCTGCATTAAGGCTATCAGCAAACCTAATTCTGGAGCATCACCCAGTCTAAAGTGGGAAGGAGGCTGATACTGATAAGGGGAGTTTTCCTGGTTTGCATAAAAGTTTAAAAAAGCTTCCTAGAAGAGGTTTGGAGAAACACAGACCTAAGGCTGGGTGAATAATAAGGTTAAGGAGAGGGCAGAAATCTTCCTGTGCAGTCACTAAGAGCCAAGCTACAAGTGACGCCTTACACAGGTTGGACACTTGTCAGCTTCCCTCAAGTTTTGATGGGAAATGTAGGCGTCCTGGTTTTACAGCTTGGCTCTCCATTACAGCTGCAAGACGAGGATGCCTACATTTCCCATCAAAACTTGAGGGAAGCTGACAAGTGTCCAACCTGTGTCAGGCGTCACTTGTAGCTTGGCTCTCAGATAAGGGGAAGAACTAGCTGGGGTCAGTCCATTGCTCATTGTCTTGGAGATCTAGGTCATTCCTTAGGGCCCAGTTATTCAGGGAGGAGGCGCCAAAGTCCTTGGGGAGAATGGCCCTCCAGTTTATTCAGCGTGAGGTGGGCTTTAGGGAGGAGCTGGTCTGCATTCCATTGCTGCTTAATGACTCACCTTCTTGGCCTTGGCGTGGCTCACCGCTGCATAACAAGCCACTGCTGTTAACTTCAGCAGGATGCAGACTCAAATTTCTAGCCCATCTTACAACTAAAATGGGGGCCCAAAATGGGGGTCCCCTTGAGGCAAGGGTCCAGTGGCTGCAACTAGGCCAATCAATAATTCTTCCCGTGAATAACGATCTGTGTTCATATGTGAGATAAGATGTGGATTCCCATCTCCCCTTCTTGGATCTTCCTGACACTGTGAACTTAAAGCTTCCAGTTCATGTGGAAAAGCAACCCAGAAGGTCTCTCAAAGGCAATAAAAATTATATAAAGGTTTCATGCTGTGTGCACACATATAAGCTAACAGGGAAATCTAAAAAGGTTAAACTAGGGAACCTGAAGGAAAATATAGGGAAAACTTGCTAACTCTTATAAGACTGGCCCAGTCAGGAAGTACAGATCTCAGTTAAAACTGAGAATTTAACCAATAAGCCTTTTTCATAGGCTCTGAGAATATTTTGCACGTTTCTTTTTAATGCAGAATTCAAAGAGTGAGTGGTGTATGGATGAGGGAATTAATGGTGTCAGGTGGGAATAACTCTCCATTAATCCCCTAGGTGGACAGTTTGAAAAGCCATTGTGATAGACATGACACCTGAATTCTGATTCCCCCCCCCCCCCGCCCAATAATAATTCTGGGATGCTTGTATACTTTGTTCATCTCTGTGCATTAGAGTTTGAGTCTCAACTGAAAACTCAACACTGGGTAGAGCTGGTTCTCCCCGCCCCCGCCTCCCCCCCCCCACTCCTAAAACATGGGGATCTAGTCAGTTCCTCTTGCATGTAATTGATAAAAGTCCAAGCGAAGTATGTCTGCTCGGCGATGATTTCCTGTGCCAAAATTCTCAGCATGCCATTCTGGCTGTGGTACCAGTTCTGAATGTTCCTTTTCGTTTCTGCCGGTCATGGTCTTACAGACACTTTCCAGCTTATGTAACCTAAGGAAATAAAGGGGAGCCTTGGAGAGGTTTCAGCAGGTGTCTGAGGCACAAGGTGTGCTGTAAAATGTCAACCCTGGGTTGCCTGACATTGCAACAGTAAAAATAAAATTAGGAAGGACACAGTCCTCCATACTGTTCTGCTGCTCAAATGCATTATTTGTATCTTGTACAGATTGTATTAATTTCATGGAACTTACATAAGAGAATCTCTTGCTGGTCTGAACACTTCGTTCTTTGCAGTTGCCTCGAGATGATGTGCTTGAAATATGTGGATGGGATTCTTCCCTTATTTGTTCATCCACAATTAATGATCATAAAGCAAATACAATTTGGTTTGCAGGCTCTGCGGTACCTTTCAAACATGTCACTGACTTGTGCTTTCTGTGTCCATTATTTCTTAACAAAGAAGCACTTTGTAAACCTACTAGGGGGAAGCATTTGATGGAAGCTTAGTTCTTCCTTTAAAAGAGTATATGACAAGGAGCAGAGACCATCATATTTAAACACACACATACACTTCTTATTTTGTCAGAGCTCATCTAAATTTTTAAATGTTCAGGAGTGAAGGGGTTGACTTGTAAATGTTAGTAACTTGTTTTCTTGTTAAGCTCTTTCTAGTCTTCTAGCCATATTTTTAAAAAATCACAATGCAATCTTACTCTGATCGAAAACAATACGTACTGCATCATCCCATAGATCAGATTCATGGGCATGTCCATGCACAATAGGGAATGATAGGTATACTCAAATGTCAGATATTCTTCATCTGCCTCCTTTAAATAATGTTGTTAAGTCTGACGATTCAAATCCTGGATGGCAAGTGCTTTTAAGTGGGCCTCTTAGAATGGGTGCTGCACCCGAAGCGATTTGCCAGCAAGCTACCTTCCACTCCTCCCTGTTCTTCCCTGAAGTTGGAGCCACTGGGAAAAGTGGAGTGCGGGTGGGTGGTTGACAGGAGGGCTGCAGAGGAGAGCCGCCTCCCCAGCCGAGCTGCAGCAAGCCTGCTCTGCTTGCATGGGAGGGCTGCAGAGCAGCAAAAAAAATGGCAGGAAAGGAGTTCAGAGAGGCAACTTTGGTGGGTGTGGTTAATTCCACACAAGTGAGGGGGAGGAACTGCTGCAAAATGTTTACACTGGCATTAATCGGGTCAGCCCCGATGGGGCAGCTGATTAAAAATTAACATCATGATATTAACATCATGATGTCCGCATGGAAAAAAATCAGGGAAAAAAATCAGGGTAATGGGGGGGAAAGAATGGCACCGCGTCACATGACTAGCTTGCAAGTGTGAAACCCCTGCAAAAATGGGACGCGGAACAGGTACAGACACACTTTAAATCCGAGCACGAAAAGTACCTAAGTTTTCACTAGAAAGCACATTTCAGTACTTGTAAAACCCAAATGTTAAAAACTTTGAACTCCGTGCTGTTCTTTTTAAAAGAGATGTTTTTAGGATGTCTAATGACAATTCCATTTATTGGATTTTCTAAAAGTAAGTTTTTAAAATGCCATAGTCATCATGTTTCATAGTGTTTTATGTGGTTGGTAATTCATTTCAATTTCTTGTTAATAATCTGGTAAGCAGTTTGGGTGATTTTCAATTTCGTGCCGCCGCATTTGCACCTGTTTCATGATGCAATCTATCAGCAGGGCTGGAAGCACAAAACTAATCTGTTATAGATATTAGATTTGTCATAAGCAGTTATCTTTAATGGGCCAATATTTTCAAAATATTAATCCCAAGTGAACTACAATTTAGATTAGTAATATTTGTGATGTGAACACTTGCCAATCACATTTTAATAACTGCCTTACCAGTGCAGCTGGATTAACCTGCAGTCTAAGTTATATGATTTATAGGGTGGTTTATGACTGATTATTCACTACATACCAGTAAACCTTTCTGCACAGACAGCATTCATTACTCCAGATAGGTATGAGGAAAATCTGGACTACAATGAAATATTTCTGTAGTTCAGCTGTATTTACTACCCTTAGGCTGATGCACAGAATATTTAATTTAGTATTCTTTTTGCTGTATCCCTGGACCTCTGTCATCTTTGGCAGAAGTGTCTGAAAGCACTTAAGTTTTAGTTACAAATTCCATCCCCCCGCCCCAACTCTCCAGGCTATTGCTGTGATTCATCTGCCTGTATGAGCTTTACTGCATTATTTCTGCCAGTGCTCAGGCCAATATCAAACTTCTAATAACCAATTTATTAATAGATGCCAAAATAAATTTGGCAAGGTTTTAAAGGAATCCTACTATTCTTTCAATTCAGGATTTGCTTAAGATGATAGGTGTAATGGACCAATTTACTGAAAAAAAATCATTTAAGAATACGAAGACATTACCCAAATTTCTTTGAACATAAGTGGACTTTGTTTCTTGACAATTTGCTTTGTGTTAAAAAGGTAGGGAACAGAAGTATTGTGGCACATTTTTTTCACACTGCCTGATGTCAAATGCATCTGCAAGCAGGGTTCACAGCTTTTTTACAAACTGGTCTCAGCTCAAGGCCCAAGACGTGGCTCCTCTAACTCGAGAAAGGGAGTCAGAAGTCCAGTCCTGCTGGCTGTCCTCTTAAAGATCTTCAAGCACAGGCATTGTGACAAAAAAATAGCTCTTGACTCTGCCATCTAGTTCCACAGACAACCAAATTTATGTTTTTGAGTGGACTGAAATCTTCCATCACTGGTTCTCATCCATTTGGCCCAGTTAAAAAACAGTATGGGCAAATCAATAACATTTCAAAAGTCTGTGACCTGCTCACTTTTGGGAACCCACAAGTTGGAAAATGCTGTAGTAATGGACCTCTGAATGGAGGAGGAGGAAAGATCCATGTAGGGCACCTTGAGTTTCCCTCCTATATCTTCAAAGTTTTTAGGAATGCTATGTTTCTAGGTCTCCCTGCGATTTCATGGGAGTGTCCAGTGGGGATTTCCTATTCCCGATAGAATGCGGGGAGGACCAAGCATCTCTGGCTGGCAGTGGGGTCTTCTATCAAGCCATAGCCCTTGATAGATGTTGAGCCATATTAACTGTTGGTGCCAGTCCCAGTCAAGCCCTTTTCTTGTATATCAGGAATTTGAATGGGAACATTGCATGTATATGATATCGTAAAGAACTGTGTCACTCCCATGTCTGTACAATTCACCAAAAATGCAGTTTTTCTCACTGAAACAAATGGATGATCCATGTGATGTTTTGGTTATTCCACAGCCCCTTTTTGATAAATGAGATATCCCTAAAATTTGGTTTATTAGTCCGTGGCTCACCAGCCCTTTGTTATAATTTCACAAATTTCTTTCAGAGACTAGATGACTCAGTGCAATATATCACTAACAGCAGTGTGTTTTGTGATGTCTGGCAGCTTTTTGGAAATATCAGATGGAGGACTGACTTTTCCATTAGAGAAATGGAGCAATGGTATGGATTAAGTGGTTTCCACCCTGACAAGAGTGTTATCGTTTTCAGGGGGGAAGCTGAGGTGAGCTGAAATGAATCATCTTCGCCGGGGAAAGGGAGGATGGGGAAGCATTAAAGTAGTTCCATACGGACTCTGACCTCTGCAAAGCAAGGAGTATGGAAGGACTTAGCTCAGTCTGATGAGCCCTTAAGAACAACAGTGTAAAGGCTTCTCTCTTCTTCTTTTTTCATCTTTGATCACCACAGGAGCTTTAAAATCCTATATTTTAAAAGGAGCCCTGGCTCACAATCCATGCCGACGTACAGAGTTGATTAACACGACATGAGAGAGAAAGGGGATACAATACCATTGAAGAATGTATATCTGCCTGGGAGCTGAGGAAAAAAGAAATATATATATATATATATAAAAGCTTTGTAAATGAAGCATCTTTGCAAACTCTTTTCTCATTACTTCAGTAGGATTGTAGTTGGACATATTTTATGGGTCTTAGAAGAGATGTGGGCGGAAAGCTGTTTGTTCAATAAATGCATTGCACAGAATGCGCTCAAAAGCACTTGTAATGAATAATAATAATAAATAACAACAACAACAACAACATTTGATTTATATACCGCCCTTCAGGACAACTTAATGCCCACTCAGAGTGGTTTACGAAGTATGTCATTATTATCCCCACAACAAAACACCCTGTGAGGTGGGTGGGGCTGAGAGAGTTCCTAGAAGCTGTGACTAGCCCAAGGTCACCCAGCTGGCTTCAAGCGGTGGAGTGGGGAATCAAACTTGGCTCTCCAGATTAGAGTCCTGCCGCTCTTAACCACTACATCAAACGGGCTCTCAAGAAGGGGGAAGGTTACTATGCTTTCTCAGAAGCAGTAACATCCTAGCCTATTGAAAAGGGAGACCATCCTGGTTTGCTTTTACAGAAGACAGATGTGTTTAATTGTAAGGTCAACCACCAGTTTAACTTTTAGGACAACTTTGAGGAGGGTGGTACTTCTGCTGTCCGAAGTAAGCTGGTAGCATGTTGCATTGATTTATTTTTACCCTGCTTTTCTACCCAATAGGGACTCAAACCAACTTACACCGTTCTCCCATTCACTATTTTATCCACACAACAACAACGTTGTGAGGTAGAAGGATGAAAGAGTGACTGGCAGAGCTTTTGTGGCAAAGTGGGGATTTGAATCTGGGCTCCCCAGATCTGACACTCTAACTGCTACTTCATTCTGGTTCTCATTGCTGCTGCCCCATTCATCCATCCAGCTTTCTTATTTCTGGATCTCCTATGCAAAGTTTCTCCAGCTTGATGATGATATGACATTCCCCCCTCCTCTTTGCCTCTTCTTCGTCCTTAAACAGCAGAAATGGCACCAAAGGCATTTTTAAAATTCAAAAATAACTATTTTATTTATTTTAGAGGGGAAAGGTCAGGCGAAGTCAGGGGTTGCAAATTTCTGAAATAATTTAACATAAAATTCTTTGAGGTAAAATCAGAACCTGCACACACAGCCTTTAGTTCTTATGCTCTTCACAGATACTCAAATTCTTATTTTTAGAAGTGTCTGTTCCTCTTTTCCCCAAGCACTTTGGTACACTTTCTCTTAGTGTTCTCTATCTTTTTTGGGTTTAAGAATGTTGGTTCCCACTTTCTAGTACCCCCGTCTTCTTTAATTTACACATTGTTGCTTTCCTTCAGGTTTTAAATCTTAAGATCTCCAAAAGGCAGTTTCCAGCCACATCGGACCAGGAATCTCTCCACTGTCCAGAGCGACCTCCCTGTTTGACTGGGTAGGGAAAGTCTCCTCTCCTTAGAAGACCGATTGCCTTTCCTTAGTCCAAATGGGAGTCTGCACCCACTTCCCAAACCTTTCCAACTTTTCTCTAGTTCTCCAGTCAGTGTTAAACTGCTCTCAGTTAGGAGGACTCCATCTCCCCACTCTTCACTCTGAATTCCTCTTAGTTGTGGCTGAAAACAGCCCCTCCTCTTTCCAGCTCACGCTACCCAAACAGATCCCTTGGAATAGCCTGTCACTCAAAGCCCTCTCTGATGTGGGGATTAACCCTTAACAGTCCTTCAGCTGTTCGTGCAGCACTTCCAGGCTTCCCTGCAATCCATCACAGTGAATACTTCAGTCTGGATTTCAATGGGCTTAGACCATAGTAACTCTGCATAGACATGTGCTACTAGTTTGCTTCCTGTTGCATCTGGAAATGGATAAATAATCCTAAAACAAAAGGAATAATTTTCAGGTCCAGTTCTCCAGCCAAGCCACCTAAGTGACTACTTGGGGTCACTCAACAAGGAGTTCACTGATGTACTGGAATAGATCGGTTTGCTCAGCAGTACAGTAAGTGATCGGCATTGGCTTCTGGGCTTACACCACTGCTGGCTGAGTCCAAGCCAAGCCCCTGCTGCCTTGCTATTGGGATTCAGCTTGGACCCATCCAGCAGTGGCCCAGGAGGGAGTAGATGTGCCTTGCTTGGGGTGACAAAATATCTGACTCAGCCCCAGCATCTCATTGGCTTGCTGGGAGAAAGCTGAGACATTTTTACTGAGATGGATTTATGACCCCTTGTTTCTTAGTCAAGATGGTAGAAAGATTTGATTAACTATTTCTTCAACGTTGCTCTTGTGATCCCCGAGTAATTCTCAGAGATTGATTTGTAAAACATTCTGAATCAATTAGAGCTTTAATCAGCAAGCAGCAAACTTCAAATGGCCCATGGACTAATTTTTAGGTTCTATCGACATGAACCTAAACTAAGGAAAAAAGAGAAAACAATGCAAGGCGGTGTAATTATCTGTACTGAATGATTACTGAATTAGAAGTGTGTGTGTTTATTTCTTCTGTGTGTAAAATGGGAAATCTCCTTCTGGAAAAGAAAACGCTGCTGGAGTACCATTTCGGTCAATGTTGAATGAAGACATTCAT
The DNA here is from genome assembly GCF_028583425.1 of Eublepharis macularius. Lineage (NCBI taxonomy): Eukaryota > Metazoa > Chordata > Lepidosauria > Squamata > Eublepharidae > Eublepharis > Eublepharis macularius. The sequence continues at coordinate 12,514,574 of NC_072801.1, forward strand.
TAAAATTCTTTTGTAATAGCGAGGTAAAAATAACATGTGCACAAAAACGTGTGCATCCCTTAGTAAGGAATAGCTGCAATCCCTGACATTGTGAGGTTAACCATTGGCCAGTTTAATATTATCTTTGTATTGCAACTGTATGAGACAATGGAGGTTACAAAATGTTTGAATTCTTAACATAGATATCAATTATAAAGATTTTTCCCTCTGCTCTCCCCAGAACTATGTCAAAATGAAAAAAAAAAATGGTTTTGCACAGAAAGTACATGATAATTTTCTTATAACTAACATAAAGATTGAGTTTCCAGTCCATCTCAGGATCACAACTTTCTATTGCAATCAAGAATATTTATTTTTATATTATTAGCATTTGTATCCTATCTTTATTTCCTAATATGAATCTCTAGGGAGGATTACAATGGATTTAAGAACAGTATGCACCCACGAGCCTCCCCCAACCATGATGGATCCAGGATGATTGTTCACATGGGTCCAATAGTTCTATCTTTTTGCTAATGAATATCCATGGAACTGGATATCAAAGTACACAACATACTGTATGAATGCACAACCATATGCTGGAAAATACGACCACCAGCTTAAAAAAAATAACAGAATTTTGAAATACAATTTAAAATATTGTCTTTTATTATAAGCGGCCATCGACATCTATATGAAAATGTAGCAAACAGAAAGTCTAATTCAGCTGCAGGACTGGAGTCCAGTGGCACCTTATGAGAACTTAGAGACCAAGAAAATGTTCAGGGTATGAGCTTTCAGGAGTCAGATACCTATCAGGTATCTAAAGGGAGCTTTGACTCTCGAAAGCTTGACATTCTTGTTGGTCTCTGAGGTGTCACTAAACTCAAATCCCGCTGTTCTATTGCAGAGCAACATGGCTACCCACCTAAACTATCCAATTAAACTGACACCTAAAACTTAAAAAACAACCATTAGGTAACATAGGTAACATCTAAAGATAACCAAGCTCATATTTTTGCAGTTTTAAATCCTATTTAAAAGTCCAAGTACCTCTCAAAGGTAATTGTCTTCAGATGCTGTAGAGTGTGGGAAATAAATCTTCTATTTCATAAATGAAGGTGCTCATAATTCATAGAGGGAAATCCAGAAGATGTTCTCATCTGTTTCTTAGAGCAAGTTTCATACATCACTTCAGTGGATGATGCTTGTGTAAGTGGGGTCAACATTTGCAAAGTGAATGACATCTCAGTCGTATGGTGTGCCTTGTGTATAATATTCAAAGCACACTTCTCATCAGCACCTGTTATGCCTGTGGGAAGAGCAGTGATTGAAATTTCCTGTGCTATCCCATGATGCATCATTCTAGGTGCAGCAGTAGAAAGAATAGCATGACTAAGAAAGTTCCTCTAGTATAGCATTTAGCCTCTGTGTTCCAGAATATCCTACATAATGTGTGGGCATATTGGTACTATTTGGACTTAGAGATTTCATGTGACCACTCATGAACCATACTGAATGTGGCATACCAGTGATCAACAAGTATTTGGAGTTCAGTGGGTCTGCTTGGTTGGAAGACATCCTAAGAAACCCCTTGTTGCCGCTTCAAGTTCCATGGAAGAAATACAAAATATAAATTTTACAGAAGTTTTTTGGGCAGATCAGAAGATGTGCAGAATAAATCCAGTGTCTGCATCTGCTAGAGCTGCTTCTGGCACATGCTGAGTGACAGCTAGAACATTCCAGTGAAGTCGTGTAAATAAGCTGACAGCAGGGATTTATTCAACGGTTATAGCCCTCATTTTGGGTTATTTGACAGGGCTAAAGCAATTTCACTTTTAAAGAATGGGAATTTTTATTTTAGTTTGAATATGCTCTACAATTATCTCGGATAGCATCGGTCTAGGTTAAAAGACCTGCAGTTTCTACTATGGCTTTTTCTGTTCACCATTGAGGTCGGGCATGTTTGCTTAACAGAGAGATAAATATCATCTCCTGGCAGACTGCGTATCCATCTCTGTCTGTCTGTCTGTCTGTCTGTCTGTCTGTCTGTCTGTCTGTTTTAGAGCGAATGAACATTCTCCGACTTTATTTAGTTTTTTTTAAAAAAACTCTCTCATAAACTCCCATAGTATACATATGGTATTGTCTTTTGTCGGAACGTTTTAAAGGATATTTTTTCTGGTATACTTAGCTGGCACAGTGAGGGACTGCTGCTGGATTCTGTACAAAGTTCAATATAAATGTCTCATTCTCAGGTGACTTATAGGTCAGTCACAATAATTGGAAGGAAATGTAATCAAGTAACCTCCGTATTCTTCAGCTGTAGTGATACCTTTTATTGTTTGCTAATGAACAGTAAACACTCTTGTCACTATCCATTGATTCTGGGGAAATGTGCTGTATAATTTATTCCAATAAACGGTATCGTCTCAACCACAGGGATGTGTCTCTTGATAACACTAGAGTTATTAAATACCGTTGAACAAAATCTTCAGTGTAATGAGATAGAAACTGTCTACATAAGAAAACTAAACTTTATTTCAGCAGAGAGAGTGAAGGCTGTCTCATCAGTGTTGACTTTACATCAACAGTGACACACAATTAAAGGCTCACTATCTAGTTTTGGGGGCTGATTTGCATTTGTACTTAGTACATTTCAAACATGGAAATATTAAATACTCTAACAAAGAACATCGTAGCCTTCTAACAGAACGTAGCCTTAGTAAATTCTACAAATATGCAGGGCTTTTTTTCAGCGGGAACGTGGTGGAACGGAGTTCAGGAACCTCTTGAAAATGGTCACATGGCTGGTGGCCCCGCCCCCTGATCTCCAGACAGAGGGGAGTTTAGATTGCCCTCCGCACTGCTGAGCGGCGCGGAGGGCCATCTCAACTCCCCTCTGTCTGGAGATCAGGGGGCGGGGCCACCGGCCATGTGACCATTTTCTTCGAGGGCAACCCAGAGTTCCACCACCTCTTTTCCCAGAAAAAAAGCCCTGCAAATATGTCAAGTTCATAAAAATCCTAGCTAGGCACTTTCCTGCACAGATCATATGTTAGGATTGCAATATCAAAGAAGTGTTTTCATTTTTTTAAAAAGGTCTCAGGTGATATGTAAGACTTATGCCTAACCCTGGAAAACCACTGCCAGTAGGAGCAGTCGATCTTGATAGAACAATGGTCTGACTCAATAGAAGGCATTTTCATATACGCTTGGGGCCATGGCTAAGTGCTTGTATGCAGCCTGGAAAAGGTGAGAGCCAGTTTGGTGTAGTGGCTAAGAGCATGGGACTCTAATCTGGAGAACTGGGTTTGATTCCCCACTCCTCCACTGGAAGCCAGCTGGATGACCTTGGGCTAGTGACGGCTCTCTGGAGCTCTCTCAGGGCGAAGCTACAAGTGACGAATGACACTTGAACGGCAAGTGTATTTCTCCCTGTTCACTTGTGCTCCGCTTGCGCTCCACTCAATCCACTTGCTGTTCAAGTGTCATTCGTCACTTGTAGCTTGGCCCTCAGTCCCACCCACCTCATAGGGTGTTTTGTTATGGGGATAATAATGGCATACTTTGTAAACCACTCTGAGTGGGCATTAAGTTGTCCTGAAGGGTGGTATATGAATCGAATGTTATGTTGTTGTTGTTGTTGTTGTTGTTGTTGTTGTTGTTGTTGTTGTTGTTGTTGCTGCTGCTGCTGCTGCTGCTACTGCTGCTGCTGTTGTTAGAGAGGGGAGGGACCTCAGTAAGGTATAAACCCCTAGAATCCCTCCAAAGCAGCCTGGAGGTCAATTGTAACTCCAAGAGATCTCCAGTCACCATCTGGAGGTTGGCTATTATAAAGGCTTCTCCCCAAGACCCTGGAGCACTGCTAGAATAGACAATATTGACCTTGGAAGATCCATAGTGTGATTCAGCTCAAGGCAGCATGTTCTTTATCTTAGTACTAGAGGTTTTCTGTAAGTGAATTATGCTAGAAATCTGTTTCTACCATATCCAAAGGAGCAGTAGACTAGATGGTTCCTTTGTTAGGACTCATGAAAACATCACAGGGTAGTTAACTAGATTTCATGTTTGTTAGAAATCTTCATGCATGACTAAAAGGGGGGCAGGCGGAGAGAGATGATAGTGGATGTGACTGTAAACCAAGGTCTGTATGTTGTCATTGTAAAATGTAAGTCGAGAATTAGGTTAGGCTATGCTGTGTGCTCAGAAGAGCCTTGGAGACCAAAACACAATGGCTGCTTCCAATGACAAAGTATAAAACATCCAGCAATTACCTGGCTCCATCTCCAGCTCAACATATATGTTAAAGAAGAGATGGAAGTAAATTAAATGTGGTGGTCCTTAAGCTGGAAATGAGTTTTAAGATTGGATAGCATCAGATGAAATAGTAGTTGAAAGATCTACCTTGATTCTTTTTGAGATAGGCAGACTGTAAATGCAGTAAAATAAATAAAATAAAATGTCAGTTTCCTGAAGTGTGTCACTCCAGACATCTTTCTTCTTGTCTTCCTTACTTTCAGTATTGAAGCTGGACTGGAGGAGAAAGAGGAACTTGCGCATGAGTGTGGAGGGTTCAGCTCCCTTCACTTCAGTGCTGGTGATTCAGGGGTCTTTCTCATTGTGCTTAATTTGGTCCTTATATGCTTTCATATGCAGCATCCATATGAAAAAAAGTTTAAAACGGCTCCACTGGCGGTCAGGAATCTGATTTAGAGCAGTTTTAATTAGTAGATTTTGGCTTTTTCCTATTGACAATCTGCTTTGAACTGTGAAGCATTCTTTGGATGGAGCAGAACAGAAATGAGGCGTTCCTTTCACAAGGTGTCCCAGTTGGCAGCCCTCTTCTTCAAGTTAGCACATTTACATTTCAAACAGTAATGGGGTATTTATAGTTTTCATACATACATACATACGTATGTACATACATACATACGTGTGTGTGTGTGTGTGTATGTGTGTGTGTGTATATGTGTGTGTGTGTGTGTGTGTACACACATGTATCCACACACACACAGAGATACCACATTTTAAAACTATTAGGACATTAGCATTCAATGGCAAAAAGCCCACCACCATATTTACAGCAATAAAAAAATCCATTCAGGATATTCTGTTCCCATTACAGAATACTTATTTTAGGTTCTTTAGTAATTGGGTTGTCATTCTGTGAAGAGTGTGACTTTGGATGAAGGACACATCTTTCTTGTCACTTTTTCTGAACTTTTCCAGCTAGGCTTGGTATATAGAGTAGGCTGTACCATTGCTAGTGTTCCATCAACACACAGGCTATGAAACTCAGAATCCCCTCAAGTTGCTGCACCTGCCTAGCCTCGTTTCTGCTGCTAGACAGGTGGTCATATTTTGGCTCTAGTGTAGAGCACATTGCAGTAGTTGACACTATATTACTTCCATTGGAATTAATAAGATTTTAAAATGCTTATATTTTTGCTAAAATGCAACACAATTCAGCTGGCCTGAGAAAGTACTAAAGATAGTGGTTTGGGTCTAACTGATGTGTCTGGAGTGGTGGTAGTAATTAGGGGTGTGCACCCAAAAAAGATTCAAGTTTCCTACTTCGAGTTTACTTGAAAAGTGCTGCAGCTGCTGCCTGAAGCTTTCTGAAACACTCCAAAGCTTTTGGAAGGCTTTGCTTCGGTATTTCCGAATCTGCTTAACAATGCTGGGACTGATTTGGAAATATCGAATCTACCCAAATTGGGCCCGATTCGGATTAAACACTCGGTATCGGAAACCTGAAGCAGACACCCCTAGTAGTAATTGCTACAGTTCTGATGCTTTTCAAGTGGGGATTAGGGCATTGTTGTAATGGAATTGATAGGTTGTGGGTAGGTGTGTGATCTGGGTGTCCAGGATTCTGATTTTTGCTGATATAACTAAATCCAGCTTTCCCAAACCAAATAAGAGAATCCCAGATCTGATCCAGGAATTCAGATCCAGACCCTCAGATACATCTGAATTAATCCATGTTTATCCAGGAAACATTGTTTTAGCCTCAGACTGGCTTTTTCCTGGGCTTCTCCCGTGTTTTCTTTCCAGGGTGGGAGGGGGAGGGGAGAGGAGGGCAGGAGGGAGGGAGAGGGAGGCAGAAAAGGGGAGTGAGTGACCAGTCTGTGTTGGAGCTTTCCTGTCTGCCTGCCTTCTATGAGTGACATTGGTTCAGTTGGGCTAAGTTGCAACAATGTCCCTTGCTTAAGTATGGTTTGGCTGGAATTTGCTATTTTGACTTGATTCTCTGGTCTGATGTTGGTCCCCTTGCTTCGTGTTGGTTCTGGGGGGATTCCATCCATTTCCCTGCTTCAATTTGGCTTCGGTGGAATTTGATGCTTTGACACTATTCTTTGGTTTGATGTCAGTCTTGCTTTGCTTTATTTCTGGGGGAATTGCATTCCTTGTTTCAGTTTGGTTTTGTTAGGCTTTCTCTGGGTTCAGCTTGCATTTGAGAGTGTGCCTCTAGCCAGTGGTAGTTTTGCTCATGTGTGTTACTGCCTGTGAGCCAGCTTGGAAACTTTCCTGCTACAGGCAACAATGGAGAGTGGGTGGGGGCACCTTGTTCAAGGGCCCATAGAATTGGCCCCCAGGGTCCATCTTCCTGAAACTTGGGAGTCTTTAGAGGACAATCAGGAGTAGGTTCTCTGCAAGTTTTGTGGAGTTTTCTTGAAAAATGATTCCCCTCTGCCGGTCCCCTGGATAGAGCTGCCTGATAGGTTTCCCCATAAAAAAATAATGGCCAAATAAATCCAGGATTCTCTTATCTTGCTGAACCGGATTAGAGAAACCTGGATTTCAGGGAACCTGGATTTTTGTTTTCTTTCCCTGAAACCCAGATCTGGATTTCTTTTTTGGTGCACACTCCTGGTAGTGGGGCAAAATGGTCCAGAAAGACATCTTCATATGGGAGAGTGGAGTGCATAATGTGTTGCCTGTACCTTTGTAATCCCACATCCTGCATTGCTAACACTGTGCCAGCCTGCAGGGTTGCCAGCTCCAGGTTGGGAAATTCCTGGAGATTTTGGGAGTGGAGTCTAGAGAGGGTGGGGTTTGAGGAGGGAGTTGGCTTCAGCAAGGTATAATGCCACTGTGTCCACCTTCCAAAGCTGCCATTTTCTCCAGGGAAACTGATCTCTGTAGCCTGGAGATCAGCTGTTATTCTGGGAGATATCCAGCCACCACCTGGAGAATGGCAACTGTACTGAGCTGGGCAGTTGGCTATTTGCATTGTCATTTAATTCTGTATTCCTGGTCCTATTGCATTGTTCAATAGCATTATTTATTATAGATCTTATGGTCACATTGTTGCTCGCTTTGTTCAAATTTGCACTCCTGGTTCTATTGCATTATCCATCTTTTGTCCTATACTACAGGCTTACCTTTTCTCCCTCCCCTTCACTCTCTGAACTGAACTGAAATCTGCCTTGAGTCTCAGTGAGAAAGGTGGGCTCAAAATAAGCTTAATAAATAAGCATGTTTGCAAAGTATTCTGTATAGATTAAGTCTGCAGGACTTTAGAGCTTGCTCTTTATGTCAGTTTCTTCACAAGCAACTACAATTTGAAATTGTGGATGTGGCATTTATAGTGTAATTCTGAAAACTGAGTCTCAGCTCCAGGTGTTAGGACTTAAAAATAAATTGAAATAAATAAATTCTCTTCACACACTTTTATGCTCTGCTGTTGATAGTCAGGTATATGCTCACCATTAAATGAATTTATGGTCTACAGTGAATTACTAGAAGATAAAAATCATTTTAGGACTTCTTACACAATAAAGTTGGAGAAAGAAATCTGGAAGTCATAAGGCTGGCCATCTAATCTAGGGCTATTGGGTTTCTGAAGGACAAAAATTATTAGGAACCATCTCAAATGGCCTCATTTGTAGCGTGAAGATGAATGACTCGAAACTTATTTTTGATGAAGAGAGTCAGATGAGGAGTGCCGGCTTCCCTGCACAGCAATTTAGCAACGGGAATGTCTCCGCGAAAGGTACATGTGACCTACAGAATTTTACTTTCCTCTCTCCTCTGTTAAACATTCTTGTATAGTAAACCATATCAATGCACAGCATGTTAAATATATGATAATTGTTTTCACATATTGCCAATGAGTATATAGAAATGTGCTACCGACAGTGCAATGTTAAGCAGCGTTTCCATCAACAGCCACTCTTCTCACGATGTTTCTAACTCTGCAGTTCTACAGTATCTTTTCCTCTTTAATTTTCTGAATGAAAGAGGACAAGTTGTACCCCAGTCTTCACTTTCCAAATGCTTATCATCTTTGTGAAGGAAATGAGAAAGCTAGCTCGTATATTCAAGGCGTCTTCAGTTTTAAATAAAAAGAGGACATTCTAAGATGATCAGTGTGGATGTTTTAAATAGGCAATTCTATTATTTTCATGTCACATCGGGAAACAGTGACTAGTCAGTAATGTGTTCATATAACTTCTACCACTTCCACGCAGCCTTCTCTGTTTTTCGTTTTCCATTGCCAAAATTGTAATTGGAGGTGGGGGAGTAGATGAAATGGAGGAGGAAGAGATGTATCAGAAGAACTCTGGAAGGCAAGGAGCTCAGCTGTTGAATCCTCACCAACACTCGTGTTCCTTCTCCTCAGAACTGAACACGCCCACTCCATTCTCCTGTATGTTTTTGGTTTGTTACTGAAGGTTAGGTGTTGGAAGCTTCCATCTAGGAGTGATTTGCTTTGTTTTCAGCTGGCCTTGAAGATTGGATAACCATGGAGGGGCCAAGGACCTCAAGAATTCGTGCTCTTTCCTGGCTCAGAGGAGTCTCTGATCATCTCCATGGTGACTCTCCTCAGCAGTAGTTCACCACAAAGCAGCTAGGATGACCTGTCCTCTCCTAATCAAAAGCAAGGCCAGGGCTCTTGCCCCTGAGCTGGCCCTCTCAAGAGAATATAGTCAGAAACTCCCGTATTGGGCCAAGCTTCTGAGGAAATGCTCCATCCTGATGTCACTTGGCAGCTCCTCTAGCTGAGCTGAAGTCAGAGATGAAGGCAAGGCAGGTTTCAGCATGCTGAGGTAGCGCCCCAGAATACGGAGACTACAAGGGCTGTGAGTCAGGGTGGGATGCTCTCGTTTAAACCTTTTAGTCCTCTTTCGCCATTCCCTCAGCACTCATACGAAGACACACAATCCTAATCCTGTTCAGTCTGTCGTTTCCAGCCTTATCTTTGTTGTCCGTGGCTAATGTACCATACTTCCTTCCCCCTTCTCTCTCTCTCTCTCTCTCTCTCTCTCTCTCTCTCTCTCTCTCTCTCTCCCCCTTCTTAAACAAATACTGCCATGCTTGAAGTGCTGCTTCTGCTTGTAGAAAAATGTTATAGCCTGGGATGGAGCAGAATGCTGCTCTGATTAAAGTGATTAAAACTATATACAGCATGCATAATTAACCTTTGCGCTGGCTGTCATGGGGAGCTGATGCATTTAGCCGATACTGTATCTGTCCATGGCAGACAGTGTATGGTACATGACCATAGTTTTTTTTTTTCCTTGAGAATTTAAATCACTTGAGATAAAGAGCCAGGAGAGAGGGAGAGGGAGAGAGAGAGAGATCAAGCTTGTATTAATCCTCTCAATGGCTTTATAATTTCCCCCACTATTCTATTAGTAATCAAGAAAAAGAATGCTGCCTTAATCCTGAATGCCAAGGTCAATCATTCTTGAGACTTTTGATATTAAGGATGTCATAATTATGAAAAGATTATTTAATGAACATAATTTTCCTTTTCATAATTTGCCAGGGATGCATTTCATACAGGGCAGCTTTTGAATGGCATTTAAAAAAAAAAAAAAAGATTGTGTGTAGCGGTCAGTGGGGGAAGTTTTGTTGCAGAGGCTGAGATTGGGAGGGGGGGATACATCACTCTAATCCCTAACAGTTGGTCAAGCAGCAGGAAGGGCACCTTGGCAAAGGTGCATTTAAAAAATGCAGAAAGAAAGCAATTGCAGGTACAGCAGGCACTGTGAAGGGAAAAGAAGACGTAGGTGTCCCTGGTGGTCAGCCTGAATGTGAGAAAGTCAAAAGGTCACAGGCAGCAGGAAGAGACCATCACTTAACATTAGGTTCCCTTGGTGAAATCCTTCCAAAATGATTCACGGCTAGGCAGACTCTACTTTAAGTTGTATACTCCATTATAACAAGCGTGCTAGGTGGTGGGTTGGAAGAGGCATGACCTTTCCAAAAGAACATTGTCCCGCAGCCTGAAATGAAGATCCGAGACACCAGATTAATCTAGGCTATAACTGATGTGCATTTTAAACAAAGCATTCACTTGTATTTATTTATTTAGCATAATCCTGTGCTACCTCTTCAGAGTCTTGCTGGAAGATGTAGTGTGGGGTATGTTAGGGGAAGCTCAGCCTGGCTGCTAGCATTTTTGAGCAACACCACCCTGGGGAGCAAAGTCCCCAGAAGCTAAAATGACAAAACTGAGGCTATCATACTTCGGTCACATCATGAGAAGACCCCTGGAAAAGTCAATAATGCTAGGAAAAGTAGAATTTAGTAGGAAAAGAGGAAGACCTCCAATGAGATGGCCTGACTCAATAAAAGAAGCCACATCTGAGCAAGGCTATTAATGATTGGGCATTTTAGAGGTCTTTCATTCATAGGGTTGTTATAAGTTGGAAATGACTGGACGGCTTGTAACACACAGCCTCCAGAATCAGCCAGTATTACTTCAGGTTCTTTCTCCTAGCATGCACAGGCCTCAATTCCACCCCGCACATACTGTAGGCCGATGCTATTCGTGCTAAGGCAATCTCTTCCTGCTCAACCACACCTGCCCCACAGCCAATTATCAGTTCCTTTATTTTTAGCTGTTCCAGGGTGCTCACCAGTTACCCCTACCTATATGCTCATAGCCCACCATAGTTAATTGACCAGGCCTATTTATTTTAACATAACCCCAATGGAGCCCTGTGGCACAGAGTGGTAAGCTACAATACTGCAGCCCAAGCTCTGCTCACGACCTGAGTTCGATCCTGGCAGAAGCCGGGTTCAGGTAGCAGGCTCAAAGTTGACTCAGCCTTCCATCCTTCTGATGTCAATAAAATGAGTACCCAGTTTCGTGGGGTAAAGTGTAGATGACTGGGAAAGGCAATAGCAAACCACCCCATAACAAAAAGTCTGCCAAGAAAACATAGTGATGCTATGTTCCCCCGTGGGTCAGTAATAACTCGATGCTTGCACAGGGAACCTTTACCTTTACCTTTACCCAGGGCTTTTTTTTCAGCTGGAACACGGTGGAACGGAGTTCCGGAACCTCTTGAAAATGGTCACATAGCTGGTGGCCCCACCCCCTGATCTCCAGACAGAGGGGAGTTTAGATTGCCCTCCGCGCCACAGCACAGAGAGCAATCTAAACTCCCCTCTGTCTGGAGATCAGGGGGCGGGGCCACCAGCCATGTGACCATTTTCTCCAAGGGCAACCCACTGAGTTCCACCACCTCTTTCCCCGCCCCCCCAAAAGCCCTGCCTTTACCCAACCCCAATGCATAACATGACAAGTTTGAAAGAAGTCTTTAAGAAGTCCTTCTTGTCTCCTACAAGGTAACCAGCTCATCTTGAATGATAAGGACAGGTTGAGTGGGTAGGGTACGGTCATGGCTGCAAAAGTGATGGCTACTAGAAGCAGAGGTGACATCTCAGGTCATTGGCTGCAGAAAGTTTAGTTCCAGCCCTACCACTCTGGAGCTTCATGCTCCATTTCAAATATGAACATGGACAACAAGGCACCAACTTCTGGAATGGGGAATGGCATTGCTCTTGAGTGGAAAATGCTGGGTCTTTGGAAACTGACAACTTGCCTGTTTGGGCAGAATTTTGGCTCTGAAAATACTTCTGCTGACCTCAAGTGACTCTTATAACTCTGGAATGCCCTTTTAAAAACTTCTTTTTTTAGGAGATTGTAATCTGAATGCTTGAACAATTGTTATACCGACTGTAATATCTGCTGTGCTGTTCAGTGTCATGTTGCTCTGCCTGGCTTTCATTTGCTTGTCCCCCCCTCCCCCCACAGAAGAGAGACATTAATAGAAAAAGATAAAGATGATTCTACAATCAAGGATGGAGACATCGGCTGATTCAGCACACATTGGATAATGCACTTCCAATCCTCTTTATAGATCATTTGGAACGGATTTTTTTGTGTGCGGAACAAAAAATCCACCTCAAACGATTGATAAAGTGCATTGAAAGTGCATTATCCAACGTGTGCGGAATCAGCCATCCTTCAATTGAAGAAGGTCAAAATGTATGGGTTTGATAAGTTCAGTGGTGCTATATTTAGTGATGATACTAACCCTCCAGAGAGAGGAAAGGGTGAGTATGAGTCTTGGGGGTTAGCTATTCAGTGAACCATGGGGAGTGCTAGATACTCTTGTTCATATGCATTCATTACGAACAAGGAATACTTCTGACAGCAACAGTAACAGTCATATAATACCTTTTAATTAGAACTCAACCAAAATGCCACAAAGAAACCTAATTCAGAAAAGTGTGTTGGAGTCTTATAACTAGCATCTCTTTAACTAGTTGGATGTATCCATGATTAGTAAATTTCTAGGTATCATGATGAAGATGCTGAATACTCCATACTTGCTTTTAAGATCCTATAGGAACTTCTCCCTAATGAAAAGCTTGGGCAAAGTGCCAAGAGCAGTCTTTGAGAATGGTGCAATTTTAATGTAAACTTAATCAATAAATCTCTTCCGCTTGTATTGACATGGGGGCCTTTATAAGACCCATCAAAGGCGTTTTTAAAGACAAAGAAATTTAATCTAAAGGAAAAATAATAACACTGGCCTTCATAGGAAGGTTCATGAATTTGTAGATGGGGTTCTAGCCGTAACTTACATAGACACTGTAGTTTCTCTGAAGGGGCAAACTGCTTCCTGCCACAGGTTTACCTTTTTCTTTTGCTTAGATCTGTTTTCTGGTGGCTTGAGAAAGTGGTAGGAGAAAATTAAAGCTACAAGGAAAAGCAAGTTAATGATAAGAAAATGGAATGAATAGTATGTTCTTACTGGCCACTTGGTAACAAGATAGGTGCATAAAGAACTGCACAATCTATATTTTTTAAGTATGGAACCTTTGAAATGTTAGGAGAATGGAAACTTTGGCTATAAAAATGGTAAAGATGACTACATGCTAATGCCTTCCAAGCAATCTTGGTAGCCCTTTATGACCAGCTATAGTAATAGGTGATAGAATTTTGTAATTCCAGTTTGTGTGACTTTTAATAAGTAGGAAGTCATGCTCTTTGATATTTAATCCGTGGCAGCTGTTCCACCCAACCATGCTATCACATGACAGCAGTAATTATCATGTGAAAAATAGGACTTGAGCATATTGGCTACTAATTTAGTCTGGAGAGTAAAAGCAGTTTCATGCACCCCTTTGTTCTATTACTGGGATAAGCCCATTGCCGTGACAACAGATTTTCCTCCTTCCTATGGCCTTTGAAAAAGATTTGGTTCTAGCATTTTGCAGCCTACTCTTTGTTCTGTTCTTACAACAGATACCTATGCTGCTTATTTCCAGTCATCTCACATGGACTGTTTCTTCAGTCATCAGGGGGCAGGGGGATGGCTTAGTGGTAAAAAATACTGGTGTTCATGTAGAAAGACCTAGGTCAGTCCTCAACATCTCCAGCATAAAAGATGAGGCAGGAAATGTTAAAGATCTCCACCTGAGACCCAAAAGAGTCATTGCCAATCAGCATAAAGAGACTGATAGACGAGGGGTCTTCAAAAATAAAGCAACTCCATGTGTACCCTGTGGATTATACTACAGTGGTGCCACATGTGTTAATCTGAGCGTGATTTATGTGCCAGATGTGGAATCAACCCATAGCGACTGTGTACAAACTGTATCTTTCATGTTTTCAGGAGCTGTGCCAGTTCTGGATCATCTCATGCCACGCCTGCCCTCCCAGGCTTGCTGGTCTAAGTTGTGGCTCAGGAAAGCACAGACAGCATTATGCACCTTCCACAGGAAGGCTATGATTTGTCACTTTTATCTAGTGTATCTCGAGTTTCATCCTTGAGATGTAAGGGTTTCAAGAGTCACTCCTTTGTTGACATTTAATCATTAGCATTACTTGCAGCGGCATAGATTCCCTTGCAATAACCTGTCCTTATGCCGACAATCTCAGCCTCCGTACACACCACAGTCATTTTTTTATAACCAATAAAAGCAACCTTTTCTTTCCCATAAATTTTTCAACAGCATTAAAAACAACCATCTAGTTACTTTTATTTATCTTACCTCTAGGACTATCTGCTCTCTCTCTCTTAAATAAGCCATTCTTCAGTAATTTTTTTTGGTTTTTATTTTTTGTTTGTTTGTTTGTTCAGGTTCTTTAGTTCCATATCCAAAGTTACCTTCTGTTCAGTCTTAAACCTGCGTCTTTGAAGTCTTTGTTCAATGTCTTCCATTTGTATGCTTTTCCTCATCAGTTTCAGATGATTCTTGCAAAACTTGCCCTCTAATATTAAGATAGAGTAGGGTAACATTTGGAATCAGGTACTTGATATTATACAGGTGGTACAGTTTAGGAAGACCATTTAATTTGAGACAGCATTGATTTCTGTTGCTGTTAGGAATGTACATAAGGTCATTTGGGGAGAATCATGGATTTTAGTGAAGTTTTACCTTCCATTAGATCATTTGTTGGGAGTTCTTTCACCTCCCCCAAAATTCCAGTAGCAGTTCATATGCTCACTACCTACAAAATCCTAACATCTCTAAGAGCAGTAAACTGGGATTATTAACCCATCTGTGTTTTGAATTCTATTTACTGGTCAAAGACTAATAATGAGGAAGGCCAACAATTTGTTGGTTACATGCAGGGCTTTTTTTCAGCTGGAACGTGATGGAACAAGAGTTCCAGAACCTCTTGAAAATGGTCACATGGCTGGTGCCCCCGCCCCCTGATCTCCAGACAGAGGAGAGTTTAGATTGCCTTCCGCGCCATTGGAGCTGGAGTGGCGCGGAGGGCAATCTCAACTCCCCTCTGTCTGGAGATCAGGGGGCGGGGCCACCAGCCATGTGACCATTTTCTCCAAGGGCAACCCACTGAGTTCCACCACCTCTTTACCCAGAAAAAAAGCCCTGGCTAGAAGGATGCTTTGAGAAAAGGGGTATAGCCAGATCCCCAGCCCTTATTTATTTATTATTTTATTTGATTTATACTTTGTTCTCCCCACAGATGGGCTCAGGGTGGCTAACAACATTCAAAAATACATTAAAATCACAAAAACAAAATCAATAATAATTTTTTAAAAATCCTTAAAATAGTCCTTAAAATAGTCCTTAAAATAGTCCATTTAAACAAATATTGGGAGTCCGTATATGGGCATAGCAGATGGCTGAGGGCAGCCCCAGAAGAAGTGGTGGTCTTAGATGGAAGAAGGAGGACACTCGCTGGCACTCAGCTGAAGGCCCGGCGGAACATCTCCATTTTACAGGCCCTGCGGAACTGTAACAGGTCCCACAGGGCCCGGATCTCCAGCGAGAGAGTGTTCCACCAGGCTGGGTGCAGAGCAGAAAAAAACCCTGGCCCTGGTTGAGGCCAGACGGATGTCCTTCAGGCCGGGAACCACCAGGAGTTGCTTGTCTGCAGAGCAGAACACCCTGCAGGGGACCTAATGGAAGAGGCGGTCCCGCAGGTATGCAGGTCCCAGTCCGTGAAGGGCTTTAAACACCAAGGTTAACACCTTGAACTGGATCCGGAACTCCACTGGGAGCCAGTGCAGCTGGCACAGCACAGGATGAATGTGCGCTCGGATTGGCATTCCGGTAAGGACCTGTGCCGCTGCATTCTGGACCAGCTGTAACTTCTGGGTCAGGCCCAAGGGCAGCCCAGCGTAGAGTGAGTTGCAGTAGTCTAGCCTGGAGGTGACCGTTGCATGGATTACTGTGGCCAGGTCCCGGGGTGAAAGATAGGGCGCCAGTTGCCTGGCCTGTCGAAGGTGAAAAAAGGCAGACCTGGCAACGGTCATGACCTGGGCCTCCATTGAAAGTGTGGCATCCAAGGTCACACCCAGGCTCCTCACCGTCAGCGAAGGCTTCAATTCTCCAAGGTCACACCCAGGCTCCTAGCCTTCCCTCTTGGTGTCCTGCCAGAAGATCTGGTTACCAGAACTTCAGTTCCCACTATCTCCCCTGAAGTGAAGAAAGTTTTGGCCTAGTGTCCAACAGCTGCTAATCTCTCGTTGTCAGCTACCAAATAGTGTGCTAGTGAAGGCTGATAAAACGTCAGGCGAGGAAAGGCATCTTCATGACTTGTTACTTCAGAAGAGTTAATGTTGTGTTATTAAGTCATTATGAAATGACACTGTGTATCTGCCTTTGATTGCAGACGGGAGTCTCTGGAAAAGGTCATTCCATCAGGCTTGACAACGGGAAGATGAATGAGAGCAAGTTCTCCAGACTGATGCAATAGGGATCATATGATTCAAAACTAGATAACCACAATGATTGTTTTATATTAGTAGCAGCAACTTGGGTCAAAGGAATAAATGCCAGTTCTGGGATAGCTTAAAGGCTAACTAGTCATATGAGCTTTCAGCAAGTGTACAAAAAGTGATTTTTAAAAAAAATTTAAGGAATTTGTATTCCACTCCCCCCCCCAAAAAAACTATCCAGCTGGTTCTCATAAAATGGTGATAATCATACAGTAATATCAAGTCATCAACAAATACAATCATACTGCAACATAAACAGGAAGAAGAGAAAAACTACCATATTCAAAATGAAAGCTAACCAACCAATACAAAGAAAAAGGAATAGCTCATAAATCCATCAGCCAATAAGCTACAACCTGTGACCTCTCTCATCATCCATTCTCTAGAACTAGAAAATCACAAGTAATTGTCTCTCTGCTCAACTCCTCTCTGTTTCCCCTTCCCCTTCTGCTAGTTACCTCTAGTTCACAAAAGCTCATATTGGAATATATGCTGTTAGTCTTCAAGGTACAACTGGAGTTCTGTTTTGGTTTGCCACAATCAACTGACACAGTGTCCCTTCTGGAATCAACCATACCTAAATAAAAGCAACAGCCTGTAATTCATAAACACATTTGAACCAATTTTAATTTAATTTCACCAATATTCAAACCTCATCTGTTGTAAAGTTTAAAAAATTTAAAATACGCACGCCCCAAATGCCTGAGTGAACAAGAATGTTTTGCTCTCTAGAGCCCACAGCACTGGCTGACTGCAGCTGGTAAAACAGCTGGACTTGCTAAAAGGAGCTCCATGTTACAGCCCCAAGCTGCTACCTTGCTTTGTAAGAGAGAAATAAAACCCATTCAGAGTGGGCTGAAGCTCAACAGCTCTATTACCAGATAACAGAACTTCAGGGCCAAGCTAGAAGTGACGAATTACGCTTGAATGGCAAGTGAACAGACTCGCGTGTATTCCTCCCTGTTCATTTGCGCTCCACTTGCACTCCACTCGATCAAGTGATCAAGCGCTAGTGAATGGGAAGGAATACATGTGAGTCTGTTCACCTGCCATTCAAGTGTAATTCGTCACTTCTAGCTTGGCCCTAAGTCTTGTCTAGACCGATGATGGGCATGAGGGTGCTGGCCCTGTGTGGGTGCTGGCAATAGCATGAGCAATAGCATCTATGTATGGGGAGAGGATATGTTTGGACTCTTCCTCCCCATGATCAGGAATGCTGCTTTCTAGATGCTCCTGACCACAAGCAGACAGCATTCACTTCCTGCTCATATAGGCACTGTGATCTGAGCCGGCAATCATGTGGGGGGCTGGCCATTGTGCTTGCTCCTGTTCTCTGTGTTTCAGCACTTCAACAGAGTCCCACAGCCCCTATGAGGCTATTTATCTCAGCAGTCTGAGCAGTGTGTATCCTCAAACCATTCCTGATACCAGACTGAAATGAATCCAGATAACCAGTTTCATCCAACCATGCTTGGAGCAGAAACATCTTCTCTTGCTCTTATACCTTGTCCAAGAAGAGAACATGTACCCCAGGTATAAAAGGTAGTCAGGTCCTCAGAGTTTGAGGGATGTGAAATCTTCCCATCGCTCAGGGTTTCATTGACCCAACCCAAACAGTCACACCTTTCCAGCTAGCTTCTGAGAGCCAAGAAAGGCAAGGGGCAAGCATAGAAGTGTCTACTTTTGTTCAAGATTTATACAACACTTTAAAGGTACAATTGCATCCCTTATAGCAAGTACAGACGTCTGAAATTGCCTTATACTGAGCCAGAACAGCGATCTTTCAAGGCCAGTCTTGTCTACACTGACTAGCATTAATTGAAGATATTGGGGATTGAACCTGGGGCCTTCTGCATGCCAAGCAGATGCTCTGCCACTGAGCTACTACATCCACACAATAACCTTGTGAAATGGGGCATTAACAACTTCCAGATATGGTAGCGAATAATGGTATCTGTGTCAGGGGATGTCCTAGCTCAGGGCGTAGCCTAGTTCCCATGCAGAGAACACACTACGCCGACTTCATCTTAGCTGCATCTTTCAGGTATTCCACTCATATGTGCCTGCTTATACAAAAGGGTTGTGTAAATGGGCTGGGGAGAGGGAAATCTCTTGGAAAGACCGAAAGGTTCTTTTTTCTGGAAGGCAGTTGCATTCTAATGGAGCTGAATCAACTGGATGAGGTTCAACTTGTCTCTGCTCATTTCTCCAATTTGCTGGATGGCCTTTGGCAGGTGACTAGCACATCTGGCAATGGGAATGCTAATAATCTCTTTCATGGGGTTACTGTGAGGATACTTGAGGAAAAGATTGTAATTGTACCTTAAAAGAGCTATAGAAAGCATGAATAATAGTAACGCAGGGCTCATTTTCTAAAATCCTCTCAGTTTTCTTCTTGCACTAATCGCTACAATTGAAGTTGTGGTTAAATCTTTTGATCTACCAGTAAGCTCTCATCACACCTGCTTTATTTTTAATTTTATTTCACCATCAAGCATATAATCTGTTTTATTATGAGAACTGAAGTAGATTAGTTTGCAGAGAAGACAGCTCATATTATCTGTTACTATCCAAAGGATTACATGGAAAATCTCCAAACGTGATGGCATTAACGCTTCCTTAGGAAAAATGCAGAGTGACTGCAGCATTATTAAAAAATAGTTTTGACTCGGGCGTATGGAAGGGCAAAGCAGCGTTCATCAAAATGGTCGAGGCCTTGGCTATTTCGGAGGAATTATGACCCAGTGGAAGAGTTTTGCCGCGGGCCACAGAGTGCCAGTTGCTCATTAATTCCCAAGAAACGCCTTGGGCCAGGGTTGTTGCGGCTAATCTAACTCATTTGTTTTGTTGTTAAACAAAACAAAAAGGGAGAGAGAGAGAGCTTGTTCCCGCTTCCAGACTGAGTCCTTATTCCTCTTGAGAGCTGCAAGAACAATCGGTCTGAACATAGCACCAGAGATTCTCAAGGATTTTAAAGCTAATTGGTTGACATTCCTGTCACAGTCAAGCATGCTCCATTCCATTTATGTTTTGGGGTCACAATGATTAAGAAATGGGCTCCAGCAGTTAAATAAACATAGGCAAAGCAGAATTTTTATATATATATATATATATATATAAAGCTGGTAAAGGTAAAAGTGCAACCACTGAGTCATTACTGACCCATGGGGGGACATCACATCCTTCCATCCTTTCGAGATCGGTAAAATGAGTACCCAGTTTCCTGGGGGTAAAGTGTAGATGACTGGGGAAGGCCCGTAAAAACCACTCTGTAAAAAGTCTGCCAAGAAAACATCATGATGCGATGTCCCCCCCCCCCCAGCTGTTAAAAGAGCTTTATGAAACTGAAAGGGGTGGAACGGCAGGCATTGCATCATCTGAAGATCTGCCTGTGGAGCCTGGCTAAGCTTTGCAAGTTGTCATCTTGCTAAAATGGAGGACTTTTTGCATCCTCACATCTGATGCTGTTCCCATTAGCTACATGAATGGACAATCTTGCTGCCCATGTAGAGTATGAGCCCCAACTTGTAAGTCATATATTCAATTACTTTTGAATACTCTGTCACCTTTTATAAACTGTGGCAGAATCTTTGATCTTCTTAATTCTTTATTTCCCTTTTCTTGTTCTACAAGTAGTGACACCTCTCAGGGTTTTCGGCTTGTCAGTCCTTAAGATTCTGGGAAGTGACATCATCACATGGGTCAAAGGGCGGCCAAGAGTGCCCTCGCGCTTGCGAAGTGCCCAACGTAGGGCTCAAGGGTGTGCTGTGCTGCTGGGGGGAGTGCCCCAGGGGGTGCCCCCCCACTAGCCCAGTAAGTGGGGGCAGCGGGTGGGAGGTGGGAGCAGAGGATCCGGGTGGGAGAATGGCAAGCCTAATCTTGGCTGGTAATTGGCCAATTACCTCTTTCCTCTGGATCAGACCAGTGGTCCATCTAGTCCTGCATCCAGTCTCATGCAGTGTCCAACCAGTTGCCCTGGAGGGACTACCACACGGAGCATAGAGGCCAAGCCTTCCCTTGATGCTGCATCCTAACACAGGGTTGATTGCTTTTTGGTGTAGTGGTTAAGAGCCAGTTTGGTGTAGTGGTTAAGAGCAGCAGAGCTCTAATCTGGAGAACCAGGTTTGATTCCCCTCTCCTCCATTTGAAGCCAGCTGGGTGACCTTGGGTCAGTCACAGCTTCTTGGCACTCTCTCAGCCCCATCCACCTCACAGGGTGATTGTTGTGGGGATGATAATAACACACTTTGTAAACCACTCTGAGTAGCCCTGTCCTGAAAGGCAGTAGATAAATCAAATGTTATGTTATCATTACTTAGCATGACTAGTAGCCACTGATGGTCTACCCTCCCAGAATCTATCTAATCCCCTTTTAAAGCAGTCTGTGCCTGTGGCCATCACTTCATCCTCTGGCAATGAGCTTGTGTCCTAAATTTACTGCATTAGATGAGTTCTCGTATTTTGGGAGACAGGAAAATGTTCTCTGGCTACTCTCTCAACTATGTGCATTATTTCATAACCCTCTCTATCATGCCAACCCTCAGTTGCCTTTTTTCTAAACAGGAAAGTACCAAACTCTTTAGCTTTGGGGGTGGGGGGTGGGCACAGAGAAGTAAGTAGTTCCCTGCCACCCTCCTTTGATTGGCTAATTATACGAGCTACCCCACCAATGATGCCATGTGCCATGACTGGGTTAAGGTGGCCCGAGGCAAACTGGCCCATGGCCTTAAGGCCATGAACCCCACTCCTCATAGGAAAGGTTTCCCAACCCTTTAATCATCTTGGTTGGCCTCTTCTGTTATTTTCCCAGCTTTGCAATGTCACTTTTCAGATACAGGAACTAGAACTGCATGCAGGCTGCACCATAGATCTATACAGAGCCATTATAATATTGGCTGTTTTATTTTCAGTGCCTTTCCTAAAAATCCCCATTGCTCTTTTCATTGCTGTGGAACTATAATACCAAATTCTCTTTCCTTCTCAGTCTCAGCAAGTTCATACCCTATCAGCATATACTTGAATGTAGGATTATTTGTTTTAATGTTAATCAATTTACAGTTGCCTCCATTGGACTCCATTTGCCACATTATTTCCCAGTCACCTGATTTATGGAGATCCTCCCGGAGCTCTTTACAGACAGGCCCAGTTTTCATCATCCTGAATAAATTTGTGTTATCTGCTAACTTTGGGCACTAAACTGTTCACCCCAGTTCCAGATCATTTATGAACATATTTAATAGCACCAGCTCCAATAATGATTCTTAAGGGAGCCCACTGTTTACTTCCCTCCATTGAGAGAATTGTCATTTTATTATTGCTCTCTGCTTCCTGCAGTTTATCCAATTTTTAATCCTTAAAAGGATTCATCCTCTTATGCCAAGACTGCCATGTTTACTTAGGACTTGGTAAGGTCTTTGGTAAGGTACCTTGTCAAAAGCTTTTTGAAAGTCCAAGTATATAATGTCTACCAGGCCACCATTATCTCCATATTTGTTTACTTTCTCAAAGAACTCCAAAAGATTGGTTAGGTAGGACTTCCCTTTGCAGATGATTTTCCCTCAGTAGGCTTTGTTCCGCTATATGCTTAATAATTCTATCTTTGATTATAATTTCTACTAATTTGCTTAGGACAGATGTTAGGCTAACTGAGCTGTAGTTTTCCAGTTCCTTTCTGAATCTCTTTTGAAAAAAACTGGTGTAATGTTTGCTACTCTCCAGCCCTCTAGTACTGATTTTAGTGACAAGTTACATATACTGGTTAGTAGATTTTTTTTAAAAATCACATTTGAGTTCCCTAAGAACTCTTAGGTATGTGCTTGTCAGATTCTGGCGGGTCTGTCAGGGCCAGGGAAGGGGAGTCAGCTGTGCTGGCCTGGATGCGCAGGTCTGTCCTACCTTCCCTGTCCTTGGCCGCCTAGCCAGCCAGTGTTGCAGACTTTGAGGGTGTGATAGAGGGCTCCCCCACAAGCCTCAGAATGGGGATGCCCTGGTCTTAGACATGCAGCCCTTCAGCCACTCCCCAGAAAGCTTCCTCTTACACCAGGAGCAGACTTCCACTCTCCTCCTCAGCTGGGGTCTGGAGCCCTCCTTTTATACTCTAACCCCACCCCAATTTCCACAACCCCAACCCCAAGGTGAGGCCTAACACCTGGGCCAGGTGTGGCCACATGCTCTGGCTCTGCCCCCAGTGAGGCTGCCAATAAGAGCCTGTCTCCCGCCCTTCCTAGTTGCCCCTGCCCCCACCTGCAGCTCTTTGGAGCTAGCCCTCCTATCTGCAAATCACCAGCTTTCTGGTGATCTGTGGGAGTGCGTTGGGCCTGGGAGTGGGCCTTCCCAGCCCAGGTTGGGGTGGTGATGGCCTTGGTGCTATAGTGCTGGCATATGGGCCTACAAGCCTCCGGGAGGTTCCACTGCACCACCACAACTCCCTGCCTCGCCTGCAGGTCATCAGGCCCACGCAGCTGTTGCAGTGCCACCTGGGGCAGGTGGGGAGACTGACGGGGCTGCGTTATCCTAGCCTTGCTTCCCTCATTGCTCCTCTGGTCCCTGGTGTCACCTCTTACCCTTCCTTTTCGGGTCTCAGGTCAGCTTGGCACGCTGCTGCTCAGATGGGGCCGTTGGCAGTGGGAGGAGCTGCTTCCTGCTGGTGAATGGGCTTGGGGGTGGAGGAGGTTGCGCCAGCCGTTCGGGGAGCTGTGGAGGCAGGCTGTTAGTGCCCTGAGACTCATTTTTTTTTAAAAAAATCCCCACTAGGTCTAGAGCATCATCTCTCTTCACCTCACTTTTATTCAGTTCTTAATACTCCATTCCTGAAAATGCCCCACACTTTCCACACTGAACACAGATGCAAGGAATTAGTTTAGCTTCTTTGTTATCTCCCTATCTTCCTTTAGCAATCTTTTTATTCCTTGGTCATCCAAAGGCCCAACTTCTTCTAGTCAGTATCCTGCTCCAGATATATGTAAAGAAATGATTTTTTATCTTGATGCTTTTAGCAATCAACTCCTCAAATTCTCTTTCTGCTTGTGTAATTATTAACTTAACATTTCTTTTGTCAGACCCTGTACTCCCTTTTGTTCACTTAGTCGCAGCAGAACTTCCCCAAGTATTTTTGCCTTTTATGGTTTCCTTGACCTGGGTTGTAAACCAGGCATGCATCTTTCTAGACTTGGCAATACCTTTCTTAACATGCGGAATGCATTCTACCTGTGCTTCAGTTGTGGTATTCAATAGCTCCTAAGCATCCTCTAGAGATTTGGCATTTTTGGATCTCCCTGACAGCTTCTTTTTAACTAGTCCCCTCATGTTTATAAAGTTCCTTCTTTTGGCCTCTGCTTCTGCACAAGGCAGTTTGGGAGGTAAAGCTGGTCCAACTGGTGCCATTTGCTGTGAAGTATTCTGAGAAAATATGAGCCAGACAGCATTTGTTCCCAAGTATGCAGATAGAGGTGAGCTTTGCTCTTTCACCTGATGTGGCCTGGTGGCAGGGTCACTGTTGAATATAGTTCTGCAAGAGAAGATGCCAAATAGCCACTGGCCCTCGGTAGACCAGTGGAAGAGACCCCTTCTCCCTTTGATTGTCTCTTAATTGCCCAAATACATTTGCGACACAAGCTAGGAAAGCCAGCTCTCACACATAATACCTTGCAAAGCCTTTGGTTGCCTTTTTGATTTCCACCACTGACTTTCTACATAAATGATACCCATAAATGATTTTTTTCCCCTTTGAAAAATCTAACCTTTAATGCAGAAAGACCATCATAATTCAGTATAGTGCCTATAATATATGAGGTGCTGAACAGAAGTAAAATGAACAGATCCCTGACCGCAGGCTTACAATCTAAGCAGACATGATACAAAAGAGGAAGGTGAAGAGATAGGGGAGAGAAAGAAACTTGTCAGGAATCAGGCTGGAGATTGAGAAAGGGAGGACAGAGGTGAAATTGTGCTGCGGGGAAAAACAGTGCAATTGGAGAAAGCGTCTCAAAATAAGAACGAGACAAGTGGGATTAAAGTACTGCTCAGGGGAAAAGGATGAAGTGAAAAAGAGAGGTCAGAGAAGATGAGAGAGAAAAAAGCAAGTCAAAAAGGAATGGGGAAGACAAGTCTAATGTCAGGAGGAGGCAGAGAATTCCACTTCTAGAGCAACAAGAAAACGGGTGGAGTCAAGACGTAAGGTGGCTAAAGGGACAGGGTTGCTTCTGCACACAGGCAGTTTCGTTGCTCTCATTGCAGCTGAGAATGCACAGGCATTCACAGAGCAATGGAAGCCCCTCATGGAGATTTCATCTGTGCTTTCCTCTCATGCCGTTCCCCCTACCCCACCTCCAACAGGAATTTTTGCAGGTTTTATTTTAAATTAGTCATAAAAATATCAATATTAGTGCTGGGAAGCTATAGTGATATGTCTGCTACTGTTTTTTTTTTTTTTTTTTTTAAAAACAGGCTAAAAGCCTACCAGTGACTGGGTAGAGAATGGTGTGAGCAAGGAGAAATGGTGCAGGATGTGGCACCTGAAGTGGGCAGGGAGGTGCAGGGACACTTTTCCCAAACTTGCTCCGGGCACAATTTTCCAGGTTTAAGAAACTGAAGAGCGGAACCAGGAGAAACACCGAAGGACTCTTCGGAAGTCCTGTTAGAATCACTTAATCATGTGTATGGGGGTGGGTCGGTGGGATTTAGAGCAAGAGCTCCGTGTGAAGCAACCAAGGTGAGACTTAAGAGGCAAAGAAACACAGAATAGAAGGGAGACACAGAAGAGCCAGGTCATGATCTGAAATGAAAACAGGGCAGCTGAGGACTTGGAACTTAGTGCAGGAAGCAAGAGGGGCAAGCAAAACGAGCAGTAAAAAAGAATAATGCATTTGAAGCAAAGAAAAGGTAGTGCCCTGGGCCCAGGACAGATAGGCAGAGTAGCTGAGAGAAGGAGAGAGATGAAGGATATAAGGAGAGAGGTAGTAAATAACATGTCTCAACAGTGAAGGCAGGAGATAAGGGAGGGAGGTCTTGGTGGAATCAATGGAGAGGAATAGGTAGGTCCTCCTGGCAATCTTAAAAGAGGATAAAAACCTACAAGAGTTTGGGGCTGGATAATGTGACAGGGGAAATTTAGACTTAATGGCCCAGTGGCAAGCTTGTTTCGAAGAGTGAAGAGGCGCATTATGATGACGGAGAAGCCATCACAGATAAAACGGAATCAACTTACTGGTGGGTGAGAAGAGGGTGAGTTCTCATTGTCTGGAGGCTTTCATGGACCAAGCTAGGACATCTAATTGAATAAAGTGATGCAGTTCCAGTCACAGATGCTTTATTCTTCGTTCGCTCAGCAAAACTGTGCTGTGCAATGACAATACTTTGTCCAGCGTATCAATTCCAAACAATAGCAGCATCACCGCCATGGAAATGACTTGGATAAATTATACATGAAAGGGATGCTTTATTTGGTCCGTGGATCTAATTTGGGAGAATCTGTATGCATGGGCAGAGACAGGTGCTATTTATGCTGTCGATCCCTACTAAAAATTCTGGCTGAAACATGCAGTGCGAGGCCCTTGATGCTATACAGCCATAATTTAAAGAATTTCAGATCAAAGGTAAAAAAATGCTAAGGATTTTTATATCTTTTTTAACGGTTTTAGCTTCGTGTATCTACTCTGAGATAAGCATAGCTCAATTTACTTTCTTGGTACACACACAAAACTAAATCTAAAGTATTCCAGCTAGTTCGGATGTGATCTGGAAGCAAAAGTTACTGCAAACAAGAAACATATGTTTTGAACATACCTACTTTTTTCCCCCATAGTGAATCCAAAATTGCTTTACTCCTTCCTAGAAACAAGCAAGTTGTCCAATGTTGCATAGCAAATTTGTGGCAGAAACACAGCTCGGAAACGAAGCTTTTCAGCTCTTGGCCCTGGACAAATTAGGGATGCTGCAAACTTTGTGGTGAATATGTTTAGCAGGTGAACATACCGTGCCGGAGAGCCACACTGAGCCAAGCCTTGCATTTCCTCACTGCCTTCCTAGTTGAACAGTTGTCCAACAGCTTTGCAGCTGCTCACTCACTGTGGTAATGGAATTCCACTTCCTCTTTCCTTGCAAACCTCTCATTGCATACACGCAGTCGATGAAATCAGTTTTCCCCTAGAGTCATGGATGGCCAGACTAGTTAGTTAAATTAGTTAGTTAAATTATGAGGGGATACTACAACAGTTGTGCAAAAATAGACACATGCAAAATAACCTCAGTGATAAATCCTAAATGGTAAGACTTGTTTTTAAAAAAACGTGTCTGTAATCATCACTGGCTACCTGATTTGTTCATTGGTTGCTTATACAGTTGGCTGCCAACCAGCATGTAGGTTTGTGGGGGAGTAGGGGGGAAACAAAGACTCACAGTGAGCCCTGTGAGAATGCACATGCATAATATCTCATTGCATTGTACAGTTTGAATACATAAGAAACCACCCAACAAGCAGGCTCAAGCTACATGAACAGCTGAACTGTTTGACAAAAATGGGCTCCCTGCTCCTGATGGGCAAGCGTGATGTGAGCTGAACTAGCTGATGTGCAAGCACTCCTTGATATAATCTAATGGAGTCTTTGTGAAACAGAAGATTGAAGTTGCCGTTAAAAGCAGCTTGAGTTTTTAAAAAGTTATGTCAAGAGAGAACTTTGCAAGGCAGAATGGAAAATCTTACCCATTCTGGGCAGCAATCTTATGCATGCTTACTCAGAGACAGCTTTAAGCAGATCAGTGGGATTACTTATTAAACATGCATAGGATTGGGCTGCATTTTAGGGGAAGACATCTGGCCACAAGTAAAGGGCAAAGTGCGAGCACAGACATTTTATAGCTGACTTATGGCAACCCCTAGAGGGGTTTTCATGGCAAGAGACTAACAGAGGTGATTTGCCATTGCCTGTCTCTGCAATCTTGGTCTTCGTTGCGCTCTGCTGACCAGGGAGGCTACTCCATCGAGGGCTGAGCTTTTCCACCTGCTCAGCCCCGCCCCCTGAGTTCTCTGGCCTTAAAGGAGCTGCTGCCGGGGACTGCTGCTGCTGAAGCTGCCTGTGCTCTGCTGATCAGGGAGGCTACTCCATCGAGGGCTGAGCTTTTCCACCTGCTCAGCCCCACCCCCTGGGTGCTCTGGCCTCAAAGGAGCTGCTGCCGGGGACTGCTGCTGCTGAAGAACTGGTGCTGTTTATTGCTGCTTAGGATGTTTGTATGCTGTGATAAGGGGATGGATATGAGGAAGGCATCTGAGATAGGGCCAGGGATACCAGTCCTCTGGGGACGGGGGAGGTATGGCGGTGGGGCCTGGTTTAAAGGGAGAAGGTCACGGAGATGTGGAAAGGCTCGGTGCCCTTCTAACCTATGCCCCATCCCGAGGCATGCCGGTGTTGGAGCTAGGAAAAATCCTCCTTCGACACTGATGTTGTGCAATGCCAGGTCCATAAATAATAAGACCAGTATGCTGCATGATACTTTTATGGCAGCTAATATGGACCTGGTATGCGTGACCGAGACTTGGGTGAGGGAAGGAGAAACAGTTGCTCTTGGTGAGCTGACCCCCCCGGGTTATGCGGTCCTTCATCAGTCACGAACTGAGGGTCGTGGGGGAGGGGTGGCAATCCTTGTCCGGGAGGGTTTCTCCTTCAAGCCGCTTCCCGCCCCGAAGATCTCTGGCATTGATTGTGTGGGCCTGGTGTGGAATGCCGAGGAGAGTTTGGCTGTCTGCTTGGTGTACCGACTGCCCAGCGCACCAGCAGACGCCTTACCGCGCCTGCTAGAGGTGGTTGCTGGGTGGGCCTTGGAGTACCCCAGGTTGATGGTGCTGGGGGATTTCAATGCCCATGTAGATGATGCCACCTCGATACAGGCCACGGACCTGGTGTTAGCCATGGCAACACTGGGACTCTCCCAATTTGTATCGGCACCCACACATGAAGCAGGCCACACGCTAGATCTGATCTTCGGGATGGGATTGGATGTGGTTCTGGATAAAGTAGAGTTGGTGCCATGGTCAGACCACGCGGTTGTGAAGGCCCGGCTGGGCGTGCCACCCCCCTCCTGCAAGGGTGGTGAGCAAATTTATGCTCGCCCACGGAGACTTATGGACCCAATTGGGTTCCAGAATGCTCTGCGGGAACCAATGCTCCACGGTGGTTCATTAGATGAGCTAGTGGAGGGCTGGCAAGTCCGGCTCTCTGAGGCCATCGATGAAATCGCCCCCCGTCGTCCTCTTCGCTGCCGGAATCGCCGGGCTCCTTGGTATACAGAGGAGCTGCGGCAACAGAAACGGAACTAAGACGACTTGAGCGCGTGTGGCGGCGATCTCGTGACGAGGAAGCAAGAACATCTTATAGGCTGTTTATGAAGTCCTATGAGATGGCGGTGAAAGCTGTGAAGAAAGAGTATTATGCAGCTTCCATCGCATCAGCTAGCTCACGCCCAGCTAAATTATTTAATGTGGTCCGTTCATTGGTCTCCCAATCAGGTGGAGACCATCAAAAGTTGAATTTGGAGATAAGCTGTGAGGCTTTTGCGAGCTTTTTTACTGATAAGATCTTGCTTCTCCGCCACGACTTACCAGCCACAGTTGATACAGTAAATGAACTAGAGGCCCCTTGGCCGTCTTCGGGACCCATATTAGATCATTTCAGCCCTCTTTTCAGGGAAGAGGTGGACAGGATTCTGCAGGTGGTACGGCCTACCACGTGCCCCTTGGACCCGTGCCCGTCATGGCTGGTGAAAGCCAGTGTTGACGGGCTTCGGGATTCCTTGGAGGCGATTATAAACCTGTCCTTGAGCTCTGGGGTTTTTCCCAAGGCGCTGAAGGAAGCTGTGGTACGGCCTCTTCTGAAGAAATCATCATTAGATCCTGCTGACCTGCTCAATTACCGACCAGTTTCCAACCTTCCGTTTTTGGGGAAGGTGATTGAGCGGGCGGCAGAGAAGCAACTGCAGAATTTCCTGAAGGAGACCTCAGCCCTAGACCCCTTCCAGTCTGGTTTCCGCCCGGGACATGGGGTCGAAACATTGTTGGTCGCCCTCACAGACGATCTCCGCAGACATCTGGATCAGGGCAGATCAGCACTGCTGATTTTGCTGGATCTGTCAGCAGCGTTTGATACGGTCGATCATGAGCTTTTGACCCACTGCCTTGCCGATGTGAGGATTCAGGGGACAGCACTGCAGTGGCTGGTCTCCTTTCTCCATGATCGGGAACAGAGGGTGGCGCTCGGGGAGAGGGTGTCATCTCGTAGGCCACTGGTTTGTGGTGTGCCACAGGGAGCGATACTCTCTCCATTATTATTTAATATCTATATGCGCCCCCTCACCCAGCTGGTGCGGAGTTTCGGGCTTGGGTGTCACCAATACGCGGATGACACCCAGCTTTATCTGTTGTTGGACGGGCAGCCTGGATCGGCCCCTGATGCCCTGGAGCGTGCTTTTGAGGCTGTGGCGGGTTGGTTGAGACAAAGTCGGCTGAAATTGAATCCCACAAAGACGGAGGTCCTGTATGTGGGTCGTGGGGAGATGGCTTTGGGACCCCAGCTTCCTACACTTGATGGGGCAGCACTTACACTGGCCCCAAGGGTTAGGAGCCTGGGGGTGATTCTGGATTCCTCCTTGAAGATGGAGGACCAGATCACTGCAGTTGCCAGGTCTTCCTTTTATTATCTTCGGCAGGCCAGGCAGCTTGCCCCTTATTTGTCTCCCCGTGACATGACTACAGTGGTCCAAGCAATGGTCACCTCTAGGTTGGATTACTGTAACGCGCTCTACGCTGGGCTTCCCATGGGCCTGATCCGGCGGTTACAGCTGGTACAGAATGCAGCAGCACGGGTCATTGCTGGAGCACCGGTGTGGGAGCATATTACACCGGTGCTACGCCAGCTGCATTGGCTGCCAGTGGAGTACCGAATCAGGTTCAAGGTTTTGGTGTTAACCTACAAAGCCCTACGCGGACTGGGACCGACGTATCTGAGGGACCGTCTCTCACCATATGAGCCCCGGAGGACTCTCCGCTCTGGCGGAAAGCATCTTTTAAGTGTCCCTGGCCCTAGGGAGGCCCGCCTGGTGTCGACCAGGGCCAGGGCCTTTTCAGTCCTGGCCCCGACCTGGTGGAATGCTCTGTCTTGCGAGACAAGGGCCTGGCAAGATTTGCTTGCATTTCGCCGGGCCTGTAAGACAGAGCTATTCCGCCAGGCATATGGCTAACGCCGGGCAGTGCCCCCCCCCGTGAAGGGGGGGTTAAACCATCACCCCTATGCAAACACAGAGGCATGTATGAACCACTATGCAGCATGAATTGTTATATTTAATGTTTTTAAATGTTTTTAAATGTATTATTTAATGTTTTTAAATGTTTTTAAACATGTTTGTATTTGTTATCCGCCCTGAGCCTGCGAAAGCGGGGAGGGCGGAATATAAATATAATAAATTAAATTAAATTAAAATTAAAAGGTCTCCTATCCAATTACTGATCAAGGCTGACCCTGCTTAGCTCCTGAGATCTGACAAGATCAGACTTGCCTGGGCTATCCAAGTCAGGGTAGACATTACATAGATCCCAATAAAAATACTTGAGAGGTTCCTTTTTCTTTTCTGGTTGATATCCTGGATCTTTGTAAGTTCCATACCTTTTGTCTATGAGGTTGTTTTGTTATGGTAGATACTACATAGACTATTTTCACAAGCGATGGTACATAGAATTGTTTTTTTTATTTCCTGCCACTCTAACTTGAATGAAAAAGTTAATTCAGTTTTTTTAAAGGCCCTCTTTTCTAATGTCTACATATTAAAATTTGGAAGTAATATATTCCAAAATAAAAGCTGGGCCGTTTCCAGATGGCTTACCTGAAGCCGCTCCATGCCGCAATGTTGTGGATCGTGCCGGGGAAAACACGAAATATCGCGTTTTCTCGCGTGAGTTTTGCACGACGTCACGCAAGAAATCGCCAGCATCTGTAAGATACTTCCTAGTGACCACAAGACTATCAAGCCATTCTGATCAGTGTTAAAGAAAAGGCAGCATTTCTTTAGCTTGTAATTAAAACTGTTTAACAGACCACTGTTTAAACCAAATGCAATTTTTAAAAAAAACAATTGTGTATCTGTTCTCATTGCTGAAATTTTGACACTGCCTAACTATGAGCTCTTCAAGAAAGTTCAGGGCCCTTTTCACACTACTTACCTTCACTCACAACGACCCAGAACATCGCGCAAAAAACACGGAAGATCGCGTTTTCTCGCGCGAGATTTGCGCGGCATCACACAAATCTCGTGTGAGAAAACGTGATCTTCTGCGTTTTTTGCGTGATGTTCCAGGTTGTTGCGAGTGAAGGGTAAGCAGTGTGAAAAGGGGCCAGAATGCTGCTTGCTGCAGAGGGAGACGTCTCGTCATGATATATTTTGAAGCAGCAGCTGCTCTCTTGCAAGTTAACCCAGTGGCTGAAAATATAATTGCCATTTGAGAGTGATAATAAATGAAAACAGATCTTTGGAAAATGCGTGGCATTCAATGGCACAATTACATTCTGTCCTTTAAAATATATTCATACATGGATGGGTTTTGTGAGAGCAATTCAGAAAGGATAACATAGGAACTAGTTGGAAGGGAATTTCAGGAGCATGGGCTAAATTTAGGAGACATGGCAGTATTTTTTATGGCTGAAACATGAAAGGTTTGTGGCATCAACTGTATGCTACTGCAAGAAATTTGTATTAGGTGCTACAAGATTCATTGTTGGTTTAGCCTTATATTTAACGCAGCAGAGCATCAGTATTAAACCTACCTTAAGGAGGGAAGATTCACTGAATTCCAGGAGCCCCTATCTTTGCTGTTCTGCTCTCAGCCCCCTGGACCTGTCAGCATTCATCTGTGTACACTGAGACTCCCTATCTGTCAAAAGGTCTTTTTAGCAAACCCTTTCCACAGTTTTCCTCCCTGCCCAGAAGAAGACGGCCTTCCCGGCATGCAGACCAGGCTGCTGGGTCCGGGGGCTGCGTTTGCCAGCCCGGAAGGGGAAAAGGCAGCCTGCCTTTCCTGGGCATCGGGGGCTTTGCCGGGAGGTGGAGCCAAGGGGAGATTACTGGCTCCACTCGCCTGCCCTCTCAGTCGCTGTTTGAAGCTTGGCCCACCCACTTCTCCCTACATGCAATGCAGGATTAGCTGGTCACTGTTTATCAGGGCCAGGTAGGAATTTTTTCTTCTCCCCTAATTGCCTTTGAAGGGGAGTTGTTTTTCGCCTACCTTGCACTGTGGGGATTGTTTTGTTAATTAGGTGTTGTTGTTGTTCATAGTTTGGCCACTGGTAGGGTAGGATCAAATGTGCGGGCCAGTGACCCCCTTGGTGCATTCCCATTAGGTGGGAATTGGGGTCTGTCGGGAGCGGCTGGTGAGGCTGTATGGCTGCCAGCTGTGAGGGCAGACTGCCTGGTGGGGACCCTGGACAAGGCCACCTCCAGGCTCAACGGCTGTGGGGGCTGGAGCTTTACAGGGGGAACCACTTGCCTGGCTGCTGGGTCCCAGCCATCCATTGGATGGAACACCCCTGGGGCAGTGGGGACTCTCCCAGACAGGTCAAGGCGAAAGTCCAGGTGTTCCCCAGGGCTTGACCTGTACCGCAGTTAGATCCCTTGCTGCAATGACAGGTTGTGTTATATTCCAGTTAATAAAAGTGGCCCTTATTTATACCCAAACCTGGTGTCTTCCTTTTATTTCGACTGGGGGGGGGGGCGATCAGGATGCCCAGGTAAAGACACCCCCCCCCCAACTTCGCTGCTTTATTCCAGTCTTTGCTTGCAAAAGCAGCTGCAGTGGGGCAGGCAAGAAGGGAGGCACGTAAGCAAGCAAGCTCTGAGGGAGTGTTCAGTGGAAAGGTCAGTTCATTTCTCTGAGGTTCTTCTGTAGCTATCTAACAAATGAACTAGAAACAAATATTACTAAGATGGCGCTCAGTTTATCGGCTAAGACAGGCAGAGCATGATGAGGCTTTTTAGAAAGGGGGAAATCTAAGCCATAAGTTGAATATATGGAAAAGAAGCATGCAGCTGCAGAGATAAAACATTAGAGGTGACCTAATGGGGAAAGAAAGAATCACTGCTCAGGAGATTTATGAATGCAATTTCCACCAATGAAAATAGGAATTGTTAACCTATATTCCCACCCACACCCACACACAAAGCAAACGGCTCAAAGAAATGGGATTTCTCTGTAAGCTAATAGGACAAATATAGAACTCCTCAGAGAAGTTGTGTTAGGATAAATAATGGAGGACTTCCAGTCAACCCCTCTCTTAACCTGAGTTGTTAGTGGAGGTTTTCCTTACCCTATACTATGTATTTCCTCTTTCCTGTAAAGAAATATAGTTAAGACTCTGGCAAAAAATGCCAGTTGGAATGTAGGAGGTCAAGTAAGCCTTATTAAAGGAGCCAGAGAGCTTTGGGAAGAAAGAGCTTGAGTAGGTGGGGGAGATGAACTGAAGATTTAGTCATCCTAAGCTAAGTGGTCACTGAGGTAAAAGAAAAGTATGTAGAGGTCTGTGATTGGTCAAGAATGTTGAGCAGACAGCGATAACTTTAAATGGATGTGGATCCAGAGGAGTTAGCCATGTTAGTCTGTAGTTGCCAAATAGTAAAGAGTCCAGTAGCACCTTTAAGACTAACCAACTTTATTGGAACATAAGCTTTCTGACAATGCATCTGACGAAGAGAGCTGTGGTTCTCAAAAGCTTATGCTACAATGAAGTTGGTCAGTCTTAAAGGTGCTACTGGACTCTTTACTATTTTAAATGTATGGGAAATGTCGGAGCCCCTGTGCAGCCTACCACAAACTCCATGACCTGTGTGATGACTTGGGGAGGAGTAAATAAATAGTGACAGGAAGCCTGCTGATGTTCACGAGTGAATTCCAACGTATGGGCATCAACTTCTGTGTCCAGTGAATATTTTAAAGAAGACATCAGAGGTGCTAAACAGAGGCTGCCTCTTGTTATGAGCAGATGTGTTGTAATGTTAGGACTGAGGAGACCAGCTTTAGCTTTCTCCTCACCCATGAAACTCACTGAATGACTTTGGGCCAATCTCCCTCACTCTCTCTCAGCCTAATCCTACCTCATATGGTCATTGTGTGGATAAAATGGAGGTGAGGGGATCATGTCTGTCACACATTTTTTTTTCAAAAAAATACACTGCTACAAGGTCCTTGGAGTCAGCATGGGATAAAAATGTAAGGGGAAGATTAATAAAGGTCAACGCTGGGTAGTAAAGAACGGGCTAGGATCTGTTGTGGTTAGTTCTCCTGAGGCTAGAAAAGAGATTACTTCAAAAGTTGCTAGATTGGCCAAGCTTGAAAGACCAATGGCGTGGGGGTTACCTTGCATTATCCCAAATCCCCTCGTGCAAGCTTGCACTGTCTGCACCCTTCCTTTGCCACCGTGATGATTTATTCTTTTAATAAATATGTTCTCTTTATTTCCCCCCAGAATGTGAAGACTTGTGACTTTCCAGTTTCATTCAGAGGCCAGATTTGCTGCTCAGAGTTGTCTTTCAGCAGCAACATAGCCTTATTTTGTTGAATGGTTGGTTATGGGTCAGGATTTTGTTGATAAAACGGTCCTGTGGACATGGGAGAGTGAGAGGCAAACGCTCTTGAATTCTGCAGTTGACACTCTGCTGGCTCCTCTCTAAGCCAGCAACATGTAGGCAGGCAGCAACATCAAAAAGTTTTCTCAAATGGAGAATTGCCCAACATTTCAAATTATTAAAGCATTTGCAGGTTGCAGTTTGAAGCTTTTCCACTCATCCATCCCTCTCTTGCTCCCAATGACATTACCAAAAGGCTTTGAAATGCACGGCCCAGGTTATTCTACGGTGGATTAAACTCTGGTTTGTCATAGACATGAAATATGTGAAATTACCATAGGCTCTGGAACTGCACTTTTAAGCAATTCTCTTTGTGCAAGCTAAATCATCCAACGCGGGTATTATTTTATTATGGGATTTTTAAGGAGTGCCCAGAACCAATTCTCAGAAGAGAATGGGAAGTTGAAGGCTTATGCAAACATGGTGCTGAAGCAAAGTGGGTGTTGGGGCATTAAGATTTTTTTTCATTGTGAACTTTCTTAAGCTAAGAAAATACTTATTCAGTCCTTTCCAAATGTAATGCTGAACTTCTAAACATTCTTTCACTTTAAATGTAAGTACATAACTTAAATGTCCTGACCTGGATAGCCCAGGTGAGCCTGATCTTATCAGATCTCAGAAGCTAAGCTGGGTCAGCCTTGGTTAGTAATTGGATGGAAGACCTCCAGCGAAGGCCAGGGTTGCAGAGGCAGCCAATGGCAAACCACCTGTGATAGTCTCTTGCCATGGAAACCCCACCAGGGGACACCATAAGTCGGCTTATGACTTGAGGGCACCACACACACATAATTTAAACACGCGACTTACTGTGGGTATGGAAGAGATATAAATCATGACAGTTCAGTGAATTGTTCTTATCTGTAGCTCTGGGCCTCAGTGGGATGGACCCCTCGGCGCCAAAAGAACCTAAGAAAAGCCCTGCAGGATCAAACCGGTGGTCCGTCTAATCCGGCATCCTATTTCATACCGAGGCCCTGGATAATCAACAAACAGGGCATAGAGACCTTCCTCTGGTGTTGCCTTTTAGCACTGGTATTTAATGCCTCTGGATTTGGAGGTTCCCTTTGAGCACCGTGACTAATAGCCATTGATGGACATACCCTCTGTGAAGCTGTCTAACCCATTTTAAAGCCATCTGTATTCCTGGCCATCACCACTTCCCCCTGGCAGTGAATCCCACTATTAATTACTCACAGAAGTGAAATAGTAATGAGTCCAGTAACACCTTTAAGACTAACCAACTTTATTGTAGCATAAGCTTTTGGGAACCACAGCTCTCTTCGTCAGATGCATCTGATGAAGAGAGCTGTGGTTCTTGAAAGCTTATGCTACAATAAAGTTGGTTAGTCTTAAAGGTGCTACTGGAACTCTTTTGCAACTACAGACTAACACGGCTAACTCAACTGGACCACTCACTCTGAACATATCAATCAATTTCATTGGGTACCTCCAAGTTCTAGTATTAAGGAAGGATGAAAAAAGTTCTCCGTTTCCACTCTCTCCATCCATGCATAATTTTACATGCCTTTGTCAAGTTGTCTGTTTTTTCCCCTTCTAAACTCCAAAGCCTACAGTGCTACAGAAAAGATTAATCTGTTCATTAGGTGCCCACTGCTGTCTCTCTATACACGAGGGGAAGTATACCACCCAAATATGTTAATGTAAAACTTGAGTCTGGTGGGCCCATAGCACCGAAAGCAGCCTGGGGATGTTAGCTTGAATACTTTGGGGCTAGTTTATATATTCAGCAGGATCAAGCGCAATAAAACCTTTTTCTTGCACTGTACATACTCTGTACAAAACACTGTACAAAACATACTCTTTCCATAAAGCTTTATCTCAGACATGTTAGTTGTCTGTGTGCACGGAGCCATAGCTCAGTGGTGGAGCATGTGTTTTGTATGTCCGGCATTGCTTCCTAAGTGGGTTGTTGAGCCGTGAAATAACTTCATCTTGTGATCTTGGTAGGGAGACAGCTGTGCTCATGCCTTCACTCATATCAATGTAGCTTGCATAAGGAAACATCCCAGTGTATTGTCCTAGATGGTGTATGTGTGGATTTTCTGCCTTGGGCACCAAAATGTGGTAGGCCAGCCAAGCCTAGCATGAAAGTATAGAACAACAAGGTATTTATAACAATGGTTTCTGTGCTTATTTTATCGGTTGTTTGTGGCTCAAAAAACTTTCTTCCCTTGAAAGAAGGAGTTAGAGAGGGAAGTAGAAAGAAAAGAATTCAGAAGAACAATTTGCCTACCTGTTACAAAGGCTTCATAGAGAGTGCAATCAAATAGAATCGCTTCAGCCTGGAAATGTTCTATTCCACTCTCTAATAGGAGAGTGGAGGGAATTGGGTCACTGAGAATATGACGACAACAACAACAACAATAGTAATAATACAATCATCAAATAGTACTGCTAATATTTGGACATCTAAGAACTAAATGTATATACCACAGCAACCATCTTTCCCCTGCTCCTGGGAGCTTTTGAAGTGGTTAAAGCCATTTACACCTGGCCTGCTGCTTGCTACCCATGAAATAAGCAGGGTCAAGGCAACTGGTAGCCAGACCTGATTTCCAGAAAAGTGACCAGAAGAACCTGGTAATATTTGTGGGGGCAGGCTGTTGTTTTCTATTAATCATTTTATGTAAAAGGGATGTTCTGAAATGTGAGAAACAACTTCAGTTTCCATGTAATCTTTTTTTTTTCTTCAAGCCCAAATAAAAATAAATTACTGGTGATGAGTAGCCATGTTGGTCTGCAGTAGATGAGAAGGTTCAATCCAGTAGTACCTTAAAGACCAACGAGTTTACAGGGTATAAGCGTTCAAGAGTCAAGCTCCTTTCATCAGGTAGGAAACCAACTTGCATATGATGAAGGGATGTTGGCTCTTGGAAGCTTATACCTGGAAAACTCTTGATGGTCTTTAAGGTGCTGCTGGTCTTGAACCTTGCTGATGTTGTGGAATATGCCTTTGCTATGGCTAGGCAAGGGGAGGGGCATAGTTTGCATGGATGCATGCCTATAGCCTGTTATTCATGGGGTTTTTTGTATATTCAGGGAATGGGTGAATTCTGTAAGGACTCTCCAATGTATTTTAAATGAGAGACCCAATTACCCGGGAAATGGGGTGCCTTGGGTTTCCCCCTCTTACCCTTATACCCCTGGGATTATTTTAAATTAGCTGTCCTTCATAGCCAATCAGGTGTGAACGAGTAGGTCAGTGGACCAGCTGTACTGAAAAAGAGGGGGGAAAGCTGTTGAACTAGGTATAATTGACATACAGATAGCTGCATAATGCATGACACTTTTCAGTCACCACTGCTGATCACATGGAGTTGAGAAGCTAAATAAAGAATTTAACCCTCCCTCCCCCAATACCTCCCAAGGATATATCAGTTAAATCTATACCTGGAAAATGGAAATGCCGGTTAAAGTGGACGGGAGGTCATTCAATATACTTTTATATCTAGATGTGTTTAGTTAAGAGGGGACACGTGTGTGTGACAAAGAACTGAGGATGGGAAGCGGACAGAAGGCAAGACAGTGATGGCAGGTTGGTAGCAGGAAATGGCCCAATAAGTCCAAGAGAGAGAGCAGCTGCATTTTCATATGCAGAATGGAAAGATGTTAAAACAGAGCAATGCTGGGAGACCTGGGAACAAAACTCTTTAGCATTTTTAAAAGTAAAATAGCAACTATGTTCGCTTCCAGTTTGGATCAGAACTGTATTGTGGAGGGAAGGGTTTAATAGAGTGAAAAATATTATCCTCATCCTTGAAAAAGAAGACAGAGACTGGAAAAGAAAGGGAGCCTGTCTTGTTTCCCCTCCAGAGGTAATAAAGTCATGGAAGGAATGGGAGGTCAATTTCAGTCAGTGGAACCACATGGTGGACAAGGGTTAAGCCCTCTCTCGCCCTTCACTATGGCCCTGATCCGAGTGTTCCCCTTGGAAAATGCTGAGAAGATCCATTCATGTGTCAAATCCACTACAAACAGCAGGCCAGCAGGTGAGAAGTGACTGCCAGTAGTCTGCGTAATCTGAAGGCAAAGAGGGCATAATCTGTCTAAAGTTGTTCTGGGAGCAGTATAACAGGCAGAGGCACTCTCGGTATCTGCTAATACCCACAACCAGGAGAATTCTGGACTCTGGTGCCAATTTCTCACTCCGATCTTTCTCCAACCAGCAGTTCCAGCAGCACAAGGGCTATGCCTGAACTTGTGATTTCAGGTAAGTGGCTCAATTTGGCTGCAGAACTAATAGAGGGGAATGGGAGGATTTAGTTGTGGCAGTGTCACCCGAGAATTCCCCCATAATGACTTCCAGTGCCCAGTGTAATTCTGGACTGTTTTTCATAAGAAGGAGGGAAGACAAAATTAGATAGGCTTATGAGTTAGTACTATGAAAGTAGGTCACTATATTTATGGGCATTGTGCCAATGATACATTATGAATGCGAACAATGTGGCTTTTGAGAATCTTCAAATAAGATTTTTTTAAAAAAAATAGCTTATGAGTTATTGTTTTATAAGTCTTGCAAGTGACACAAACCCCTTCTGTGATGGAAGTTCAGCACCATCGACAGTGAAGCACCTGATTACAAATTTCCTCACAGAATCCTGGCTGTGAACACTCATAGATTAAACAAGACAGGTCTGTTTCTCGTTTTACTTCATCTCTGCTATTTTGGCTCCTGGGGCCATCAGCAGTACATTCCCAAAGATTTAGGGGAGGAGTGAAAAATTATAGTGTGAAGAAGAACTTTCTGCAAGATGCTGGCTACAGGAAAAAGCGAGGGGCCTGTGTGAACTTCTGGCCAATTGCAAATGATTGCAATGGTCCTAAGAACTTGGGAGATCAACGTTGGTTTGGTATCTTGGATGCATTTGTAAGAAACATGTACTGTACTAATATTTTTCTTTAGCTTTTTTTGTGGATGATGCTGGGTAAGCAAAAAGGCTCATCCTACACTACTTCAGTGTACCTTGTGTACACTGATATGTATCTACATATCAGTGACATGTTAAAATATTTTCAAAGGCTAGTTCAATTTAAAGCTGTAGTAGTTCAAAGTTCCCTAGGAGTCCTTTAGGCCTGCCATATCTTGCCCTCAGAATGGTTCAGCTATGCCTAAGGCTGTTATTCTCCCAAAGATAAGGCACATTATTGGAAAATAAGCAGATAAGAACCGGATAGCCTTGGGAATGGCATGGTCTCTTCCAGAATAAAGACAGAAGCTATATGAGGAACTTCTGGCTCTTTGAACACTTGTTTCAGAGGCATATAGCAATTGCTTGACGACTGCTAAACATCTACTTCATATTTTTAACTACTAAGGAATTGTGACTTCTGGAACTTTTATGTAGCTGAATTTAGCTTCGTATTTGACCTGGGATGGCTTTACTGTTGTTGGAAATGGGAAAGTTTCTACACAGATTTGTAGAATGCTCCCCTATATGCATGTGATCAAAAGCTTTGTAGCTACTTGAGTAGCACATAAACATGGGATAAATTAACTTTGGTGATGCTCCAGTGCATCAGCTGTGCTCAGCTTTTGATGTTTCCATCCTGCAGACAAATAAAAACACTTGTTTTTATTTGTCTGCTTGTTCCAGACTAGAGGTGGGCACGAACCGCATTGCAAACTTCAAAAACGAAATTGGCGATCGTGCGATCACGATCTGGCAGTTTGTGATTGTCCACGGCCAATGAGCCAGTGTTCAGAAGAGGCCTGCTTCAGTGTGTTCGGCCGCAGTTCGGAACCCAGACAGTCAGGCGCCAGCAATCAATTCCCCTGGCAACAGAGCCGGGGGAATGCCTGAACTCTGTCTGCGATCCTTCTGTCGCTCTGGAAACCCGAATGGAAGCCCAGCTTACCTTGATCAGCAGGTCTTCCTTCCAACCACAGAGCTGCAAAGCAGTTACAAGTTCGGAGAAGACACCCAGGGGAGGAAGGGGGAATGGGGTGTTCTGTAGCCATGGGCACTACAATCTCATCCCTGCAAACCCTGATAGGCAGCTCTGATGGCCAAACACAGACCTCCTGTGTTGCTCAATGGGACCTGTGCTTATAAATAGCCGTGGGCTCCCAGGCTTGGTTTCACTTTCAGCGAGCAGTGAAGTGGGACAGAGCTATTGCTTGCCACTTGCTAGCCTTTGGGGAGAGAGAGGCTGAGAGTACAATTGAGCTTGGATTTTTGTGGGAGTTTCCTGGGGGGCTTGGATTGGAGAGGGTATTACTCCAAGATCCCTTTTGCAATCTTGTCCAAACTTGCGTGATGGCTGTAGGAGAGCTTGCAAAACGCTCCCCGGGAATATGGGCTCTCTAAGTGCCATGGGGGCCATTCCGCGAACCGTGAACCGGTTCAGCAATGGAAAATGTGTGTTGCAGTTCGCGACCTCGGGATCATCGTTGGCACTCAACCACGAACCACTGGTTCGTTAAATTTTTTTGGTTCGTGCCCATGTCTATTCCAGACCATTCTCAGTGATGGCCTCTACCTGGTGGAATGACCTTCCTGGGGATATCAGGGACTTCCTGCCCCCTGATAGTTGGCCTTTCAGAGGCTTTGTAAAACCAAAGTTTTTTGATGTGCCTTTTTCTTAAACTTGGTTGTCTAAATGGTTTGATTTTCTAAGGTTTGTATGAATCGGCCCTTTGAAACGAGATTGTAATATGGTAGCTTTTACTGTGATTTTAAATTGCTTTGCAACTTGCCTGCAGTCCTTTGGAGAAAAGTGATCTACAGATGCCATAAAATATCACAAATAAGGATTACTTCTTCTCAAGGCTGATTTTGATTGCATAGAATTGCTCAGCAGTGTGGCGGATGCAGGCACATATCCTTATACAGCCTGTACCATCCTGTGCCGTTAGTCCAGTCTAAACCCATTTATTTCAATGGGTGACTGCATAGGATTACACAGTGCAGCATTCAATGCATGAACAAATTGGTACGAAGCGATAAAGAACACAGAAGCAGGGCCATAAGCAGTGTTCCCGCTAATGTGAGCACGTGAGCAATCGCTCACAGCTTCTGACTCCTCCGCTCACAGCTTCTTAGATGTAGCTCACAGACATCTCCTTTTTTCAAAAGGAGGTGCACTCAAAACTTTAATGAAAGTTGTTATTTCAGCTCACAAAGTAGATTTTTAGCTCACAACACTGCAAAGCTTAGAGGGAACATTGGCGATAAGGTTTCTTACAATTTGGAGCTTTACCCTTGAATATCAATGAATAGCATTAGGATATTCTAGAATGCAAGTTTTGTAACGGGAAGGGGGAATGTCACTATCTGAAAAGTACTTAATTTTTATCTCCAGGATTACTTGATATTTTGATGGGGAAATTGCATGCTGTTTGCGAATGCTGTGATGGGGAAACATGAGCTTTCGAGTCTCCTGGTAAAAATTACCGAGATGTTCACAACAAAAACATAGATGCTTCATCTGCTCTTCTTTATGCCTGTTATCAAGTTATAGTCTGATCAGACAAAAAGTTTTAAATTAATATTTTCTCATCCAAATACATTTTAAAAATTGTTAATCTATTAGAAAGATGTGGTACATTCGATTACTGCCCTGGCTCTGGCACGTGCTTTAATATGGCAATCACAGTATTCTGCATGTTTTGAGTTTAATCCTGCAGGTAGGAGAGAAAGAAAAGGCTGAGAGAAACACAGTGGGTGCTTCTGCTTTCCAGGGCTGGGGATGCATCATCATCTTCCAACAGCAGTTC
Organism: Eublepharis macularius; assembly: GCF_028583425.1. Classification (NCBI taxonomy): domain Eukaryota; kingdom Metazoa; phylum Chordata; class Lepidosauria; order Squamata; family Eublepharidae; genus Eublepharis; species Eublepharis macularius. The sequence continues at coordinate 12,557,456 of NC_072801.1, forward strand.
AACGGGCAAAAAAAGAGAGTCCTGTAGGAAGGGGCATTCTCCATACAAATTGCAGAGTGGAAATGGGACTGTAGATGCATAAAAGGGACAGGGAAAAATCTTCTGACACTGAACTTTGCACCTCTGTTGTGAACTTGTGAGCAGTGTCTGTGGACATGGCAATCTTTGTGCTCAAAGCAGTTATATGAATGTTGCATACACTCTGAGAGACTGATGAGTGTTTACAAAGTATATTTTTTAACATCCTTTGCAGTCTACAGAATAATTACTATTATGAAACAGGTAAATTTTTGGTATATTCTTTCTTTCTCAACTCTCACTCATAGTTTATTTTCTTTGGTGGTGGCCAGTTTTCTTGTTAGATGTTCAGCAGTATCCTCCCATAAAAGAAGCACAGTTCTTCTTGCTGTCTCTTTTTTGCACCTGAGCTTGATAAAAGAATGTCTCTGAAAGAATAAGAGTGTACGAACACTTAGAAGGCATGGCTTTCTTCCAGAGCCTGAGGACGAGTGCGGAGGGGGGGGGGAGGAGTTGGAAAGTGATATGGTAAAGGTGCCATTACTTATGGAGTACACACACAAAACCTATATTACCAGAAATGATACAACAGAATAGAGAGTGCAGCAAAGCTAACAGTGCCTCTGTTATTCATTTTTTCAGGCTGTGTTAGCTTCAGTCAGATGGCCCAATGCATAGCTCCTTCTTAGGAATTACTATTCCCTGCTGGGTCCAAAATGGGCCTCAGCCCCTGATAATTCACCAGAGAACCTTGCCCTCTTAGATTCCTATTTCTAAAAGTGTCTCCCTCTCTTCCACAATGGTGGTTTCCCACAGATTTGCGGAAGCCAAAGCAAAAATAAACCGTTTTGCTTTGTTTACTAGGTTTACTCTGACATCTTTCAGGTTGCATTGTATTAAGCAGCAGTATTGCCCCAGCACACCTGTATTTTCTGCTGAATTTCATTACCCTAGTAATCATGTCTCTGTTGGAAGAGCCAACGAGATGATTAAATTGCAGAACGATTGAAATGAATACAACTAATTCCTTAGTCTTAGCCCAGCTCAAGTATGCATGTACTATGGATTGAGTGTGCGCTTTGACAAGCAAGGGTCTATTACTTCTGTGTTCCTAATAGGTTTTTCCCTTTTCTATCCTACTGAAAATTGCTTTCATGGGTTTCAAATAATCTTGTCCGTCTGAGCCTTTCTTATGTTTTCCTTCCTTATGTGCACACTGTTTTGATCTGTGGTGACTCAACAGTGGGAAAGATGCTGGAGAAACTTGTAAAGCTATGCATGTGTTATAATCTGTTGCGGTCCAGATCAGTGGGCCTGCTGTTTCCCAGCTTTCTACTCTACCATCGTTCCCTATAACCCCACCGCTCTGCAGCAATAGTTCCAACATAATAAATGGCACATCTGTGTTAGGATGAACTGCTTCAGCAGTTCCATTCCCCATAGTTCAAATGTGCCTGATGCCCTGGCCTGCACTGATCCCACTTTATCCAAGGGGACCAGCCACGGGCTGTGCAATCCGCATGGCTGGTTTTTGACAAAAAGTTCAGAAGCATTCTAGAAACTTCACGTACTATATATTTTCACCATAAATAAATGTATCTCAGCCACCACAGAGGAGAAGAGAATGGTATTTGGGTCCCCACTGGGGAGACATTAGGGTTGCCAGGTCCCCTTACCCTCCCAGGGGGAGGTGTGAGACACAGCACTCACCTTTTCTGTAGTGGTCTCCTGGGCTACATGGTGACATCACTTCTGAGAAGTGATGTCATTGTGCAGGGCATCGTGCTACCACTGGGAGTGCTCCTGTGCTCTGCAGCAGGCCAATTTCTGCCCATTTGGGGCTGGATTGGGCCTGTTTGGGGTCCACTGTGAAGCACAGAAGCACAGAAGCTCTCCAGGGCTGTGAAGCACAAAAGCTGTCCAGGGCTGTGAAGCACAAAAGCACAGAAGCACTTCGGGGCTCTCCCAGCAGCACTCTTGTGCTCCACAGTGGGCTGAATTGGGCCCAATTTGGGCCAAAATTAGCCTACAGCAGAGCACGGGAGTGCTGCTGGGGTGGCACAACATCATCGTGCAGGGCCCTGGAGTGCTCCCGTGCTTCATAGTGGGCTAATTTTGGCCTCAATGGGCCTGATTCGGCCTTCTGTGGAACACAGGAGTACTGCTGGAAGGGCCCCAGGGAGCTACTGCGCTTCACAGAAGGCCAATTTAGGCCGCAGCATGGGAGTATGCCGCACCATCCAGGAGTACGCCATGCCGCCCAGGAGTATACCCCAGGAGGCGCATTCCCCTGCCTTTTCCCCCTGCCAGCAGGTATGAGGGGGCAGGGGCAGAGGGGCAGAGCAGGGGATCCCCCGCCCCCAGCAGGGAACTGGTGGTAAACCTAGGAGAGATGCAGGGTAAAAGGGAATAAATAACAGCTTCAAATGCCCTATAGACAGGATGGAGGGTGCTTTTTGTTTCCTTATTAACAACTGTAAAAAAATAACTTCTTTAAATAATTGCTTAAATATGGCAAACAAAATGTTTTAATATATTTTTAACAAAATGTTTGTTGTGCAAGTATATTTCCTCCCTCTCAATAAAAGAATCTATGGTGTGCGGGGAGGACACAGAAACTGCCCAAACATCGTTGCTGTTTGCACAAGCACACAAATGCCCCTCACACTGTGAATGTGCGCCTGAAAGCATCTTTCCTCTCCCCCCATCAAATCCATTAGACTAAACTCTTGCCACACATTACCTACAGAGGGTAGTTTGAGGTGGGCAACTGCGTTGCTCTGCAGTATGACTGCAGGATTTGAGTCCAATGGCACCTTAGAGACCAACAATATTTTTAGAGTGTTAGTTTTCAAGAGTCAGAGCTCCTTTCTTAAGTTGAGTCCCACTGGACTCAAATCCTGATGTTCCACAGATTTATCTACTATATAGCAACCACCTTCCTAGTACATAGCTGATAGGTGAATTTTTGTAATATTTAAAAGATGCATCTAACAGTGCAGTTGCAAAGAGGAAAGTCAGTTGCGAGTGATTTGGGGCCCAACACGTGGTTCACTTGAATGGCTGAACCCAGGGCCGGTGCCAGGGTTTCTGGCACCTGAGGCAGCTTCAGGGTTGTTGTTCCCCCATGTGCGCATGCACCCAGACTGTGATGATATCATTGTGTGCGATGTCACACACAGGGCATGCTGTTGGGTCGGCGCATGTGCATCCTCCCAGCCTTCCGGCTCAGTTGCTCTGTGTGCCACCCTGGCCACCTACTGCACCTGGCCTGCAGCTGTGTGCACAGGGCAGCAGCAGCACAGGGCAACTGAGTGGGAGAGCTGGGAGGCTGCCCGCTCAGTTGACCCACGCTGCCACTGCCAGCATGCACTCCTAGCCGGGTGCAGCAGCTGCGTACCAGGCATGGCAGGCGGCCGGGGTGGCATGCATGCATCCTCCCAGCCTTCCGGCTCAGTTGCTCCACGTGCCGCCCCGGCCACCTGCCGCACCTGGTCCGCAGCTGTGTGTTGGCGGTGGCAGCAGCAGCACGGGGCAACTGAGCTCCGTGGCGTGCACCCCAGCCCCTGGCACCCCCTCTGGCGCCTTAGCACTCGGGGCGGCTGCCGGCCCGGTCTCAATGGATGCGCTGGCCCTGGCCTAACCATGACCTTGAGAGACTTGTCTTTTCCGGTGACTGAGAAGTTTCAGTTTGTGAACTGTGCTAGTGGAAGTGTGGCCAAAAAGTGCAGCACGCTAGCTGTAAATGTGATAAGCTGCTATTTCACAGGTGCAGTGTTGCTCAGCATGCTATTCAAATTGAACATTGCCATAAAGGCCACCTGATGAGAGGGGCTCAATGCACATGGGAGCCAGACTTTCCATCAGGGCGGCAATTGTGCTTGCGTTGAAATTCTCAGCATCCCTGATTTTATACCTCATCAAAATTTTGTCCAAACCTGCCTTGATATTTGTAGGTTATTATTACATTAAACTTATTCTATAAAATGCAGAGTTTTGGACCTAAGATCAAACAAGAGATTAAAGCTCGAATGCAATTTCTACATATATCACGGTATTTTTAGTAAAACATAATTTATAATAAAATGTTTTTTTATTGCTTCTGTGGCTGCCTGAAGATTACTGGATTCTACTGAGTGCAATAAACTCTCCCTAGTTATATTTCTTCTAAGATTCCCCAAATAGCTCATAGATTTATTGAACTCTTATTTTTGTAAAAGATGGAAGGTTTGAGAGAAAATAAATAATAACAATTTTTGTTGCTTTTACTATCAGTTTGCATATTTATTCTGTATATTCTCAGGGTTCCATTAAAATTTCCATTGTATATAACAGCCCAGAAACAGTAAACAGAATATATAGTATCAGATTCTCAACCACTGTGCTAAATGAATATGTTGTTCCAATGTGATTTCAGGATACTATTCAAATATCACTGCATCTTTTGTTATAAACATAATTTCTTTTCCTTTTGGGTTATTTTGTCTGTGAGGGAGCTGTGGCATAGGCTAGTATCAGTAAAATGAAACATGCACAAGTACTGCTTGTATATCCAAATCCTTTTTAATGGCCCATAAATCGACAGGGCCCAGGGAAATTTTAAATGAGAGGTTTCTGTGTAGCTCTGCATTACCATGGTGATATTACAACCTGTGTGTGTCTGGAAGTGCCATTTTCCAGATCCTGTAATACAAGGTAAATTTACCTAATTTGATGGTACAGAAAATGTGTGTGTAGGAGAAAGAATGAGGTGAGGGAGTTGGACAAGATGCATACTGTCAGGTAGTTTAATTTAGTAATTCCTTTTTCCATTATCCTCCCCCTGCCCTTTCTAGTTGTTGGTGTGTTAAAATGAGAGAGACAGAGATGTTCTCCAGCTGTGTTTTCCAGACAGAGGAATTGCTCATCTATTAGATTGCCTAAGAACGCATGACTATATTTTTGACCATTAACAAATTTAGGTTTGAGGTCAGCAAAAAGTTTTTAAGAAGTCAAACTAGAGATTTTCTGTAAGCATTGCGAGGTAGTGTTGGCAGAGCCAAACTCTAAGGAACCTCCTACGCCTTTTGAGAATTTAAAGAAGGGAGAATTTTATTAGGTGTAGCCTTTCCCCATGACAACACTGCAGCTGACAGAAGCTGCACTAGGCAGAATCTTCTATGTATCTCTTAGCTGAGACCTGCCAATCTTAGTTCAGGGAGCAAATATTCCCACTGGGGTCAAGGCATGCGCTGAAGTCTTAGTCTTAGAAGAAGTCTTGTATCTGCAATAAGGTATCTTATCAGTTACCCAAGGAAAAGTGGTTTGCTTACACTCAGACTATGAGTCCATTATTGATTTCATTAGTTCAGCTATGTTCCTTTCTCAAGGGCATAAGGCTGTGGGGCAGGATTCAAAACTGTGTTGGGAAAGCTGGGGTAGGGAAATGGCAATTAATCAGTGCTTTAATTACTAGAATGGAAGATTTCTGAACTACACATGACAGCAAATCACTCCTCCTAAGCTAGAAATCCATCCCCTAATAACCAAGACGTGTGCAATTGTTGTGTAGTGAGGGAAAAGCACTCTTCACATGTGCAAAGTGTTTGCAGTCTTGCCATGCAGATCAAGGACTATTATTGGCTCAGATATATTTAGATCCTCCCAAAGACGTTTTTCTGCTGAGAGGTCTGGGGGCTCAATGCTTCCTTTTGTCGGTGAATTGCCTTTTTTTTTCCTCTGTAGAGAGAGGTTCTGGAGCTTAACCCTGCATGAGTATTAAGATTCTTCAGTCTTTCAGGCCTAATCCCAGATTTGGAGGGCAGCGAGGCTTGGCTCTGGGTAGTCATTAGTGAGCCTGCTCAGGTTCACAGAGGCATGTTCTCCTACACAGGCAAGCGGCATTGAGTTGGTGGTTACCAATGAATAATTAAAAGCAGATTCTAGGCAGAGTGAAACTGTTCCTCCATGTCCCTTCCTGCTTCATCCTGAGAGGATGAGGAGTGGCTCTGAGGGCTGGGCAGGTTGGGCTCGAGTGGGAACCAGCTGCCACATAGATATATATCTGGGTCTGGGTGTGTGTTATGTATGGTTTTATATTGTTGGTTGCACATTGTGATGCTTTTAATGATAACTTGAGCCATGAGGAAAGGTGGCATATAAATCTATATAGATAAAGACAAGTGTCCTGACTCTGTCCTGACTGACTCATCAACGCCCAGCCCAAACCCCTAGACCTAGAAATGTGAAATTTGGGGAGAATGTTCCTTTCGTGATGTAAACACCCGTTAAGAAGGGATTTTAAGAAATTCTCCCCATAAGGGGGTAAAATGTGTTTTCCCAAAGGGATACAGCTTCCCTGTGTGCCTGGCAGGCTACTGCCTGCTTGCGCCCACACCCACTGCCAGCTTGGCCACTCTTCCCTGATTGTGCCAGCCTTTCAAGGTCATTTGCATATGCGGGCTGATTGGGGCTTACAACATTCCACACCTCATCCCCCCCCTCCCCACAAAGACAGTTGGAACACAGAGGTCATTTGCATATGTGACTTGATTGGTTTTCACCCCTCACAGTCAATAGCAGTTGCTATTGGCAGTCATTGAATGTGTCTTGAGGTGAAATGCACCTCCCAGTCTTCCCCTAAAAGTTCACTAGGGTTGCCACCTAAAAAAAACCCACAAACCAAAACCATTATATACCCATAAGTATTATAACTGGATATAAAGTAGTTAAATACCATAGCAAACCACGGGTATCAAGCTAGTATTTTAATAAATACATAGCTGTAAATAAATTTCCCACTGTAGACAGAAGAGACAATGCCCAAAGAACATAAACTTCACTCCAGTTTTCTGACCAATGTTTTCACTTGTCACTGTGAACATTAGAGAGGGGAGAAGCAAAGAACCCATGTAGAAAAGGAGATAGGACAGAGTGGAAGAGAACAAATTTGGTCAGGAACAAGTTAACTGTTTTAGCCTTGATTTTAGCCTTCATGCAGCTTTCCCTTCCCCAGTCCTTCCCCAGCATTCCAACACATTTCACTTTATATCTCTGCAACAAAAATGCCTAGAGGCTTATCTTTTTAATGATGCTGGGAATTCAGCCCATATGTCTTCCTGTAACTATGGACCTGCTTCCTGGTCTTGTGTCTGTTTCTCAGACTCATTACTGAAGAGGTCCAACTCCTTGACCCATGCAGAAAACAAAGCTAATGAATCAAATGGGGTATGTTTCATTTTTGGTATCCTCTTAAATTGCTTCCTAAAGGTTTGCTGTGCTATAAAATGCAGCAGTGTGAAGTCTTTAAAAATTAACTGCTCAGTACATCTAATCTTAACTAATGTTCAACTGTTTTCCTGCAACTAGTTTTAAAAACAACTAAAGAATTTTGGGTTTTTTTTTTCAGAGTACCATATTCTGTTCTTTCTTCAAGTTGATGGGAGCAGTATACCTAAAGTTGCCAGCTCCTGGTTAGGAAATTTCTGGAAATTATGTGGGTGGAGCCCAGAGAGGGTGGGATTTGGGGAGGGAACAGGCCACCACAGGGTATAATACCATAGAGTCCACCCTGAAAAGCAGCCATTTTCTCAAGGGGAACTGTCATCTGGAGATCATTTGTAATTTCAAGAGCGCTCCAACCATCACATGGAGGCTGGCAACACTAAATATACCTTGGGAATTTTAGGTGGCTTTGCATCTGCTAGACCAGGCTCACAACTGCCATGGTAAACTGGCGGCTACACTTTTAGACATATTCCTCAGGGAACTGTGAGTAGACATGGGCACGAACGGAAAAAAAACTGTCAGGCTATGGAATCCCAGTTATCTAGAGTTCGTCTCCCCCCTTCTGCAAGAAGCACAAAGTTTCTTGATTCCAAAAGGTTTATTGAAAGACAATGCTCAGGATATAAGTAGCCATATTCCAAGGACTAGAAAAGCCTTGGCTGAATGAAAGCTTTGTTGAGAATGACACACAAAATGAAAGTAACAACACTTCAAACACCCATTCCCAGCCTCCCCCCCCCCCTTAGTCCTGTCTAGAAGGCCTGGGAAGGCGAGGACATCAAGGTCGGCCGGAACGGGTTGATAAGAATTCTTCGCTCCCATGGATTTATGCGGCCTGGACAGCACCTGGGCCTGGAGGGAGAGAACTAAACAGCTACAGATCATAACATGAGAACATGGCGTAGCTATGGCTTGAGAACTGACTAGCAAACTGACACTCTGACAAAAACCCTGAACAAGCTGTTTATTGTTCGTTGCCATCCGCGAACAAGAAACAGCAATGAACATGACCCTGTTCACAAACACGTTCGTTGTTTGTGGCCCTTTAAAGATCCCTTTAAACTATCAGCTGGCAGGTGGCAGGGGCAATTCCCCCCTGCAGCCTGCCAGCTGATAGTTTAAAGAGCCCTTTCCTGCCATGTGCAAGGGGCAGGGCCCTTTAAACACCCTACAAACTGACCTTCCCAATGTCTAATACCCACCAAATATGCAGGGGACATAGTCCTCACTGTCCTCCGAACACCTCCCAAGTTTCAGAGAGATTGAATCCCGGGAAAGGCATGATGCATGGGTCTCCCTCTTTGTTGTCATTTTCTCTTCACAGTGGCAAAAACGGGACTGCCTGTTGGAAGGCAGCTACTTTGAGGGGTTACAAACTGACCTTCCCAATGTCCAATACCCACCAAATTTGCAGGGGACATAGTCCTCACTGTCCTCCAAAGACCCCTCAAGTTTCAGAGAGATTGCACCCCGGGAAAGGCATGATGCTTGGGTCTCCCCCTTTGTTGTCATTTTCTCTTCACAGTGGCAAAAACGGGACTCTCTGCTGGAAGCTACTTTGAGGGGGTTAAACCCAGAAGGAAAACCAGAAGAAGTTCAGACAGAGTTCAGTCCCTGCCTCCGTTGCCAGGGGAATTGATTGAAAGGCACCAGACTGTCTGGCTTGACGAATGGCTAATAAAGGCAACGAATGCGGCTTGCAACAACTACTTGTTCGTTTAGAATGGGGCCCCATGAACGGCTTGTTCACGAACAGAAGAACGGGCTGTTCGTGTGTTTTTTCTCGTTCGTAATGCTGTTCGTGCCCATGTCTAACTGTGAGCATTTGAAATTGGACCGTCTATTAAATGTCACTGAGCTACAGCTTTTGCCTGTGGTTTGACTGCTGCTGAGCAGTTTATTTTAATGGCCAATGGCAACCATGTTGAAGAAATGCACTCTGCTTATGGCATTAGATTAAACTTGAGAGAAAACCAGTGACAACCAGTGATCAAACTTGAGAGAACACCATTGACAAAGGTAGAGAGAGGTGGTGGAGAAGATTGAAAACTTGTTATAGAGAGGTAGTTCAGCAACATTATAATGAATTTCTTCACTCAAACCATGTTGACTGAAAAGAACAGAATGGGGAGTACATCTTGTCTAGCCCTTGGGGTGCATTCACACTAGGGCAGTTACAGTGCTTCAAATGGTTTATAGTGCCACTGCATCAGTAAACACTTGTTTTTAAAAGCTGTTTGTAGCACTTGTCTTTTCTAGAGCTGTCTCCCAAGGTGGTCTTGAGTAAACTGTTATTTTAAAAAATATATATTTAGAGAGAGAGAGAGATTTGTATTTTACTGGTGCCTCTTTAGTATCCTTGAAATAGACATCCGGGAGGACCAGCAATCCCAGCAGGCCTGTTGATCAGACAGACAGCCGCGTGCTACGGAAATGAGAAACTGGTGCGGCAACTTGAAGGTGCCCTCTGTGGCTACTTGGGGAAGCTTCCCCCACCTCTTGGTACGAATGCTCTGGAAAGTATTTTGAAGCAATGCAATTAAAACGTTACAATAATTGAATGCGAATGTGCCCAGGAAGTTCTGTCAGTAGAGCACTTCTCCAGTTCAACGCTTTGTTTCTCGCTTCATGGGTTGGCAATGCAACCTGCCATGCTCTCATCTTTAACGAAATCTCTGTGCTTCCATATATTCCTGTTCCTGATACCTTCCTTGTTATTTTTAGGCTGCGATTTCAATTAAGCCTCATCTGGCTTTTCCTTCTCACATTCTTGTCTCCTTTCCATCTCGTCTTAATGTAATTAGTGTCCAAGACAGCTCATCTGCTGTAGTTAATGCTTTGAATTAATCTCTTTCCCCCCCTTTCTTCTGCTTTCCTCTCCTTCTGTTGTTTTGGCTCGTTGTCCATTTTCTCAATTCTCTGAAGACTTCTCGGTTTGTTCCGGGGTCTGCAGTATTTTGTGATCTTTCCTGTGACTGACTTCATAAAAATGAGAGGTTGAAAGGACAACATATAGGGGGAATACATAAACCATAAGCAGGTTGAGAGAGAAGAAGCGTATCAGTATGGGAGAATTTTTATGCTTGTGCATATCAGGTGGTTTTGGATTGGAAGCAAATTTGCCTGATAACTGCAATGCAATTGCTTTAGCTGTTTGTAAAATTTTTTATTTTTAAAAAGTCTTAGAATTTGAACGGGGGAAACTCTGCCACCATACAAGCTCTTCCAATAATAATTTCATAATGATTTTTAGCTGTGCATTTGCAGCAGGAAAATTGACGCAATAAAATGTTACCGCTTCAAAGAAGCTATTACTGTCTGTTGGGTAATTAAAAGCTAAACAAAATGTTAAGAATCAATCTGTACAGTTTCTGGGGCTTTAAAAAAATTGTTTATTTGTTTGTGAGTGTTTGTTTCTTAACTTTGCAGAGCTGACACTGAGTCACTGAGGGGTGCTCTTTTGGGAGGGGGGTCATTTCAAATGAGGCCACAGTGAAACAGAATTAAGAATGAACATCAAGACGGAAGTTGAACTTGCATGTTCACATTTCTATATATTAATATTTTAGTTACAATTTCTTGCATACTTATATTCACATAATGGATTTCCCACTGACCTTGGAATGCAGAAATAGAAGTTATGTATGTCCCATATTAGGTTTCTTCGTTGCCACACTGTTATTCTGAAGGGCCTCTACCTCTTGTCTTGTTCTGATTCTCTTCCCAAACCTTGCTCTTTCTGCTCCTCCTGCAGAAGAAAGGTGAGCAGCAGACAAAGAGCAGGGTTTTTTTTTTCCTTTTTCAGTGGTGGCATCTCATTTCTAGAATGCTTTCACTCTTGAGGCTTGGCTGGCCCCTGACTTAATTGTCTTTTAGGCACCAGGCCAAAAGATTTCCCTTAACCCAAGTTTTAACTGAAAGTCTGTTTTTGTGGTCTGCTTCTAGCCCAAACCCTCTTTTGTGGGTATCATTTTGTAGTTTTTGTACCCTGCCAAGCTTATGGCTTGTTTGAATGGCTTATTAGAATACTGAAACTTTTAGGGTTGAATACATTACCCCCCCTCCCCCGCTCCTCATTTCTTTGTTTTTCCCAGAAAAATGAGGGGAAACTCATCCCCCACCCCCGGCTTCAAAATTGTTGGAAATTTAACATATCTAGATTTATAAATAAATTGTGGTCTGTTTTGTACAACTAGCAGTCTAATAACCTTTATGAAATCTACCAATATATGCAAAGCAGAATAAAGAATCAATAGCAGACAAAAATCAACAGCCAGTTAATTTGATGACAACCTCACTTCTAGCCACTAAAGCCAATGAGAAAAACCAAGTTTTTACAAACCTCCAACAGAAGAACATTGACAGGCTCAAGGGGATTCCCTTGGTTAGGGCATTGTACAACTAAGGCAGCGATGGCGAACCTATGGCACGTGTGCCACAGCTGGCACACAGAGCCCTCTCTGTGGGCACGTGAGCCAAGTCGCCGATCGCTAGGTCCAGGGCTCATTTGGAGGCGGAATGCCTGGAACGGCATTCCAGTAGCTGGGTTATGGCCCTGCCCACGGGATTCCTTTTCCTCAAGCCTGCCTCCCTGCTGCCCGTCTCTTTAGCAGCAGGAAGCAGAGGCAGCAGCAAGGCTGCTGGGGCTGGCTTTCTAAAGAAGAGTAAGCTGCTTTGATTTAACTTGCTTTACTTTCAGTCGTGGCTCTTGAGTGAGTGAGTGAGTGAGTGAGAGAGAGACTGAGAGAGAGTGCTTGCAAGCCAGGCTGCTGGTGTAAAGAAGGGCAAACTGCTTTGATTTACCTTGCTTTACTTTCAGTCGTGGCTCTTGAGTAAGTGAGAGATAGAGAGAGTGCTTGCAAGCCAGGCTGCTGGTATAAAGAAGGGCAAACTGCTTTGATTTAACTTGCTTTACTTTCATTTGTGGCTTTACTTTACATTAACTTGCTTTACTTTTCATTGTGAGTGAGAGAGAGATGTTAATTAGTTCGGACAACTGTATGAGTTGTTTTTTCTTAACTAAAACCTCAGTATTCAGGTTTAATTGCAATGTTGGCACTAGAGATGGGCACGATCACCATTAGGATTGAAAAATACCCACGATAATGGCGATTGCGCAATCAGGACCCAGCGAATTGGTTCTGTCCACAGCGACTGATCCAGCGTTTGGGGGGGGGGCTTGATCGAGGGGGCCATCGGGATCTGATCAGAGAGCCAGACACTCAGGCACCAATAATCTATTCCGCTAGCAACGGAGCCAGGGGAATGCCTGAGCTGTATTTGCCCTCCTTCTGTCGCCCTGGAAAACCAAATGGAAGCCCAGCTTTCCTTGATTAGAAGGGTTTCCTTCTAACCACGGAGCAGCAACCCAGGGGAGGGAGGGGGAAGGGGGTGTTCTGAAGCCATGGGCACTCCACGTTTTTTGCTTTTTAAAAAAACGGGGCTTTGTAGGGGGAATGGGTGTTTTTCTGTCTGTCACTCTCTGTTTTTAACCTGCTTTTAAAACTCTGTATTTTGTGGGAAAACCTCATTCATGGTCCTGTGTGTGTTGTTAAAAAATGCTTTTGGAAGACTGGCTGCTTGCTTTTAAAATCGGGTGGGGAGGAATGGAGGATTCTGTCCCTGCTTTTTTTTAAAAGCTGGCTGAAACATGTTGACGGGATGTCTCTATTTGGAGAGGCAGGGACGGGTTAAAAACTTTTCCCCCCTCTGCTCTAAGTGTGTGTGTGTGTGTGTGTGTGTGTGTGTGTGTGTGTGTGAGTGTGAGTGAATCAGGGCCAGATCGACAGGGGGGCAGGGGGGTAGTCTGCCCCCAGCGCCGCCAAAGAGGGGGCGCCGGGTGCAGTTGCCAGCCCCAGGAGCGCGCCTGGGGAAAGTCGAACGGCGCGGGCAGCCTCCCAACCACCCGCGCTGCCTTTTGCCTTTCCCGCAGGACAAGGGGCGGCCGGCTTGTGGGAAAAGCAAAAGGCAGTGTGGGTGGCTGGGAGGCCGCCCGCGCCGTTCGTCTTCCCCTAGGACAAGGGGTGTGCAGGCAAGCCAGCCGCCCCTTGTCCTGGGGAAAGGCAAAAGGCAGCACGGGTGGCTGGGAGGCCGCCCGCGCCGTTCACCTTTCCCTAGGACAAGGGGCGCATGGGCAAGCTGGCCGCCCCTTGTCTTGCGGGGCAGGTGACCGGCACGGGCAGCCTCCGCCACTCGCGCTGCCACCAGCTCCGCAGCACGCCGGGACAGCCGGCTTGCTGCATGGGGGGGGCTACCCAGGAGCGTACGTGCGCAAGAGCCTGACTACGGTTGCCCTGGGTGCTAGCAACCATAGATCCGGCCCTGGTGTGAACGTCCCCTCCCTGAGGGGAGACGGCTCGTCACCATCTCCCCATGCCAGCCGGGCCCGGCAGCCGCCACCACCACCCACCTTCCCACATAGCTGGGAATAGCAGCGCACCCCTCTTTGGCCTCCCCGATCCCCAAACCATGGATCGGAAACGGGAGATGACAGATGTGCATCGGTGATTTGGGGTTGTCGCTGGTGCAGATCCACGAACAGCTTGATCTGCAATTTTTTTTGGATCGTGCCCACCTCTAGTTGGCACTTTGAAATAAATAAGTTGGTTTTGTGTTGCAGTTTGGGCACTCGGGCTCAAAAAGGTTCGCCATCACTGAACTAAGGTGTCATGACTCAAAGCCCCCATCCAGTGAAGCTACCCAGGATCCTTGGGATCATAAAGCAGGCCTTAGATGTCTATGGGAGTGCTAGGGCGTGCAGGTGGAGCAGATATTTCAGCTAATATCAGCCCTGGGCCTTCTAAGAGCCAATACTCTGATGCTGGGCCTGGAAACTACATGAGAGTTATATGCTCTGCATGATTACTCCAGTTATAATCCTGGCAGCAGCCCCGTTGAACCAATTTCAAAGCAATTGAAGTCTGCAAACACTCTTCAAAGGAGGCCCCGTTTAGAAAGCATTATTGTAAATTGCATTTCATAATTCCGTTTTAAGATATTAGGGTTGGGTGTTCTCCCCACCAGAAACTAGTAATATTGTATAGTTAACGACAGAATGGTTAAAAGGCACAAGCATAGAGAAGGCAAACTTTCTTTAAAAAATAAAACACAGGAGAACTAACAGGTTCAGAAATGGGTGGTAGAGCCTGGGGAGGGCAGGGTTTGTGAAGGGGAGGGGCTTTAGCAGGGTATAATGGCATACAGTCCACCCCCCGAAGCAGCTATTTTTCTCCAGGGCAACTGATCTCTGTCATCTGGGAATGTGTTAGAATCTGGGAGATCTCCAGACCCTACCTGGATCTTGGCAACCGTGTTTGTGGTGAGGTCTTGAAATGGTTACTTAATTATTGCAATTTAGGAGAAAATATATACTCACACACACTCATGCACATATACACATCTATGCACACATTAAGCTACAGAAACAAATTCTGACATTGTATAGTAGAGATAACTATGCCCATCATAGTTTGTGGTCTGTCGCAGCTCCCATCTCTCGGTTGTGCTCAGCAGCCACTGCGATGATGCTAAGCAGAAGTGCCTATTTGCGCAGCTTTTGCAAAGTTGTCATAGCTGTGCTTTGGCAGCAGGTTTTGCTGCTGCAATGAGTGGTGCTTAGGTTCTGTGACATGTGCATGGTGGTTATAAGATGTGCATGTGGATTTCGGCAGTTGTAGAGTGTTAATCTTGTGTATAAATAGCTTGGCTGTCAGTGCTCAGCAACAGAGTTCTAATCAACTCTTAACTGAGCATTTAAAATTAAAGAAGAGAAGAATGAAAAATGGTAGCCTACAGCCAGCCAAGCGAAGTTCAGGGAGCAGCTTTGAAATAAAACATTAAAAGTCCAGCCTTACGCAGAATTACTCCAGTCTAAGTAAATCAGATTCAGTTGGTTTAGACTGGACTTACTATACATAGGATTGTACTGTAAATCTAACTACTAGAGATGGGCACAAACAGCAATACAAACCAAAAAAAGCCACAAACAGCCCAATCTGCTGTTTGCGAACAAGCTGTTTGTGAGGCCCCATTCTAAATGAACAGGTGGCTGTAGCAAGCCTTGTTCGTTGCTGTTCGTCAAACCAGACAGTCTGGCATCTGCAATCAATTCCCTTGGCAACGCAGGGATTGTCTGAACTCTGTCTGAACTCCTGCTGTTGCCCTGGAAACCCCAATCGAAGCCCAATTTAGCTTGATAAGGCAGGTCTTCCTTTCAAGTGTGGAGCTCCAAATTTGTTACAAGGGAGCAAAGACCAGGGGGGAGGGGGCCCCCAGCTCTGACTTTGCAGACAGTGGAGAGGGAGAGAGACAGCTGCTGTTGGCATTTTGATAGAGAGAGTGCATTGGAGCTTGAATTTTCTTTGCAAGTGGTGGGATAGGGATCTACCCCTTCAAGTTCCAGGGCTGCTGCCAATCTCTGGAGCCAAGTTATTATTTATTACTGGTACCTTTCCTGGTGCCTGCTCAGGTCAGGTTTCTGGGAGCGGTGCAGTAGGGATCTTGACTTGGATGATGGCTGGAGAAGAGCCTGCTGGCTGCTAACAGCCAACCACGAACATGTTCGTGAACAGGGCCATGTTCGTGGTTGTTCGTGAGTCCCTGTTTGTGGATGGCAACGAACAACGAACATCATGTTCATTTTTTTTTACTGTTCATGCCCATCTCTACTAACTACCTTTCCCATTTCTTTCTTCTCCACTTAATGTCCCTCCTGTTTTTTTACTGTTCTTTACTCTCCCTACCACAGTACTCGCCCTTCCAAAAATGCACTGGTTAGCAAGTGCTACTTTGAAAACACGTTCACTCAGCCAAACAGGAATTTTAGAAGCTGTGTACAAAGGCTGCTGAAAAATACCAGATTTTCTTTGCCATAAGCTCTTCATCTGCTCAGCCTTTGTGAGCTAACCACAATGGTTTAGGCAAGCAATTAAAAAGTCAAGCTAAAAGTAATTCGTCAGGCCAGCATGACTGTCTTGAAAGGCAAGAGACTTGTGTGTCTTTTGCCTTCTCAGAATGTCTATTTGTGAAGCCATCTGCCCATATTATATCCAAAAAGCAGGGTTCTTCCTTCACAAATGGTACAGTATCTTTTAAAATTGCCATTATCCTTTGCTAGTTTGACCATAGCTCATAGATTTCATAGATTTAATATTCAGCTCTTTTTCCATCTAATTATTTATCATTTTATCAATTTTATCAAGACTTTTCTTTCTGCTTTTTGCTATTGACATATCATCTTTGTTCTATAATAGATCAAAACACAGAATTAATCTCTTTTCTGATGCTTGAAGTTTCAGTGTTGAGCAAAAACTGAAACTAAAACAGGTTGTGAGATTGGAACACTTCAGTATCATTAGAATGTTTTAAATGAAGCCCCGTGAAAGATGTGGGAAATCATTCAAGTGAGGAGGGATAATGCAGTCATAAATCCCTAGCTGCTTGAACTTGCCGATGAGAGAAAGGGGCCTATTAAAACCGTTTCCATATAGAAATTGCAGCCAGTGAGGTATAAACAACATATTCTATAGTGACCTGTGATCCAGAGGAGTTAGCCGTGTTAGTCTGTAGTAGCAAAATAGAACCACAGCTCTCTTCGTCAGATGCATCATCAGCTTTCGAGAACCACAGCTCTCTTCGTCAGCTGCATCATGACAAAGAGAGCTGTGATTCTCAAAAGCTGATGATGTATCTGACGAAGAGAGCTGTGGTTCTCGAAAGCTTATGCTTCAGTAAAATTAGTTGGTCTTAAAGAATGCTACTGGACTCTTTACTATAGTGACCTGTTCATCACTCAAGTTGTTATTAATAGGAGGTTTGGCATTTCGACAGCCATTAAGTGAAGCTATTGCTATTAATACCCAGTCTATGAGGGAAATGGATTTATTCCTTATTCAGGTCACCTAACAGTTTCACCATAGAGCTGTTCCTCTCTTGTGTCCCGTCATATTGAGCGGGGTTTCCCTTAGCGCATTAATGACACAATGAGGGTTATGGTCATAATGATCATTCAAAAGCACCTGTATGTGTGTGTCTATAAAATACTGCTAATCATAGTTAACAATGTAAGGAAGTTTCAGATTTTGTAAAATTAATAGTATGTGTTCAGCCCAACTTCTATTTGGAAGTGACACACTGTCAGATGGAATAAGGTTGAAGGGTTCTATAGAAATGTAAACATCTCAGCAGCAATCTCAGTTCATCCTGAAGCATCTAGTGGTGTGGTGTAGGATACAGCCATGGAGCTGAATTAGTGAGTATTATATATTCAAGAGATTTCTAGGTGGAAATCTGTGGTCATAGCAGGGCTGTTTTTCCAGCCATGCCACCCAAGTGACTACTTCAGGTGGTGTGATGAGAGGAAGCATTGATGGACAGCAGGGACTCCGTGTGCTCCCCTCACATTGGTGACATTAGGAAGTGATAGGTATTAAGGACGGGTGCTGAGAAAGTTTCCATTTCAGTTCCAAGGGTTCTGGAATAATTCTGTTTCCTTACAGGTTTGTTCTAGCTGGGATGGCTCTGGCTCAGATCTGATCCATTTGTATTTTTTTAGTTTTCATGAGTTTTGGCCCGTTTCACGCACATTGGCCTCACATGTGCTGATGCACACCATTCTTTTCAGGGATGGGATGGGGAAATGAGGCTCTTGGGCAGTTATTTTTGCATGCAATGGCACCAAAATCTCACAGAACACAGTCCTCCCTCTAAACTATTGACTCACCAAGTTTGAGAGCAGCAACAATGGGGTTCCAGGTTTAAGGACCCTAAGGAATGCTTGGGGAAGGTGTGTGTCAAAGCAAATGATGGGCAGCTGCACATGCACACACACACACTATTCCTTTCAAGGGTGTTGAGAAAGTAAGGCTCTCTTTGTGCTCAACCAAAAACCACATTGTCCAAAACCATATTGATCCAGTGAGTTTCTCCTCAAACACATGAAAACTCACACAACAATGGACCCCAGAGGAGAAGAGTGTTGGTGGGCACACACAATGGTGGGAAACAAAGCAAGGCCGACATGGCACACAAGCAGGTGAACACTCTGTTGCCAACTGGCACAGCACAGCAAAATTCAAACAACCATTCCCTCTTTAGTGACAAAGCCAATAAATTATCACCTTTGAGTTCTGCCGTTATGCCATGTTTCTCTGTGCCTTGCAGTTTTGTTTCCACAATGAGGGGCAAACCTTCCTCACCTTAATCTGCTTTGCAGCAGCCCAGAACTCCGTGTCTAAACCTGCCAGCCACTGGCCTGTTCTTGCACTGTGAGTAAAAGCATACAGAAAGGGAGGACTAAATGTTGGTTTTTCCTTCACAGAAAGGGAAATAGAGGGAGGATGGCCTTCTTTTCCTCCTGTTTTTTACAAGTAAAAGTGGGAGATTGTACAGTTTGCGGGCTGCCAGTCTTCCTTTCCAACTAAAACTGTTAACTGAAGTTGAATGAAAAGGAAGGAGAAATCACAGGACAAGAAGCAAGAAAAGATAAAAAATCGGACCAGATCAGCTCATCCCTGTGGAATACGGATCTGGAAAGACTTGGGTGTGCATGCGTGTGCAAGTGTGCAATGCGCAGGCCTGTGATACCTCCCCATCATTTAATGCGGAGGTAACAGTTTTCATCAGAAAAGCCCTAAAAGCCAGAAGGCTTTCTGGGCTAGAAGTTCCTCCCTCCTTGACCCGCTATGTTTGGAGGACTTCTTTAGTCACAGTGGTGGGCACAGGCACCATGGCGCCTAAGTGAAGCAGCGCCGGATCCAGGCGCCCGGGCGGCCGGGCCAAACTTTGCCCAGGAGCTCCGTGCGCGTGCAGCGCGCATGCTCCTGGCGCTGCGTGATGATGTCACTTCTGTGACATCATCATGCAGGGCGGGAGCCATGCCTGCCTGCGCGGCAAGCCGGCCGCTCCAGCGCCCGGTGAGCCATGGAACTGGCGGCAGTGCAGGCGTGCGCTGGAGTGGCTGGCTGGCTTGCCGCGCGCGCAGGACCTCCCAGCCCTGTGCTCAGACACCCGCGCGGCAAGCCAGCTGCCCCAGCGCACGCTCTCGCTGCCGACAGCTCCGCGGCTCACCAGGTGCTGGGGTTGCCGGCTTGCCACGCGGCCAGCTGAGTGCAGGGCTAGGAGGCCCTCCGCGCAGTTAGCGTGCCCCACTGCCCTGTGCCGCCCACATGGCAAGCCGGCCGCCCCAGCCCAAGGTGAGCCACGGAGCTGGCGAGGGCGTGCGCTGGGGCAGCTGGCTTGCCGCTCTGGTGGCTGAGCGCAGGGCTGGGAGGTCCTGCGTGCGCGGCAAACCTGCCAGCCGCCCCAGTGGGGCTGGCGAGGGTCTCCCAACCCTGCGCTCAGCCTCTCGGGCAGCTGGCAGCCGCGTCCGGCGCCCCCTCTTTGGTGGCGCCGGGGGCAGGCTACCTCCCCTGCCCCCGCCTCGATTCAGCCCTGAAGTGAAGAACAGTAGTAGCAGAAGGCAATTGAATAGACATGAGCCAGCTCCACATGGCTGTGACATCCTTGAATAATTGCTTTTTCTTTTCAATGTTCACCCTAATCTGCATAATATGAGCCTTTGCAGCAGTCGAGGGCCTGTCCTTCCTCACACTCACATGTGCACATTTGCATAGATGTTGCTGGCCTTTTCTTGCATTGTGTGTAAAAGTGCACAGAAAGGGATGGCAAATGGCAATGGCAATGCTGGTGCTGACACCACCATGCTGTCTGCTGCTCCCTGCCCCAACGTAACGCAAATCTTTTGCCATTTGGTCTCCACGAGCTACTTAGGGTTGCCAGGTCCCCTTACCCTCGCAGCAGGAGTAGGGGACACCTGGCTCTTACCTTCTTCTTGCCCTCTTCATTTTTCCCCACGGCTGCGAGTTGACTTCGTTTCCATGCAGGTGCAGGAGTGTGCACACACTTCACAGCAGGCTGATTTGGGCCTGATTTGGGCCTCAAACAGGCCCATTTGGGGCCAAAATCAACCTGCTGTGAAGCATGGGAGTGCTCTTGGGGCAACGCAATGATGTCAGTGACATCATCGCACTGCCCTGGGAGCTCAGCCGTGAAGCTTGTTGCCGTGTCTTCCTCCTCCGCTGGCCAGGTAGCTGGAGGCAAGGGGCAGAGGGTGAATTTGGGGAATCCCCCACCCCCGCCCCTGGGAGGAATGAGATCCCTAGAGCTACTTGATTGCCCCGGAAGTGCTGAAGAAAAACTGCACCCATATGCCTCTCACATCCCCTTCCTGCCAACAGTTAATGCTAAGGGCTCAGTGTACCCCCTTTGGAGCTAATTGGTTGTACAAAGAATGCAAACAGACTTGCTCTTAAGGAAAACAAGATACTGCCGGATGACCCATCACTGACTGACCTGCCTGTCTGGCCTCTGCATGGTAAGAACTGAAACAAAATACACAAACTTTTCTGTGGTAGGGAGGTGTTACAGCCTTGTTCCCGAATCTGTTCTGCCATTCCGGAAGCTGCTTTAACAAGCCAAACCAGCTATTTCTGTATGCATTTTCAGCTCATTTTTTCATTATGCACACTCCTAATAGGCATTGCCTCCTGGACTCATGGGCCAAACTCTTTTGGCAACCCAGGAGAAATGAATGGGTGTACCTTGCTTGGGGCAAGAAAATACATCGAACTGGTTCTGGGTCAGAATATCTATTCTGAGGCCTGCCTGGCATCATCAGACCTCACCTCATTCTGTCTGATAGTACACAGCTCTGAATTTCAATAAAAAAAATACTATGGTGTGGACAAGTCTACAAGAGGTTTTTTTTTTAAAAAAAAAGCATGGACACCTTAAGTATCTACCAGGGACTCAGACATCCTCTTGTCGGCACTGGTCCTGCCTGGGAAGAGCTAAGACCCCATGCACAGTCTGTATCCCTTCTGCCCATGGTTATCACCAATGTTCCTGATCTTCGAGCATGGTAATGCATCTTGCTCTGCCTTTCCATTCTTCCCAGCATAGCTTTATTCTCATCACTGTTGCACCTTCCCATGATCTTGCTGGAATGGAATCTGCAGCAATGGGAGGAGCCAGGCCAGAATCTGACGAGAGATGCTTGGAGAATATGAATACAGGCACTCATTACTTTGAGTTGTCATATGATTCTCAAGCCTGCACCTGTTTTTGTGTTGTTAATGTGTTAGGTGCTATCAAGTTGCCTCCGATTTATGGCACCCCTATGAATAAAAGGCCTCCGAAACATCATTAACAGACTTGCTCAGATCTTGCAAACTGGAGGACGTGGCTTCTTTTATTGAATCAAGCCATCTTAATTAGAGTCTTCCTCTTTTCCTACTGCCTTCAACTTCTAGAATTACTTTTCCTGAGAGTTTTGTCTTCTCATAGTGTGGCGTGGCCAAAGTACAATAGCCTCAGTTTTGTCATTTTAGCTTCTAGGGAGAATTCAGGCTTGATGTGATCTAGAACCCACTTATTTGTCTTTTTGGCCATCCATGGTATCTGCAAAATTCTCCTCCAGCACCACATTCCAAATGAATCAATTTTCTTCCTGTCAGCTTTCTTCATTGTCCAACTTGTTTCTATGCTAGGAGTTTTTAAATTATGAGCCATCTAGAGGTTTTTGAAGCCAAGAGGGGCAAAATATAAATTGGAAACTAAATAAATAAATACATAAATACACAAATAAACAAATAAATGATTTTATGGAGTTTTCATCCACATTATTATTTTATGTCTAAAACAGGTCTTGTGTATATTGCATACTCACTACAGAGAGCCGGGATGACTTCTGCAAATGCTTTATTGGAGAATCGTCATAAATGTTTCTTTTTAATTCCTAATGCTTCCTCCTGCAGAGTTTTGATGGCTAGTCTGAGCGTCCCTGAACTATTAATAAAAGAGCCAAAATAAGTATATTTTAAGGTGCCTTCTATTTCTTCATAATCCAAGTTTTCTGAGTTTTTGTTTTTTGGAAATTCTGGTCTTTTTTTGTCATTTCATATGCTCTCTTCTGTGTACTTGAGTGTACCTTAATTTCACAGTCCTTCTTGAATGTGTGAGTATTCTATGATGTAAACATCATAAAGATATAGACAGAAGAGGACTTGTTGCCCAAAATGGAGGGTCTCTTTGCGAGTTGGGGGAATTAGCATGCAAGGAGAGGCAGCGAAAGGCGGGTAACTTAGTGAGATTTCCACTTATGTATATGAGGACTGTCTTTGCTAGAGAACTCTTTCAATAATGAGGCAGATGTTCATTCAAAAGGGTTTGATCGATAGCATGCAAAAACACACAACTCACACAGAGCTAGCTAGAAAGCAGGAGTGAAAATTGGAAAGAGTTTGAGGGCTTGGGTGATCCAGAAAAGGGTGACTGGGGGAGAGAGAGCATTGAATGACCAGCACGTCAATGAGGAAGAGCTCAGATGAAAGTCCAAGAATGGATGCTGGATCCAAGGGCATGCACACAGCTATGGTGGAGGGATAATCCAATTATACTGTGGAATGTACCCTCCGGCAAGATTATGTCTTCTGCCCCAAAAACAGTAAGTTAATGGTTGTCTCTGGGATGAGACAAAGAACTGGAAGGCTGTCTCTGAGGTGAGATAATAAACTGGGAAGGTTTGATAAACCTGGGTGAAACTAAAGTTATCAATGATGATTGATGACCCAGGATGGATAGGTGGGTAAGGCTGTTAGAGCTCTGAATCGCCTGAAAATGGGAGAGTGGATAAGGGAAGATCAGTAGGGTGTGTTAAGGTGATTAATTCAGGAACTCCGGGAAGGCCCTATTGTCTTAGGATCTTTGCACATCTCTGAGCTGTGGGGGCTGAAAGCTGGTCTTGCCTGGCATCTCACATGTTAGAAATTTTCCATCTCCCGGCTGGGATCTCGCTTCCATTCTTCTGCCTGGCTTAGGCAGCATTTCTGTGTTTAAAACTCATGCAGAGAGGGGTTTATGATGTAGCCATATTCATAAGCCTTCTTAATATCGTGAGGGCAGGTCTGACTGCTAACAAACTGACCTAAAATATATTTCTGTATTTTTGCTTGAGGGACTACACTTCTGACCCAATATAAGGCAGTGTCTTTTATATGCCTTTTTGTTGGCGGTTCTGCATTTGATGAATTGGGACAGATAAGTAGTAAGATCTCTCTGATTCAACTTGGTATCTATGGGTGCCAGATGGAGTCAGACTTTTTTGGGTCAATGAAACAGATAGATGTTCTCCCCCGTATGTACTTCTAGCTTTTTTACAAATATGCTGGGGAGTGCTCATATTGTAAATGTGTGGCCAATAGCTCTATTTCCAGGGAGAAAACCTATTTAGCTTTCATGGATTAGTTAAACATTTCATTCGGTGCAGACTTTTCCTTTTGCTGAGGACGCTGCAGGACAATTTACTGGCATTTCTGTTTAGTTGTTGTTCCTCTCTTTTTATGAATTGGATATTTAATCCATCTGTTATGTCCCTGGGAAACAATCTGCTCACAGAGTTAGGTTTAAAAGTTTTGTAAGACTACTAGGACAATCCTAAGGCTGTGCTTTCAGTATTTTGTCTCATGTTTTATCTCTGCCTTAGCACTGCCGGTTTAGAAATCCTGGAGGATTTCATTTGCCTGATAGGCTTTAGTGGAGTGTTTCACAACTGATAGTTGTCTAATACAATTGATCTTGGCACACATTTTAAGTGGCACCTTTTATGTGATTTTTTTGAAGCAACATTTCCATTTTTTTTTAAAAAAAAAAACCAAACTTTTGGTCTGATTTATAGCAACCTACATGCAGGTTTATTCTGGGACTTCCACAAAAGAACTGATGTTTATTGCTGCTACTTCTCAACATTTGTGTTACTATTATTTTTGCATTTTTGATGCCACAGGGCACCTGTTGTTTTTGAAAATGGTGATATCCAAATTATTTTGAGGGGCAACATGCAGGGGCTTGTTTGATATGCCTTTTCAAAGACAAGAAAAAGAGAGCAAAGGAAATGCAGAATGTAGAAAGATACAATATCTGCTGGGTGAATTGCAATATACAGAAAGGGATTTTCCCCCTCCTATACATCCATTTCAGACTTTTTTGTGTAAAAAGGATGTATTAATTGAAGCTAGTCCCAGAGTAATCCTGCAATTTTGAAATATTTCATATTTTCTCCTTGGATTTGGATGCCGCTTCTTCCTTTATGACATGATTTCATGTCATGCAATGGGTTCTTATTATATTGAGAAATGTTTTGTATAAATCTGAGGAATGTCAGAATAAGTCCCTACTCTAGAGGCTTATTAGTTTTTAACGTATTTATTATGGTATTTGTACCTTCTATCAATGACCTGCAATACATGCTCTTATCTTTACTTTGATTCTTTTTTCTTGTTTTTGTATTGTCCGTATTGGGAACTGTTGATCGTGACAATCCTTTTCATCAACATGTATCTTTAGAGTAAGTGCCTCTGTACATGTGGCTATTTCAGAGTCCCTCTACAGGAACAGAATGTTCGAAAGGCCAAAAGTTCAGCCTGTGATAAAAGCTGAGGGCAATTCCTCTCTCACAAGGAAGACAACAAGGGGCCATTATTTCTCTCCACTTAAAAAAGGAAAAAAAGAACTGTTCCAAACTAGTGGGGGGGCACTCTCCGTCCTATATTGCTCACGTGGGGGGCTAGATGCATAGCTGGCTTAATACTCCTTCTTCCCTCTTAGGACTGTGATACTCAGGTAGGGAATTAGTTGTGCTACCTGCTACTATGCAGCCATCACACAACCCCTCCCCCCATATATGGCAAGGTGGGTTTAAATCTCCTTCTCCCAATGGTACTGTCCAGGTTGGGGGATATCCAAACTATATTTCCACCGCTCATTTCCTCCCTGGTAGCTTCAGGAATGAAGGAAGCTAAGACTTGCAGGCCAATTTGTTCTTTAAGAAGCACATTGAGGAACATCACAGGATCACAGAGTAGGAAGGGGCTATACAGGCCTTCGAGTCCAACCCCCTGCCCAATGCAGGTTCAGCCTAAAGCATCTCTGACAAATATTCATCCAGCCTCTTCTTGAAAACTGCCAGTGAAGGGGAGTTCACCACCTCCCTAGGCTGCTGATTCCACCTTTGAACTACTCTGACCGTGAAAAAGTTTTTCCTAATATCCAGCTGGTACCTTTGTGCATGTAATTTAAGCCTGTCGCTTTGGGTCCTATTCTCTGCTGCCAACCAGAACAGCTCCCTGCCCTCCTCCAAATGACAGCCTTTCAAATATTTAAAGAGAGCCATCATGTCCCCCCTCAATCTCCTCTTCTCCAAACTAAACATTCCCAAGGCCCTCAGCCTTTGCTTGTAGGGCTCAGTCTCCAGACCCCTGATCATTCTCGTCACTCTTTTCTGCACCCTTTAACATGTATTAAAGGATCTGTACTGAGTCATCTAGTGGACTGTCTCTGTGACTTTATGCAGCTGGGACATGACTGGGAGATCAAACAGAAGCCTCCATTATGACTAATGAGAAGTGGGTTGCGGCTTTGTGGTAGAGTGTATGCTTTGCATACTGAAGGTGCCAGGTTCAACCTCCTCTTAAAGGTAACAGGTGTGAGGAAAGTCCTTTCTTTACCTGAGACCCTGGAGAGCTGCTGCCAGTCACAGATGATCGCGCTGAGTTGTATGGAGAAATGCATAATCCTAACACTGTTGCTGCACAGTGCCGTATCTTGGGTTGCCAGCACCTGGGGCATCCCAAGTCCGGCAGTGCCCCTGCCCCCACGCGCACGCGCTCCCAAGAGTGCATGATGATGTCACTTCCATGACATCATCATGCGGGGCATCCTCCAGGAGCGTGTTGCCTGCCCTGCTTCTAGAGGGCTGGGAGCGTGCAGCAAGCCTGCTGTCCTGTCAGTGCTGCAGACGCGCGGTGCGGGCAGCCTCCCAGCCTTCCTGGGCCACCACCCACACTGCTGCTGGAGAGCTGGGAGAGTGCACTCCTGGCTAGCAGCCGCTCCGGCGCCCTCTGCTTGGCAGCGCCCAGGGCAAGTGACCCCTCTGCCTCCCCGCCCCCACCCCCGAAAAAGATCCGGCCCTGTTGCTGCATTGAGTTAAAAGTTTAAACCACCGTTTTCCCTTTGTGACTTATGGAGCCACATAACAGTACCACATTAAATGATCAAAAATCGAGTGAGAAACTGCTATTCTCTTTTCATTTTAACATCCGTCACTTCTTTACTTCCTCTCCTTTACAACTGTATCGGTGCCCTCGGCATCCTGGAGAGATCAAAAGGCCCCCTTGGAATGCAGGGAGCAACATCCAGCTAAGCTTTCTTGGGCTCCTCTTCCAAAAGCCCAGGAAGGTATTACTTTCCCTTCATGATATTTACGTAGTTCGGGTGGGCAGGCATCCTTAGGATTCTGGCTTGCTGGTTTGGGTGGGTTGCCTAATTTGACTTTGTTGGACCTGCCCTGAACTGACATTAATCTGCAAGTAAACTCCTTCTAAAAATTCGAATGGTGATGGCTGCTGCTACTACTCAAGTGGAAAAGTATGCTTCGAAAGCACAGTTAGCAAAGAAAATCTGACTGCAACATTCACCTCAGTGAAAGAGGTACCAAAAGACAACAGGCTAGCCTTTATTGATGGTGTATTATTACTCATGCTTGCTACGAAATTTCCTGGTAGCAAAAGAACCCCTTGGCTTGGGCTAACTAGCTTTGTTGATTGGCAAGCCTGTTACCAGGTAGAGGTTGGAAAAAATGTGCTTGGCATCATGTAGGCACCAAGACAGGCTGACGGATCTTTATAAAAACATTTAGAAACCCCAAATCAGCCAAAAACACAGCCTAAGCCTATTTTGACATTGTCGTCTGCATAAGAAATCTCTTCTGCCTCAGTTAGCAACTAGTTAAGTGACAGGACGCTGCAAAGAGATGGATGGCCAAAGTAGAAATCCTGCACCCCAAATGATACCCGGTCCCGTTAATCCCACCTCCCTTGCTCCACAACAAAGTTTTGGTAACTAGGACAGATTTGGCCTTGGGGCATCCAGTTCGTTTTAGCTACTCTAACTGATAGGCTTGCATACTTAACTTTCAGGCTGTGAGGCAAATGTAAAGCAGTCTGATAGAGCTTGCAACAGGGCTAAAAATAACACTGCCGGGTTTTTTTTATTGTTCTGTTAGTCATTTATGTATGTATGTAAGTTTAGAAATGCTGCTCATGGGCCAGAAAGAACAGCTAACGGAAACTGCAAAATTTTGTGCAGCTATTTGCAAAGCCCAACAGAACACCCGAGATATAAAAGGGCTAACTTACTTCAAGTCACCATTGAGGGGGGGCGGGATACAAATTACGGGGCACTATTTTAATTTTTTTTACTGAATATTTTGATATACCTACCTGTTTTAATTCATTTATAGGTAATTTTTTTCTCTAGTCCAACCTGTTGGTCCCTCCCCCAGTCAGCCCACTTCCTGTTTGCCGGTGACAAATGGTATCTTTTTTGGACATAGATCCAGAGGAGTTAGCCGTGTTAGTCTGTAGTAGCAAAATCGAAGAGTCCAGTAGCACCTTTAAGACTAACCAACTTTACTGTAGCATAAGCTTTCGAGAACCACAGCTCTCTTTGTCAGATCCTGTGCAGATATGAAAACACCTGATGGAAACCTGTTTGGTATGCATTTGAGTTGTTCAGTGCTGAACAAACCTGGTGTTTGGCTCCTGGATCCCATCTGATTGTCACAGTTAGACCTGTACACTTGCAGCATCTCTGGTCTCTGTTTTTGTCAGACAAAGACCATTTTTTAGCGGATATGATGTTGACTTTCTGCTTGTCAAGAGCTGATGTGGCTTTTCAGATTCTCCTCTGATTATGAATTATACTATTTGTTTTAAAAATAAAGACAAGGAGTAAGGGTTCCATGTGTAATTAGATTACCTGTTTAAAATGTTTAACATTACAACTAAGCTCTATTTTACATGTTTCTGCTTATCTACAGATAGACCCTATTATGAAAGGGCAGGAAAATGCGAGGTGTCTGAAAATATACTTCTTTTCATTTTTTAAATTGCTTTTCTTGATTATCCCAGCAATAGGCATTATCATATTTCACACTCTGAAAAGGGGACAAAACTGCTTGTAATTCCCTCCCTCCACATATTATGTTACAGAAACTTTGCCGTGCTGAAGGGGAGTTGCAGCCGCACTCTTATTTTTTCAGAAGCAGCTGTTAAGATTCAACTGCTTAATTCTGCTTAATTCTGCTCCTGCAATTGAATCATGAAACAATTAATTAATTAGGTTGAATCTCTGGGAAACTCTTTCTGAGTTTTGAATAAGAGAAGGGACCATACACATGATCTGAAGAGGAGCCATCTCAGTGACAAGTTCTTCCAGGAACCTGCAGCAAATAATAAATAAAATGTTAATAAAATGGCCACGAAATCATGGGAGTCTATGCTAATTAAAACCCATTAAAGTTCAACAGTAAATAAGCAATGGAGTAATAATGCAGGTCATTTAAGAAATCAAAATGATTTGTTATTGTTTTCATTAAAGAACTGGGCAGAGTGTTGGTTTTGTCACTTGTCGCAGGCAAGATTTGTTGTGGTCTCACACTCTTGGCTGCTGTCTGCTACCATTTTTGTGTAGCTTGCACTCCACAATTAAACTTTGATATACTGGGTCCTTCAGACTAGGGGTGTGTGCTAAAAAAAATTGTTATTATTCAGATTTGAGTATTTGTAATACCAAATATATTTGATATTCCTAATATTTGGATCTAAAAATACTGATACAGTATTTGGATTTAGGTTTTATTCGGAATTCCAAATATATTTAGCTCCATTATTTCCTATGGGGAAATATTTCTGAGGAGCTTTAGGGGCCATTTTTCAAGCAAAATACATCAAAATTGCATAAAACCTACTCTTTCCTGTCTCCTTAAAGAACTCCCAAGTTTTAAGTAAATTGAACCAATGGATGCAGTTCTAAAGGCCCCTGAACAAGCTGCCTCAAGCTATTCTCCATTGTTCCCTATGGGAGAAAAAAAATCCAAGGCTTTCTCCAGGACACAGGAGGCCTTAGCCAAATACACAACACCAACCAATGACCAAAAACCTCCCAATGCAAACAGAATCAACAAAGCCCCATAGAACCAACATCAAACCAGATAATCCCATCAGAACCAAAATGAAGGAAGGGACACTGTTGCAAGCCCAACATAACTAGTGTCACTCAAAGATGCCAGGCAGAACCCAGGACAATGCAAGCTCAACAGAACCAACATCAAACAACAGGACCAATGTCAAACCAGAGAATCTCACCAGAGCTAAACTGAGGCAAGGGACACTGTTACATGCACAACAGAACCAACATCAACCCAGAGAATCCCAGCATCTAATCTAGCAAGCCAATAATACTAAGGCAGACGCCAGACCTGCAATGGCATATGGCAAGCAAGAAACACTGACACACACACACACACACACACACACACACACACACACACACACACACACACACACACACACACACACACACACACACACTAGTGCTGCCTCTCTCCCCCCTCCTCCTGTTGCCTGGGAAGACTGCAAAGTGTGGGGAACAAGCTGCTGCAACCTTTAAAATGAGATTTCCAAATATATCCAGATAATTTGGTAATGTAAATACTGGATTATTCGAATACATCTGAATATGCCAGATATACCTGAATAATTCCAAATATTTTGGGGGGAATATTCAGTATTCCCAAACTCCCCTAATTCAGACTCTTTGTGCAGATCAAATTCCTTGCACAGCTCCTGTTTCAGGAGATCTTCCAAGTGGATTGTGCTCTTGTTAGTTCCCAACAGGTACTGCTGCCTTCAGGAATGAAAATATCTCAAGAATATTTTTTAAAAGAGCCACACTAAAGATGTGTGCTGTAACGAGAGAAAGAGAGGAAAATAAGCAATACAGTTGGGTATTGGGGGTGAACTGGGAAGTTAAAATGGCCCTGGATGCAAGCCACTCTGGCCCCTACAGTGCTGTGAGCTAACACTCCAGGGGCCTCTTGCTCTACTACCAACCAGTGGAGGTAATGCGTGATCTGACACTCATCATTGTTGATAATGCAGAGTTGAGGCCAAGACAAAACCTGTAGCCATTACAGAATTGCTGGGACCTGGCTCTACTTGCTGCAAGTTATTTTGATTTCTCTAGAACCCTTAATCAGGCTGGGTCTTAAAAATGAGTTGAGAAGATGAAGGGGGAGATGTGATGTGAGACGGGATGGAAGGCGGTTTGTTCAGGAGTGCACAGGCTTGTCCTATATCATGTTCTGTGCAGGATCTAATTAAAGGTATTGCTTGACTTTTGGTTCAACATGGCTGCTTAGAGTTGCCAGCTGGCTGCTTGCTGGGTGAAGTGGAGCCTTCCAAGAGTCGGCATCCTTAGGCTACTGTCAATTTCAGGTCTGTTTTGTGAGCAGCTGCCCGTCTCCCTTTTGAAGTGTGTTTCAGCATTTTCTGAAACAACCTGTGTTGGCTTTGCACATAACGCATGTGTTACCCCTCACAGTGGGCAACTAGAGCTGCTCAGAGCTTATAGAACTAACAGCCATTTAAAAAAAACAGCCACAGCTGAAATAGCTGAATAAATACAACTTCACTGCTGTAGGCTGACAGATATCCTTCAGAGTGAACTCTGTTTCCCATCAATACAATCTGGTTAGCTTTCTGTTCTCATTATGACTCCCTGTAAAATTTCAAACTGCCTGACATAATTTTAATCCATATCTGAAAGACATTTTTATAGGTATGAAAGTGGTTTGCTCTCTTTCCCGTATCCATTTGGTTGTATTAAAGAATATAACGGTGTGTGTTTGTGTTAGACTAATGCCTTTAATGTTTTTCTGTATCTGGGGGGAAAAAATTATCTGCTTTCAGGGCAGGTTTATTCTATCTCTTCCTGAAATCATAGTTAATTCTGTATCAAATCAAAATGAGACTGTTTTGTCAACTGCAAGAACTCTAGAGCTGGAGCTGAAGTTGGCTTCAGAGAGTTTACCTGGGTCATTTTGAAGCCTGTCTTATATTTACTGAGCACTATACAAGGGGGATTTTTTGTTTTTTACAACAGTTGAGATAGGCAGGAAAGAAAGTGTTTTGCATTCTTTCCCTTTTTCTCTGGTTTGCCCTCTAAGCCAGGGAGGGGCTAGTTCACATGACCAAAGTATGCACTTCACACGTTAAGTCATCCGAGTGTGCGGTCATCCAGTCAATTTCCTTTTAGGATGGGCAGTGGAGGGTTTGGGGAGGGGAGGGGCTGAGTCTAGTTGTAGAGCATCTGCTTTGCTTGCAGAAGGTCCCATGTTTGATACACGATGTCTCCAGTTAAAAGGATCAGGTAGTAGGTGATGTGCAAGACCTCAGCCCAAGACCCTGGAGAGCCACTGCCGTCTGAGTAGAGAGTTCTGACCTTGAAGGAGCAGTATAAGGAAGCTTCCTGTTTCTTTGTGTCTTCTCCACACTTCATCACGCTCTTGAAGGTGATCTGGAGGAGTGACTCAGAGCAGGACCACAAGTGACGCCTGACACAGGTCGGACACTTGCCAGCTTCCCTCAAGTTTTGATGGGAAATGTAGGCAGCTTGGCGGAATGTTGGACAAGTGACAGTTGAAAAGTCCACTAGACAGCAGTCAGAGAGTCAAGCTGCAAGACCAGGACGCCTACATTTCCCATCAAAACTTGAGGGAAGCTGACTAGTGTCCAACCTATGTCAGGCGTCACTTGTGGTCCCGCTCTTAGTGTCCACACTGTTATATGCTCTGTTGTTCCCACAGGTACCAGCTTGCTTAGGTTGTCACATTTAAGGCACATATATTATCTTACAACCTGCTGGAAACTTGGGCATAGTTTCTGTCTGCATCAGCACACATTCGACCAAGTTTTTAAAAAACCAAGTGAAGGCTGTGGAATTGCCTTCTATTTCCATTACTTGTAGAACTGGCTACTGAGGGCAGATCTACAAGTGTAGCAAAATCAAATAGATTGGCTCTTCAATCGTGGATGTGGGTATCACTTTTTAAAATGCTTCTTGGCTTAAAAAAACAAAACAAAAAGACTTTTATGTAGGGAGCACATCAAGGAGAAGAATGGACCAAAAGCGTTCTCTTTGGTGTGTTAGCTTGCTGTATGCAGGGAGCTTTCTGTGTCAGGACTCAGATCCATTCACAATGGGATTTCCTCCTTTTGCAGTCTTAAAACTACAGCCATGTGGATCAGGCATGTTCAGTTCTCCCTCTCACACAGCGGCCAATCGGATGTCCTTAGGAGGGATATAAAAGAAGAACAGAGGCCAAGGTCTCCAACTGTGGTTGTCTCCAGGTCTGGTATTCAGAGGTTTACTGCATCTGAGAATTCCATTTATCCATCATGATTAGTATCTATAGAGGAACCAGGCCTCCATGAATGTTGCCGAATTCCCCTGTAAAGCCAACTAAACTAGTGATGAATTCTGCAGGCTGATTCCTCTTTGAATGAGGACATCGGGCCTGAATCCACTGCACATCAGTGTTCATGAATTCCAGTATTTCAGGAAAGAGAGAAAAAGGTCTGCTTTTTATCCACCATTTTTGTCGCTTCTTTCATGTCCCCAAAACAAATATGTTATGATGAAAAGAAGCAGCAGAAGGAATAATTTATAGGTAGGTAGGTAGGTAGGTTTATTGTTTGTGGCCAAAGGCCATTACAATCCGTACACATAGAACACATGAAACACTCCAACGTATAAACCTATGTACAGATATTAAAAGTTTAAAATGATCTAGGCAGAAAATACCAGTCAGTTATAACCATTGCTACCTCTGGAAACAGCTCTAGCCCAAATTTTCTTGGCTGCTAAGGTGAACAGAGAGACTCCATAAGAAACAAACGCAGCAGTGTCAGACGAGAAAAAACAACAACTCAGAGTCTGAAGAGGAGTTTAAATCAATTAAAAACTCTTCTAGGAATTTATTCCTTGGCTGTGGTGGGCAGGATAGTAGGTAATGTGGTAAATCCTCCACAACGTGAGCACCACAAATACAGTAGCAGAGGGCTTGAGGTGTTTTGGCATAACGCCCAGCTAGCAGCGCCGTGGGCATCGTTTGGAACCAAATTGAGGTAAAGGCTGTTCTGAGGTGGTGAGGGAGGATGTTGACCAAATAGGGCACTCTAACATGATCCAATAATTTATAAAAGGACGGATGCAATTAGTAGGTCCCTAAGAATGAATAGAAATGGAATTTCTAGGGCTTTTGATTAGGGCTTTTGAAATGAGCATTATAAGAGCTTCTGTTGATATATTTGCTGTTTTGTTTTTAACTTTAGCCCGGTTTGTGTGCCTGCCTCTCTGTTATGAATCATAGGGGTCTATGTTATACAATCCGTTTGGTTGGAAGTTCCACACAGCCACAAGGTACTATTTTGTTTCTAGACAGGTGGTCCCCTGTTTCATTCGGGGAGAGCTATTTTCCTTCCACTTTGCAAAAAAAAAAAAAATGACCTCTATTTTTAATAGAAAGCAAAGAGTCAATGCAAGATCCAAGAGAGACAGTGCTCCTGAACCATGCTTTATCTGCAAACACAAGATAACGGATCTTGCATCAATGCAAGCAGTAGTCCTGGCCAAGAAAGGGGCATCGGACAATTTATTCTTAACAATGCCGATGCTGCCTGCACTACAAAAATCACTCACAACAAAGAGGCCGTGAGTAATAACTTCCCCTTAGCTTTCCTTTTTGAAGAATGGGTTGCGTGGTTGGCATATGACTATACAAGTGTATATAAATAGATAAATACAAAAAAGCCTTCCAGTTTCTCTAAGAGAAATGCTGTTTTATTGTGAATTTAGAAAATTAAATGCTTATCCATCTGTGGAATTCTTTTTGAGTAGCTAAGTTTGCGTACTTGATTAGCTGGCCTATTATCTGCCATTGGGAAATCTTAGCGTTCTCTGCAATTTTCTCCCTTTTCCAGCTCTCTGCATTTTTTCTCTCTCCCTGCTGAGTCTGGAAGAAACCTTATAATATAAAATATCCATAAGATTGATAATCACAAAGGCTGGAAAAGGAAAGCATTACTGTGTTTGGAGGGACATCTACGATTGGAGGGTTTGTTTTTCCTCTTCTTTCAGCTGGGATAAATATTTCTGAGCTTTGGTTGCGACTTAATCATGCTCTTAGGTTTTTCCATTGTGCTAATTATGCAGATAGGACACATTCTTTTTGCTTCTAGATCTCTGTGACCTTGACGTTTCTTTATTTATTGCATACATTTTCTTATGGAAGCTGAGGAGGAAAGTCACGTGTTTTGGTCAGGTGGACAGAGAATGTCAAACCATCTGGGTAGACCTGAGGCTCCAATAACTGCTTTCTCAATGTATTATTCTGACAAGCCGTTCCATATGCTTATTTCGGTTAGTCGTTGGGGAAAGGCTGTGGGGGTAGCTCCTCACTTTTCTCTTGTGCTCCTGTTATGAAAAAGCCTCAGAAAACAACAGACCTCTGGGAGTGAAGGTAGCAGTCTGGATCTTGAAACATGTTTCACATAGAACTATGTAAATAGAAGCCAACAATAGTTGACCTTGAACTTTAAATGCTGTACATTTTTGTGCTTCTTGGAATGAGCAACCATTTCAGAAGCCAGCAGAAAACCACTTACGTTCCGTCTGGGTTTCTAGCTTTCATTCTTTTACAATTAAAACAAAAACACCAAAAGAGATAGCGGGAGCTGTTGTGAGTTTACATCCCCCTTGAACATTTTATCCAGTTTATTCAGTACAAATAATTATCCCTGAGAACATATAGGTCAGATTTCCAAAGCTGGTTTGAGTTGGCAAATCACTTGTGTTGAGTAACTGAATTCCCTTTTTGAATCTTTTATGCATGGATGCACTTATTTAAAAAATTTGTATGCTACCTCTCCAGAGAGCTCTGATCCAGGTGGCTTACAAGTAAAGATAATACTGTAAAATCATAAATTATCAATATAAAACCAAGCAAGCTATTTAAAACAAGCTAGGTATATAAAAACAGCAAAACCCACCATTGAGCATCCTAAGAAAATCCATAAAACTGACCTTAGGCCAGATGCACACCATAAAACAGAAAGATAACATCTATTCAAGACTCATTGGCCTAGGTGGGCAAAATTTTAGCAAGCAATCATCAAATCTGTGCAAAGTTATAAAAGAATATTGCTAGTGGCAGAAACACTTCCCCCCCCAGACTTACCTGGAGGAGCCGGTTGTGGGATGTGGGGGGGCTAGGGGGCAAGGCGCATGGTGGCCACCATGTTTTTTGAGGTGGTGTGGCTCCCTGCAGCCTCTGTGGGACAGCCTGCTCAGCCACAATTCAAATCCCTGGCCCACCAATCAGGGCAGGCTGGCCTGGGCAGTGCGGGATGGAAAAAGGACCTGAGAGGCAAGGTTCCTTCTCAGGTCCACTGCCAGTGCTTATTAGGGAGGCTGGCCCTGCCCCAGGGCACTTGGCTTGTGGCTGGTTTCCCACCCAGGCCTTCCTTTAGCTCTAATTGTCAAGACTTTGTGCACACTGCATGGCTACAGGTCTTTGGGAGGGTTGCGGATTGCCATGGGTATGCATGTGAGTGATGTTTATAATTGCCTGCGAGCTCAGTTTCCCTATTATGGGGATCCCCTTAATAGGGGATTTGGGGAGTGAGGTGTGGCAGGTGCATGCCCAGCTCATGGGGTGTCAGGTCCACCTCACTCTCAGGGATCTACACAGTGGTGTACACCCATGTGCAGCCCTGGCGCCAGGGTTACTGGTGCTGGAGGCCAGCCTCGCACACGCGGCCCGGACTGCATGATGACTTCATCACGCAGTGCCGCTGGCGGGTGGCTGGGGCAGAGCGAGGAGGCCGCCCGCACGCTGCCCGGGCCACCTGTCTTTCCTGGCCAGTGTCTGCTGCGCCTGCCTGGGGGCAGGTGGAGGCGGCACAGCTCAGGAAACTGCCCATTGAAGAGGCACTGCAGGAGCCTCCCCCCCCTGGGAGGATGGAGAGGGACGTGTGCCCAGGGGGAGGGAGGGAAGGAAGGCAGAGGTCCGCAGGTGGGCTAGGAATGCCACTTCCACCACCGCTGCTCCGGCTGCTACCTGAGCATGGTGGCGTCGGGAGGCCGCAGGCAACGGGAAGGCAGAAGATGAGGCGGTGGTGGGCGCAGATGGCAGAAGCGACAGCCAGCCAACGCTCCACTCTGCTCCTCCTCTGCCAGTCCCCAGCCCCCAAAACGCGCAAGGGGAGGAGGAGCTGAACGGCTTCGGGATTTCCTCAGGAAACCACCAAGCACACCCAGTTCCTCCCCGAATTGCGGCGCGAACCCCACCGGCTCACCTTTGCTCCTCGCTTCAGAGGTGCTGCTTGGAGAAGTAGAAGTTTCTATGCAAACACATGTTTTTGCCTGGGGGCAGGTGGCAGAGGCGGCGCAGGGCTGGCCGATGGCGGCGCGGGACGCGCGCCTCCGCCCCTGGGGCCCCCTCCAGCGCCCCCTCCGGCCCCACAGCACCCGCGGCCCCTGCCTCACGGCCTCAACGGTGGTGCTGGCCCTGCCCATGTGGTATCCCACTAACTGTCATCCCATGGTCCCCCCCCCGCAGGGGTCTGGGGAGGCGTGAGGTCATCGGCTGACAGGTGAGTCAGCCAATGCTCGGATCTGTGCCCTATGCAGTGCCAACGCTCTGTGAGCTGTAAATCAATAAAGTTGTGCCCTCCTTCAACTCCATCACTGTGGTCTGATGTGTTCTCTTGTCATGCCCCTCGCCTGCAACTTACCGTCTTTTTATTTAATAATTTGGACTTCAGTTCAAAGGTTTTTATAAACTTCATCAGGGCAGCTGATTGTATCTTTTAGTTGGCAAAACATAGTGACACAGTGCCAGATAAAAATGGTCAGTGCTTTAAAAACCAGTTGCTAAACTTAAACGGCAGCCACGCCAAATCGTGTGAATAGGAGGTCGCCTTTTCCAGAACCGAGAAGCCTTCCTGGGACTTTAGGAGTGAAACGAGCCAATTATAGGATCATTATGCTATTATTCTAGATTAGATAATTGAAATACATATTGCGTTCTAATCATGGGGAGGGGGGGGTAACAACTGTGTTTACAAAGTAATCAGCATCAGAGCCACTCAGATGCCACAGTTGGAAGTATCATCGATAAAAAAGGAACACAAACACGTGGATTAATTAGTAGTTTGGCATCGGAGAATTTGCCACTTGCCTCTAGCGCTTGAAATAAGATTGTGTGTGTGGCTTTCCTTAGAGAACTGAGACCTCCTCACCCTTCATGTCTCAATGGCCCAGATGTTGATAGATGGAGGCATTCCTATTGGGAAACGCCACACACTTTGAGAGCAATCCTCCTTTAGCTTTTCACTCCCGTTCCCTGTGGATCTTCATTGCCTCTGCTAATATCCTTTGATTACCACCACCTGACACTTGCTGGGCTTGGGCTGTTATCCCAGATTTGCATGTGAAGTATGCCAGGATTCTTTACCATTTATTTCTGCAGAATGGGGTCTGTATTAATGTAAGTTCATTTGGGCGGGAGAAGGAAATATGTAAAAGAACCTTTTTTTTTAAACTTGAGTGCAAACTTGCCGGGTTTTTTCTAGTTTTTCAGTTGTAAATTGGATATATTCAACATAAAGGCTCTCTTTCCTATGGGTATGTGTACTCAGATACATTTTGTGTCAATGAGGCTCTGTGTGTACCAGCATCGCTACCAGTACAAATTAGTGTTGCAAGAACCTCACTAGACCAATTCAAAATAGGCCCTAATTATTCCAGGAGTGGGTTGGTGAGTCGCAGCAGCCCAGAAAATGACATCACATGACCCGCTCACACCATGTGACACGACACGTTCAGCCCCAGTGGCTGAGATGAGGAGATGATCCCACATCTTCCTTGTGGTCACAATTCATCTCTGTGGAGAGGGTGGTCCAGGCGCAAGAGCAGTCACTGCCGGCTCACCAGCCACCTCTCATGAAGAGGTGGTGGCAGCCAGTGCATCAGCCCCTGACTTGCCTTCGTTCAGGAGAAGAGGCAGCGGCCACTGTCTGCTCCTCCTTGCAAAGATGGCAAGACAGGCATGAGGGCAGCGGCTGCCTCCTACTTCCTAGTTGTTTGACCTGGCCAGTAGCAATGTTTAGCTCACCTGTTGCTTCCCCTCATGCTGGTGCTGGCTCAGAGCAAGTAAAGGCCCAAGCAAGCAGGGACCAACCACTTTACTGGCTGTCACCAACACTCTTGAACAGTGGTCCGCTAGTTAGTCTGATGGTAAGTTGAATGGCCAGTCTGCTCCTGGTTAAAATGAGTGTCTGAAAGACATTTGGACATAACTCAGTTTGGTGTAGTGGTTAGGAGCAGTCGGACTCTAATCTGGAGAACCCGGTTTGATTCTCCAATCCTCCGCTTGAAGCCAGCTGGGTGACCTTGGGTCAGTCTTAGCTCTTTCAGAGCTCTCTCAGCCCCACCCACCTCACAGGTGATATTGTTGTGGGGATAATAATAAAGTACTTTGTAAACCACTCTGAGTGGGTGTTAAGTTGTCCTGAAGGGCAGTATATAAATCGAATGTTGTTGTTGTTGTTAATTCAGCATCATTCTGAGCCAGGTATCATATGCTATTGTCGATGTCATCAGATAACACAGTGGAGACCACAGGTGCATCTACCACAAGACCCGTCTAACTAATTATTGACAACTGTGATTGGGGTGGGCCTTTCTTTGGCCTTTCTTTGCCCTGCATTTAAAATGGAAATTGCACAGACTGAAGCTGGGATTTCATGAGCGCAAAATATATGGTTCTATCACCAGATCTTTGGCCACTGCCCAT
Organism: Eublepharis macularius; assembly: GCF_028583425.1. Classification (NCBI taxonomy): domain Eukaryota; kingdom Metazoa; phylum Chordata; class Lepidosauria; order Squamata; family Eublepharidae; genus Eublepharis; species Eublepharis macularius. The sequence goes on from NC_072801.1 coordinate 12,596,553, forward strand.
ACTACTGGCAAGTATCCAACCATGGGAAGACATTTCTGTTTGTGGAGGGGGGGGGTAGAGATTTCCACCTATTCCCCCCTTCTGCAGCCCCCCATTTTGCTCTTATGCTGACTCTCCAGGGGGAGAAGTGGGAAAGCCCCACTGCACAAAGTCCACTGGAGCATTGGATATGTGCTACTGCTCAATTCTTCTTCACCAGCCACATGTCAATACTCTTGTTCTTCTCCGTTTTGTTTCAGTGGGGATAATTTCCAGTGTGTTTGCATCCAGTGCTAATGTGTCAGTGGTACACTAGGCACTGTTTAAAATGTTCTGAGCGCATGTGTGTCCTGTGGAGTGGGAGAGAAGTGTTTGGCTGTGTTTTATGGAAATAGTTTCTCCAGAACGTATTGATTTGGTTAACTTAGCAGAGGCCTGCCCACTACAAATAATCGCTAACATTTAGGCTGACCTGTTCTTATCGAACCTCCATAGAGGTTGCTGAAAGCAGGTGGTCTCAGTGGGAGAGAGTAAAAGGAGAGGAGCAAAGAGGTGTCCTTTCATTGGTGCCCACCTGAGATCAGAGATGCATGAGCAAAGTGCATTTGCATTCCTGTGGAAGAAGCCGGGTTATGACTGCAGGCATTACCCCACTACCACCAAATTCAACTTCTCTGTCTGGGAAGCTGCCTGACAGACAGAGCTTTAATGGAATCTTGAAGCTGAAATCAAGGTCAACGTTCAACGTTCAAGGGAAGAATGGAGAAATGAAGGAGCTTCTTTTTCAGATTTCTGATACCTTGGCCTTAATAATTACTATGGCTTGATGTTCATGCTTAGAGGGATGGCATGAACTGTTGAGCCAGTGTGCCATTTTTCTACAAAATCTCATACTGGCAACGTAGTACATCCAAGTGGGTGTTTTAGAGATGGGTGTTAGAAGATCAAACATGCTGGCGCATGGGTAGACAAAGAAAATGCAATATTCAGCTGAACGTCGAGATCAAATAGCAGCTGTTGCTTCAACTGTTATTCCCTGTAGTT